>NC_081562.1:67204747-67362476 GCF_022355385.1 Mustela nigripes
ACATATATATATATATATATATATATATATATATATATATATATATATATATATATATATATAACTTGGACATTGAAAAAATTATAGGGTAATCTACAGTAAAATTAAAACCTACAAGTCAGGCTACTTTATTTTTTAATTTTTTTAAAAAAGATTTTTTAATTTATTGACAGACAGAGATCACAAGTAGGCAGAAAGGCAGGCAGCGAGAGAGAGAGGGGGAAGTAGGCTCCCGCCTGAGCAGAGAACCTGATGCGAGGCTCAATCCCAGGACCCTGGGATCATGACCTGAGCCAAAGGCAGAGGCTTAACCCACTGAGCCACCCAGGTGCCCCAAAGTTTTGGGCTACTTTTAAGTTTTATAGAACATTAAGAAAATAACAAATATTAATTAAGCAGAAGTTTATAATTCAAGCAATGCATAAATGTCTGACTGCTTTTTTCAAAATGGAATCAACAAGAAAGAAAAATCAAACCTGCTTCATCGCTTCTACTCGCTTATTGAGAGCTGTGGTTTGCTCAATCAGAGATTCTGCTGCATCGTCATGATCTCTCAATCTTTCAACAAGAGCTTTGGCATCAGCTAGTGCCTTCTCGATTGTGCAACTCATTTCTAAAGGAAAACCTGTAAAATTAAAATCAAGATTCAAAACGAAGCCAGCATATCATCTTACTATTTTAGTTTCATGTTAACATAGATATGCTTAAGTTACATTTGTTACAGGATTGTTCACTGCACAGAAAAACACATAAGAACACTTGTGGTTTTGCTTCTGCTGGGATGGCCCAAGCTGGAAAGTGAATTTATAATACTAAAAAAACTAGAGCATATATAAATGATTTGCAGACATAATCAGAGCATATTTAGAGCTCCCTAAATTTATGGTGGGGGAAAAAGTACAAACCAAGTGAATATATTTTATATTATACAGAAATTGTGCTCTTCATGAGAGCACTCCCTTATCTTGTTATTTGTCAAAAAGATTACTTTATTAGTTCGTACTCTGAGGTCCATGTTTGTGAGTTGCTAACTATGAGACCTTTCCTAGCCTCTGCTTGGTCAGGTGACCTGAGATACTATTCACAATACATACTTACTGACCACCCATGGTGGTCTGTATGTGTCATGCTGTGTCAAAGTGTCCTTCTTTTGGAGGAACTACTTCTTGTATGAACTACTATAATCCTAACTCTTGCGCTTCCTTAGTAAATGGTTAAAAAAATATGACTTAGAATATCAGCCATTATGGGAAATTTTCAATACATTAAAATCAATAAATAATGTGTTTAAGAGAGGCTCAAAAAATTAGGAGGCAAAATATGAAACACGAAATAGTTAGCTTCTTTCTTCACTTAGTATTCAGAGACCTCAAAATAAAATTGTAAATTTAAAATAATCTCTCTCAAAGACTTTAACCTTCTGAATCTTACTATCTTTGAATTTTTCTCTTTATACTAAGTTTTATCTTACCTTCTATATGAGCCATCCTTTCTTCAGAGCTTTCTCAAAAAGTAAAGTCAAATTACTAGTAAATTATTTTACTGAAGTAAAATTACTAGGCCAAAAGCCAAGTCTACAGATGTTAAATTAAAACTCTGTGATGGATCCAAGCCAAAGGCTATAATTAAGGATTTCACCAGCTTTAGGAAGACAGAAATTTGTTACAAAATGTAAGATTGTTAGATTCTACTATACTAGTTCAAACCTGAATAAGAGGATTTAATTAGAATAAGTTAAAATATAAAGCTGCCAACTTAGAAAATACTCAATATATGACATTACCAGAGAGTTTTAAAAATTAAACAAGCTAGAAATTAATATAATTCTGGCTCTCCAGATAAAACAGCCAAAAGACCTGTCTTCTAAGATTTGAGAGATTTAGAAAAAGGTACTTGAAAAAAACCATAAGCAAAGGGGTCATTAAAGTTACAGCTGTCCCATACTGGCTAAAACACAAAAGGACAACTATCCAATACCTGTCTAAGATGCTGCTCCAAAGAAGACACTGGATTCCAACAATGCCCTGTCCTTTCTCTTAACTTCCAAGGAGATATACCTAAAATTATAGATGGATAATAATACAGATTTCTTACTCATATGGGAGCCACCATATCTCCCCATTAACCCCACTAGTATGACACACCAGATCCTTCAGAGTAAAATTTTGAAGTTATTTAAAGCCCCCTCACCAAAAAGAAACAAAAACAAAAACAAAAAACCAAAACTGGGAGGGGCAAGTGGGGGCAAATTGACTTGAAATGAGTAAATAAATAAAAATAAAGATACATTTGTCTTACAGTAAAGATAACTGGCTGTAACAAATAATGAAAGAAAATAATTTTAAAATTTTGAAAGTCTAGAGAAAACTGTAGAAGACTTTAAAGACATAAAGTTTATCTTGGCTTAAGAGAACAACTCAACCACTAAGAACCTCTAACAATCTCTGGTCCCAGCCTGTAAATAATATTATTGGGACCACTACCTGAAGAATACTTCTTTATGCTCTGTAACAAAACATCTACAAATATAATACACAGGATCTGTTTCCAAATAGAATACAATAAGGCTCCTACATATGATTAGATTATAGGTGATATAGACATTAAAAAACTATACTGTGCATAATTTGATAAGCATTATGCATAATTCGGTCTCCTTCATCCCCCACCCGTAAAAAAGAGGGTAGAAGGAAAAAAAAATTAGCTCCTAGATTCCTCTAGGCAAAAGAATCCAGAGACTGACAGATTAATTTGGAAGAGAGCCCTGAATCTAGATGGATTCTTCTTAGGTAATCCTGATTTTCTTTTTAAAATATGAAAAAGTTATGCTGTGTTCTGGGGATATTAACTTCACAACATGACACCAAAGAACCACTGCTTATTAAATCCTATGCCTTAATTGAGTAGCTAAGATATCCTTTTTTCCCTCAGAGAAATCACAGACTTCAACTAAATTGGTTAAAGCATCTTCCGAACTTACCCTAGGGTCTTTAAACCTAATGTTGCAATGTTGCAAAGCCCTATTGCTAAAGGAAACCACTCTACATTTTCTACTAGTTGAATAATTATGAAATATTGTTACTTTCTGCTTTTCATATTACCATCCATTAGTGACACTCTTACTCCAACAACCAACCTACTGAAGGAAATCTCATGATTGTATTTCCATTCCGTAAATCAAGAACTGTCCAACCCACAAACAAAATTCATCCTCTAGGGATAAATCTTGACATTACTGCTTGTTAATAGGTTTCACAGTAAGCACAAAAAGTAACAATAACTGCAGTCACTCTGATAAAACTAATTTTGTTACTGGAAGCCAAACTGATCCAGTAAGTTAACTGTGGTTGTCTAAGATAGAACAACTTGCTTAAAAAAAAAAAAAAAATCAAAAAAAAAAGCAAATTTAAAAACTAAAAGCTGGATCATTTTTGGGATAATTCACTTCTTTGAAATACTGCAAAAAAAAAAAAAAAGTTCCTCAGATATCCCTTAATAAACAATGAATACAATAACTATTTAATGACTTGATACAACCTAAAGTAGCAGAGACACACAATAAAAAAAAAATACCATACAAGCTAGGATGCTATGTTTTAGTATACATAATATAATAATGGAACTGCCTTATACTATAAACAGATTTTTTTAAAAGATTTTATTTATTTATTTGACAGAGAAAGAGACAGCGAGAGATGGAACACAAGCGGGGGGGATAGAAGAGGGAGAAGAAGGCTACCCATTGAGCAGGGAACCCAGTATGGTATCAGAAGGAAACTTAGAGCATTAGGAATAAAAGAAGAGTAACACAAAGAGGCAAATATCATAAACTATTCTTGAATGCTTTAAAATGTCTGATATTTGAAAATAATTATAATTGCTGTCTGACAGAATTTTCAGTTTACATATAAATATATAACTATGACATAAAGGTAGAAGGATAAACGTATCTATACAGTGATAAGATTTTAACTTGTCACCTGAAACTTTTATATGTCAACTGTAAGTAAAACAATTTTATATAAGTATATATATATATATATGTACATACATATATATACACACACACATACATAAATACATAATTCCTAGACAACTCCTAAAGAACCTGTACAGAGATAATAGCCAAAACCACAATAGATGAATTAAAATAAAAAGTGTTCAATAACACAAAAGAATGAAAAGGAGGAAATAAAGGATCAAAATATTGAAGGAACAAATTACAAGATGTTGGACCTAAATCCAAACATATTATTACACTAAATGTAAATGTTCTAAACACACTAACTCTAAGATATATTATCAGAATGAATTAATTAAACAGGACCCAGAGAGGGACTAAGATGATAGAGTAGGAAGATCTTCAGCTTACCCTGTCCCACAAACATACCAAGAAAATAGTCACATCTGTACAACTAACTGTAAAAATGACCTGAAGACTGGCAGAACACACCTTCACAGTTAATGGCAGAGATGAGGCTATATTAGAAAAGGTAGGAGAGGTAGAGACTCATTGGGAACCAAACCCCTGGTGAGACAAACCACAAATGGGACAGATACCATAAGCATGGAGAATCTAGAGTATCAGACCCCACCTCAGACACTCCAAGCACCTCAGGCCCTGGGGCCTTCAGAAGACAAATCCCCTTAACATCTGGCTATGGAAACTAATGGGGCTTAACTTCTGAAATTCTTAAACAGTGGGGCGTACTTCTGGGGACTTTAAAAATCAGTGGACTTAACAAAAGAGGAAGGAGGCAATAGGAAACTGAGTCCTTGCTCTTAAAGAGCCAGCTTAACAAATAATTCAGGCACAGAAGCAGCAGTTTGAAAAGCGCGTGGGGTATATGTGAAGGAGATTTATTTCCTAGTCTCAGAACATATGCTGGAGGAGCAAAGATCTTCAGGAGATTTCCCTAAAAGAAAAGTGATGGTGGGAGCCATTTCTCTTCCCCTCTCCTAGTCTGGATAGCTGGACACCTGCAGGAAATAGCACTAATACTTGCTAACACTACATGCCCTGCCCCCACATTCCTCTGCCACCTTCCTGTTCCACCCCACCCACCTTGGTAGGCATCCCTTCAAAGAGGTTCCTGCTCCTCCACATCCTGCAGGCAGCTCTGGCAGGGAATGATGCTATTCCAAAGAAACTCCTTCCTTGAGGAAGAGGCACCTAATCCTATAAACTAGCTTGCCCACAGTTCCAGGAGCCAAGTCTTTCAGCAGACTGTACAGAAAGAATGCTCTGCCATATGGCATGCCTGCAGCTTCAGCGAGAGGCAGACTTTAGATATCTACTCTGACTGCCAGTTCTGGCCCTCAACAAAAGCCTCTGTGGGCTCTGTAGGGAGAAAGCCCTTTTTTTCAATGTACCAACAGAGAGGCTAATTGCAGACAGCAGGCCCAACTGCTGACCCTGCCCACCTCTCAGCCAATCACAATCTCACACAGGCTCCCCAACAACTGAGGGGCTAAATACTGTCCAGTGTCTCCACAGTAGGCAAAGCAGGTAAACATCAACTGGGCTGAAGGCAAACATGGCTCAGCCACAACAGGAGGGCACATATAGCTCACACAGGGGACACTGCTGGAATACCTGACCCTGGTGACCAGGGGACATTGTGCTACAGGGCACTACCTAACTCTTCTGCATAAGGTCATGAAGATACTAACTGAACTTGAGAAAAAACTGAATGAACTTATGAGAACATCAACAAAGAGAAAATATAAAACAGAACCAGCAAGAAATAAAGAATTCAATAATGGAAACAAAAAAACACACTAGAGGAAATCAACAGAGGATTAGAGGAGGCAGAAGAATGGGTTCAGCGATCTGGAAGACAGGGTAATGGAAAACAACCAAGCTGAACATCAAAAAGAAGAAAGAATTAAAAATGAGATTACATTAAGGGAACCCAGTGACACTATTGAGCATAATAACCTCTGCAATATAGAGATCCCAAAAGGAAGGGAAAAAAAGGGACAGAAAACCTACTTGAAGAACTAATAGCTGAACACTTCCTTAATCTGGAGAAGGAAAAAGACATCTAGATCCAGGAAGCACTGAGAAGCCCCAACAAGATTAGCTCAAGGAGGTGTACACGAAGACACGTAATGATTAAAATGGCTTAAAGTAATGATAGAGAATTTTAAAAGCAGCAAGAGAAAAGAAAGCAATTATATACAAAAGAAACCCTAGAAGGCTATCAGCTGATTTTTCAGCAGAAACTTTGCAGCCCAGAAGAGAGTGGCATGATATATTCAAAATGCTGAAAGGAGAAACTAGCAAAGTTATCACTGAGACTAGAAAGAAAGATAGTTTCCCAGACGAAAAAAGTTCAAGGAATTCATCACCACTAAACTAGCCTTACAAGGTATGCTAAAGTGAATTCTCTGAATGGAAAGAAAAGGCCCTTAGGAAAAAAAATTCACAGGTAAAAACAAAACTATAATTAAAGGTAGTAGATAAATCACTTATAAAACAAGTATGGAGGTTAAAACACAACAATAATAAAATCAATTATGTCTACAAAAATTTAGGGATACACAAAATAAAAAGATGTAAAATATGACATCATATACATAAAATGTGGAGGGGGAAGTACCAATTTAGTGCTTTTAGAATGTGTTTAAACTTAAGCAACCATAAACTAAATAATATAGACTGCTGTACATTTAAGTTATTATATATGAACCTAATGGTAACCACAAATCAAAACCTATACACACACACACATACACAAAAGAAGAAAAGAATCCAAGTCTAACACTAAAGAAAGCCATCAAACCACAAGGGATAAGAGCAAGAGATGAAGAAAGAAATAGAGAAGAACTATAAAAATAACTAGGAAACAACAAAATGGCAATAAGCAAATACCTATCAGTAACTACTTTAAATATAAATAAACTGCTCCAATAAAAAACACAAGGTAGGGGCGCCTGGGTGGCTCAGTGGGTTAAAGCCTCTGCCTTCGGCTCAGGTCATGATCCCAGGGTCCTGGGATCAAGCCCCTCGTCAGGCTCTCTGCTCAGCGGGGAGCCTGCTTCCCTTCCTCTCTCTCTGCATGCCTCTCTGCCTACTTGTGTCTACTACTACTGTCTGTCCAATGGATAAATAAAATCTTTAAAAAAAAAAAACCCCAAAAAACACAAGGTAACTCAAAGGTTAAAAAAAAAAAAAGCAAGACCCATTTAAATACTGCCTATAAGAGACTCACTTCAGACTTAAAGGCTTGTACAGACTGAAAAGGCTGGGAAAACATATACCATGCATATGGAAAAAAAAAAAAGAAAAAAGCCAGGTTGGCAATACTTTTATCAGACAAAATAGACTTTTTATTAGATTTTTAAAAAGATTTTTAAGTAATCTTTAAACATGAAGCTTGAATTTACAACCCCAAGATCAAGAGTCTCATGCTCTACCAACTGAGCTAAGAGGCACCCCAGACAAAACAGATTTTAAAGCACAGACTGTAGCAAGAAACAAAGAAAAGCAAGAATTTCATAACAATAAAAGGATCACTCCATCAAGAGGATATAACAAATGTAGATTAACTATGCATCCAATGTATCGGCCCCCAAATACATAAAGCAATTATTAACAGACATAAAGGGAGAAATGAACAGTAATACAGTAATAGTAGGGGACTTTACCACCACATTTATGTCAGTGGATAGATCATCTAGACAGAAAGTCTACAAGGAAACAAAAGCTTTGCACAACATATTAAACCGGATGAACCTAATAAATATATATAACACTGGATCTCAAAACAGCAGAATACACATTCATTTCAAGTGCCCATGCAACATTCTCCAGTACAGATCACATGTCAAGTGGTAAAACAAATCTCAATAAATCTGAAAGGACTGAAATCATACCATGCATCCTTTCCAAGCACAACAGCGAATGAAACTAGAAAAAATCTGGAAAGAACATAAATACATACAGGTTAACAACATACTACTAATGAATGTGTCAACCAAGAAACCAAAGAAATAAAAAAAAATACATGGAGACAAATGAAAATGAAAACAGAATGGTTCAAAATATTTGGGAAAAAGCAGAAGCAGTTCTAGGAGGGAAATTTATAGTTATACAGGCCCACCTTAAGAAACAAGAAAAATCTCAAATAAACAACCTAACTTTACACCTAAGAGAGTTAGAAAAAGAGCAAAGTCTGAAACTAGCAGAAGGAAATAAAAGCTGATAAACCTTTAGATAGATTGATCAAGGAAAAAAAGGGGAATTACAAACACTAACCAAAGTTAGAGGGTTAATAAGCACAGGAAAAGATACTCAACATGATCAGCTATCAAAACCACAATGAGATGCTTCACACCCACCAGGATAGCTATAACAAGACAGATAATAAGAATTGGTTACAATGTAGATAATTTTTTTCTCAATAATTGATAGAACTTCCACACTGAAAATCAGCAAGGATACAAAAGACATGAACAACCAACAACAAGGTGGATTAATATCAACAAGAGCAAAACACATTATTTTTAAGTGCAGACAGGTCATCACTAGGATATATCTTATCCTAGATAATAAAACAAACCTTAACAAATTTAAAAGAATTGCAATCATACAAATTATGTCCTGTGACCATAATGAAGTTAAACTAAAATAGGTAACCAAGAGATAAGAAAATCTCCAAACATCTGGAAATTAAAAAACACAAAAGTAATCCAGAAGTCAAAAAAGAAGTCTTTTTGGAAATCAGAGAATATTTTCATCTAAATAAACATGAAAATACAAGGTATCACAATTCTGTCTTGCATATATAGCAGTACTTTAAAGAAAATTTGTAGCATTAATTTCTTTTATTAGAAAATTTAAAAGATTTCAAATCAATCAATTACCTAAACCTCAAGCTTATGAAACCAGGAAAAAAGCAAATAAACTCCAAAGTAAACAGAAAGAAGGAAATAATAAAAGAGCAGAAATCAATGAAACTGAGAACAGGAAAGCAACAGAGAACCAATGAAACCAAAAGCTAATTCTTTGAAAAAGCAAATGAAGTGGATAAACCTTCAGCAAAACTGATCAAGGGGAAAAACATAAAAAAGAGAAAATATGTAAAATAACCAATGTCAGGAATGAAAGAAGGGCTATCACTTCAGACTTCTAATTCATTAAAAGAATAAGTGAATACAATAGTAATTTTCATACACATGAATTGGATAATTTATTTATTTTTTTAAAAAAGATTTTATTTATTTGACAGAGATCATAAGTAGGTAGAGAGGCAGGCAGAGAGAGAGAGGGGGGAAGCAGGCTCCCCACCGAGCAGATAGCCTGATGCGGGGCTCAATCCCAGGACTCTGGGATCATGACCTAAGCTGAAGGCAGAGGTTTTAACCCACTGAGCCACCCAGGCACCCCAGAATTGGATAATTTAGATGAAATAGATTAATTCTCTAAAAACCACAAACTGCATAGTCACAAAAGAGGAAATAGAGAATTATTAATAGTCCCATAACCATCAGGTATAGCAATTATAACTACTAATATCCTATAACTATTCTATAATAGTCCTAGAACTATTAAAGAAATTAAATTTGTAGTTAAAAATCTTCCACAAAAACGTCTCTATTTGGATGATTTCAATGGCAAATTCTACTGAACATAAAAGAAATAATACAAATCTTGTACAACGTCTTCGAGAAAATAAAATACTTCCAAACTCCTAAAATGATACCAGCATTATTCTAAAACCAAAACCAGACACATTCCAGAGACAGAGAACCACAATGCAGTATCTCTCATAAACATAAAATGTAAAATATCCTCAAGAAAATATTAGCAACTCAAATTCAACAACATATAGAAAGAATAATACACAATGACCAAGTAGGGTTTATCCTAGAACTCAAGGCTGTTTCTATATTTAAATATTAATCAATGTAATCCATCATTTAAAAAAAAACAACAACCTACTTCATCATACTAATTGGTGCTTTTGGGGGGGGGACCCAACGACATCCTTTCGTAATAAAAATTCTCTAGAAATAGAAGGGGATTGCCTCAAAATAAGAAACAGCATCTTTAATATAGTCAACATCATACTTAAGTGAGACTGTATTCAAAAAATGAAATTTTGGGGTATAAAGATAATAAAACATATGTAGGATATGCACACTGATAGCTACAAAATGCTAATTAAGGAAACCAAAGAGGGTCTAAATAAATGGAGACACACTGTGTTAATAAATTGGAAGACTCAACATAGTACGGATGTCAATCTTCCATAACTCATCTACAGACTTAATGCAATTTCCAATCAAAATCACAGCAGGTCTTGCTGTAGAAATTGACGAGCTAATTCTAATATTTCTATGAAAATGCAAAGAGACTAGGATAGCCAAAAGAATTTTGAAATCAAAGTTGGAGAAATCACACCACCAAATTTTAGGACTTACTATAAAGTTACAGCAATCAAGACAGCATGGTATTGACAGAGACAGAAGAGAATAGAGGTCGGAAATAAGTCTAAAGAAACATGGTCAACTGTTCTTTGAAAAAGATGTACAGACACTTCACAGGGGAAAGGATGGTCTTTTTCTTTTCTTTTCTTTTTTTTAAAGACTTTTTATTTATTCATTTGAGACAGAGAATGAGAGAGAGAGGTAGAGGGAAAGTGAGAAGCAGACTCCTCGCTGCGCCAGGACCAGACTCAACTAAGGGCTCAATCCCAGGACCTGTAGATAATGACCTGAGCCCAAGGCAAAAACTTAACCATCTGAGCCACCCAAATGCCCAGGAAAGGAAAGTCTTGTCAACAAATGGCTATATGCCAAAAAATTAACCCCAACATAATTCTTACACTTTATATAAAAATTAACTCGAAGTAGACCATAGACCTAAACGTAAAAAGAAAAGCGGAGAAAATCTTTGTGACCTGTGATTAGGCAAAGATTTTTTTAGACAGGATATCAGAAGCTTGATTCATCAAAATAAATAAATATATAAATAAATAAATAAAACAAACTAGACTTCATCAAAACTAGAAACTTTAAAAAAAAAAACCCAGAAACTTTTGCTCTGGGAAAGGTATTTTAAGACAATCTGAAAAGACAAGCTACAGACTGGAAGGCAAAATTTGCAAATCACATATATCACAAAGGACTTTATCTAGAATACATAAAAAACTCTCAGAACTAACATTAAGAAAATCATCCAATTTTTAAAATGAGCAAAAGACTTTAACACTTAACTAAAAAGATATAAAGGTGGCAAATAAGCACATGAAAATACTCAGCATCATTAGCTATTAGGGGTATGCAGTTAGAACAATGAGATCCACTATACCCCTATTAAGGTGGCTAAAATAAGAAGTACCAACATTTCAAGTGCTGCAAGGATACAGTATGACTGCAACTGCCATACAATGCTGGTGACAATGGAAAATGATATGGGTATTTCAGAAAATGGTTCGGCAGCTTCTTATCAAATTAAATATCTAGAGCTAGATATGGTCTTTATGACCTCGCAATACTACTTTGGGCATTTACTGTAGAGAAATGAGTGGAAAAGCAAACTGTAGTACAGCAATACATGGAATGTGATACTGATACAGACAACAATATAGATGAATCTCAAGGGCATTAATGCTGAGTGAAAGAAGATAGTTTCAAAATGTTACATATTGTTTCCATTTACCTGGCACTGCCAAAAAGACAAAACTATAATGTACTTCCTGTCCCCAAGGTTTTGCCTTTGTCATTAATTCATCTGGTTGTTATTTGCATGTATGGTAAAAGGAAGCTATCTACTTATATTTCCTTTGTTTTATGGGGACAACTAGTTGCCTTGGTCTCATTTATTGTATAGTACATTTTTCCAGGACTGAATTTTTTCCTATTGAAATATATTTGACATATAACATTATGTAAGTTTAAGGTGTACAACATATTGATTTGGTATTTATATATTATAATATGATTGCCATTGTAATGATAATTGGCATCTCTATTATGTCACATTATTTCTTTCTTATGGTTGGAATATCCCCACTCATTTTAATGCCACACGTGTTTTCTCAATAAATGGATGGGTATGTTTTTGAGCACTCTATTCTACCTCTGGGTCTTTTTTATCTATCTCCACATCAATACTATGTTGCCTCAACTGTTATAGTAGTAAAATACACCCTTACTATCTGGCATGGCAAGTAACCCTCTTCTCTTTCAAAATTGTTTACTTATTCTTAGCTTTCTCTTAAACCTAACTCAATCCAAATGGACCTCTGGGGCACCTGGGTGGCTCAGTTGGTTAAGTGCTGGACTCCAGATTTCCCTCCAGGGCACCTGGATGGTAACTCTTGATTTCTGGCTCAGGTCATGATCTCAGGGTTATGAGATTGAGCCCTGCATCAGGCTGGGGTGAAGCCTGCTTAAGAGTCTTTCTCTCCTTCATCCTCTGCCCTTCTCTTCCTCTAAGAAATAATTGGAAAACAACAACAACAAAGCCAAATGGACCTCCAGAGCACTCTAGATCAAATTGCTAGGTATTAATTTTAATGAATTCAAACTGTTGGTAGATTTCTAAACCCAAGGAATACCACCTTATATTCTTTTGGTCAACAGGACAAGTGTTATTCCCATTTCATCAATAAGGAAATAGACTCTGGGATCCCAAATGTAAGGAGCTGAATGGCAGCACATGCAGCAAGGAAGGAACCACGCTAGTACCAGAAATAGATCCTGAGTCTAGCACCATACTTAGAAGCCTTCGTGGATCCTCAGGACCATTTACCTGTAACTATGTAAAAACCATCTGTCTCCCTGGGTGAAAAAACAATTCCCTGACCTGCTTCACCAATGGGATTTCCAAAATATTAGAAAAACTGTTTATCAAGCCAGCAACAGAAAATAAAAGGGGGTGTAAATGAAGAAAATATTTAAAAAACCCACCAAATTCCAAATATTTTCCATTATAATTAATAAAAACCTACCATCCACTTTAAATAGGCATCACAGTTAATTATAAAATCAATTAATGTTTACTGACAGGTTTTTTGAAGTTAAAATTAACACCCACTTTAAAAAATCTTCTCTAGATTGCATAATGAAATACTGTCAAAATAAACTATATTTAAAATTTGCTTTATAACTATAAAAATATACCTATTTAGAAAAAGGAATTCTAAACATCAAGTAATTGAAAGCATAATTCTGTTAACACTTCAGAAAGATAGTGACACAGAGTTTCTAAGAATCTGCATGCTCATTTCCTGTATGTGAAACAACAGAAAAGTTTAAAATATTTTATAACATGCATTTACTTTGCCAACTTTTTTGAAAATCATTGTTTTCTCTCCCCTTTTTGGCTAGTAAGTGGAGTGGGAAGAAGACTGCTTTCCAAACTCTTTAACGATTGTTAAATATTTAAAAATAAACTCCAGTAAAAAAAGGGAGTATTTTCCATTTATCTATTTTTACAGTGCTTGTCATAACTGGTCACGGTGCACTCACATTGTTTTCTATATGTAGGTAAATTATAGGTGAAATTTTTCTAAAGTAGGTTTTCCCCTGCCTGTACTAGCCATATTCTCGCCCACTTTGCCACCCAAAGATATCGGCAGACTCCTGGCAAAGGATTCAGAACATTCTGCTGCTTATGAAAGAGAAACCACCACCCACTCAAGACAGCAACTGCCAGCTGTTTAGTTTTACATTTTGGTCAAGAAAAATGTAAAGAATTTCAAGTCACTCTTCTTTCTCTTTTAACCACAAATCTACTATCCCATAGCTGGACATACACAGAAATTATGACTGAGGTTATGACTGGTGACTACTGATACACCACAGATTTGTCTTTAAATATTAACAACCAAGTTTAGTTAAAAAATTTTATTGGACTGTTTAGGCAGGTACTGCAAATATTAATTAGTAGATGATATTAACAGATACATATTGAGGGGCGCCTGGGTGGCTCTGTCAGTTAAGTGTTTGCTTTTGGCTTAGTTTGTGATCCTGGGGTCCTGGGATGGAGCCCCACATTGGGCTCCCTGCTCATTGGGGAGTCTGCTTCTTTACCTCTCTCTCTCTCAGATAAATAAATTAAAAAAAATTTTTTTTAAAGATACATAAGGAAACAGAAAAATAAAAAGGCATAGTTATGGCTTTCTTAGAAACTTTTAATCTAAAGAAATCAAGAATGTATGTAAATTAAATATGTAATTAAACATCTTATAAGACAATATATTATTGTATTTGAGAGCGCAGAAAATTTGCACAATCTTTGAAAATGATGGGAACAACATGTTTGGAGCTTTATGAAGAAGCTAAATTTTTAAAGTTGGAAAGACAGAATTTAAAAGGACACAGGAGAACTTTTTTTTTTTTTTTTTTTTTTACCTTAGAATTGTAGCTAAATATAAGTTGCCTATACTTATAGATTCAAACAGGTATGACAGGTCAAGGAACTAACCTAATCTAAACCAGTTATTTATAATCTATGGGCCAAGGAGCCATTGGAAGAGTTACGTGGATGTACACACACCAAATATGATCTTTAGTCTAAAATATTTTTCTCACATATATAAATATTTCTCTATTTTTCAAATACAGACAGATACTATTATAATAAAATATAAAATCATTTAAAAGCAGTTTTTTCCCATTATGCATAATCTCAATTAACAAATACTAAAAATACAATTACTTGTGTTGGGGTACAGAGTTTCTCATTTTCAAAACAGGTCAGGGGACTTTAGCTAACATACAATGTTCCTTCTGGCTCTAAAATTCTGTGATTTTTTAAAAGCACTAAGGACTCCTATTATGAATATTTAGAACTACTGCATTATAAATATGTATACATATTTACAAATGTATATACAAATGATGCCTATTATGTATATACAAATAATGCCTGCTATCCCCTAAACACTGGACTAGCTTTTGTTACAAAGATGAACAAGCCAGGATTCCAGACTTAATCTCAAATTGACACAAGAGACAGACACATGAACAAATTATACAGCCTAATAGATACTCCAGAAGAATCATTTCAAGTGCTCTGGGAGCACCAATGGTATTATTGATATCAACTGGGGGAGTCTGAGAAGACAAGAATCTATGAATTGGGTCTAGATGGGTGAAGAGTGGGGTAGAGAGAAAGAGTAAGCATTCTAGACAGATGATACAGCACATACAAAGGCACAGAGCTGTGAAAGTGCATGACATGTTTGGGCAGCCAGTTCTGGTTTGGTTGCATATTAAGGTATTTGGAGGAAAAGCAAGAAGAAACTAAAATATAAAATGAACTGGAACAGATAGTTAAAGATCCTGAAGCATATCATGCTTACCAATTAAGACTGAACTCCATTAGGCATAGAGTTAGGGGAAAAGTTTAAGGAAAGGAGTGATAAAAACATTTTAGGATGATATCTCTATGGAAGGATGATGGTGGAGAAACCAGTGTGTGTGTGTGTTGGGGGGGGGGTCGGGCAACTGCAATAATTCTGGTGAAAGAAGGAATAATAAAGAGCAGAGCGAGTGGGAATGCAGAATCCAGGATAAAGGTTTCCATTGGGACAGGAGAATAGATACTGGTACCATTATCAGAAATGGGATACGGAAGAAAAGCAGGAGAACAGCAGCATTCCCTGGAAGGCAGTTTCAAGAAAGAGGGACTAGTTCCATCCATGAAATAGGCTGCAACGCTGAAAACTGAAAACCGATAGGGTCCCTCTTCCCTCCTCTCAATGGTAAGCCCCCAGGTGGGTTGAGGCAGGAAGAAAAAGAGACACGAAGATGCGTCCAGACAAGGTTCGGGCCAGACTTCAAGAAACTTTCCGCACCTGAGAGACCCGGAAAGAGGAGCTGGGACCCGGGAAAAGGAAGTACCGCTCCAAGAAGCGGGAAAGGAGCCCCGGGAATCGGAGGGCGGCCAGTAGTTCCAGAGATGCGAAGAACGACGGCGGCCCTGGGAAAGGAAACTTCAACTCCCTACGCCCGCTCTTGTCCCTCGATTTATCTCCACTTACTCAGGTCTCAATCCCTCGCAGCCGTCAGTTGTGGCGTTACGACTCAAAGCCTCTGCTGGCAGGCACCTAAGCACCCAAAGGAAGAGACTCCTCTCGCCTCTTCAGCTTCTTCGGCCAGCAGACGCAGAACCCAGCAGGGACTGTCAGTCGAGGGGCGGCTGCAGGGGTCAGCGGAGCTCAGCCCCATCACTGGCCCGAGGAACACCTCCACTGATCGCCTGCGACCAGAGCTCGCAGAGCCCTCAAACCTCGCGAGATTTCCTGCCTCACGTTGCCGGGTGGTGGGGGAGGCAGAGCCAAGAAATTTATTCGAGGCTTCTCGCAGACATGCGCGAGAGGTGGAGGCGGTTCCCTTCTACGTCCCTCCCCATCAATCTACTCAGGCTTCTGCTTGCCTTCTCGCAAAGTGTCGCGAGTTTTGCCAGGGGAAGCCGACCTGGGTGGAGAGGCGAAGAAGGGGAGGCCGGGTGGGAGGGCCGTGCGCCTAAGGGCCGTGGCTGGTTTAGCCGGTGCTGTGGTTGGTACTTCGCTGTTGGGGAGGCTCTGAGTTCGCCCGGATCAATCTTCCCAAAGGGTTATTGGGAAAATTAGCGGGTAGAAAATCTTGGGGTTCGGAGGCATTTTTTTCTTGGCTCCGCCCTCTTCCTGTTCTGAGAGCTGGGCGTCTGGCCCACCGAGGGGGAAGGGCTGCTTGGCGGGGCTGAGGAAGAGGGCTTTGCGCACGCGCGAGTCCGAGTGTGTGTGAGTGTTTGTGTTCACGCGCACGCGCGCGCGCTCCTGCATTTAGGAAGCCTGGGAAGGACCGGTGTGCTAGGAGATGAGCGGGGAAAGCATAGTCCCCAGTCTTTGGTACCAGACACTCCTGACTGTGCGCTGACCCTCCCCACCCAGCCAGCAGCCTTTTCCAGAGAGGCTGTGGTCCATAGCCTCTGTTCGTTTTCACTGCAGGACCAGGCACGAAAGTAAGCGAACCTCGATTCTGAGGTCTTCCCTATCCACTCACCTTGTACTTTCCACCCCCCACCCTCCAGCAGAGTGTGTTGAGGTTTCTCAAAGAGTTTGCATGAAGGGGAAATGCGTTTGAAAGCAGAAGAAAATAGCTAGGTCGTAGAAAGTCAGTTCGTTTTAATGAACACTTTTGCTCTGCTTACCATGTGCTTTTTGAATGTGGATTGTCTTTTCAGTGTAAGGTTTTATTAGAGAAGCAAGGGAGTTTTTATAAGAAAAAGTTTAAAAGTTTCTCCTCCCCAGCAGTGTGGAATGTAGCAACTGAGTTTTTCTGTTCTACATGATAAATTACTGTGGTGTTACAAAAAGCTAAAGGGGAGACTGTATTTGGGGTCCTTATTCCTAATGTGAAGACCCGATATGCAGTTGTCTTAGGACATGTTTATATGGGGGCTTTTCTTTTGCTGTCACTCCTCTTTCCTATTAATTCTGGCCCACCTCAACCTTATTCAGAAGTCTTGAGACTTTGGAGGGAAGTCCAACTGCTGACTTGGGTTAGTTTGAGGGTTTATATGTGATTGATGTCAGTTAGCAAGAATCATCAGAAGTGTATTTTAAGAGTATTTGTCATTGATTATGTTTGGTATTACGTAAGGGAATCAAGTGCAGTTATTTGTAAACATTTTTTTTTCCTGGCAATTTTAAGTTTATTCAAAAAGCAAAATATATATATACTGTAATTTTGCCTGTGACTGATAGAGTGACAGCTTACTATGGTGTAGCTTATCCCTCCAATTGATAGTTACTTTATGGTCATGACCTCCTTAAATCTTGTCCTTTGTTGGATAAATTTCTTTGAATACTGATTATTCATGTTCCCTACCAAATCTTTTTGAGGAAAAAACATTAATTAGGAACAATTTAAGGATATTAAATGTCATATATGAGACATTTGGCTAATATATTTTATCCCTTACAGGTTAAAACAAAAATGAAGATTTTTTCTGAATCTCATAAAACAGTATTTGTTGTAGATCACTGCCCTTACATGGCAGAATCATGCAGACAGCATGTCGAGTTTGATATGCTGGTGAAGAATAGGACCCAAGGAATCATACCTTTGGCACCCATATCTAAATCATTGTGGACTTGTTCAGTAGAATCTTCCATGGAATATTGTAGAATAATGTATGATATATTTCCTTTCAAAAAGCTGGTGAGTGTGAAGTACAAGCAAAATCATCATTGGGGGCGGGGGATGGACTTAACTGTCTGTTATATTTTTTACATAAGAATTTACTATAGTTTTGACTTACAGCTGTTTACTACTTTTAAAAATGTGGTATGTGGAACTCTTTTGGGGGATTAACATGCTATCTATATTTAATTAGGGCCAATAGCAATAATAACAGCTAACAGTTATGGAGCATTTACATGTGCCAGTCATTTCCAGAGTGCTTCATATTTATTAACTTCTTTAATTTTCACAACAATCCTGTAAGGTACCTACTGTAATTACTGGGACAATATTCAAAGTGTATAATAACCAGAATAGAATTGAGAATAACCATTGAGACCGTTGCCGGTCAAAGCAGAAGGGATGTTGGGTGTAAGCAATGTCAGATTGTTTTGGTAGATATCATGTGAATATCAGCTTTGTTTATTATTGTCATGTTGGAGATCTAGAAATTGAGGTAAATAGAAGAAACTTGTCCTGAGGCACACAGCTAGTTAGAGACAGAACTAGCGTTTGAACCTAAGCAGGCTGGCTGCTTATAGTTTTAGTGGATACACACTAAATTGCTGCAGGATTTAGCCTTATTACAAGAAAAGCTCTTAAGAATGCTAAGTGGAAATTATTTTTTTCCATAAGAAGAGAGATTGAGGATTGATAGATTCCAAATATGAAAATTATCTTCAGGTTTCATCATCTCAGCTGTTTTATTTTGGGAGTCATTTGGTTACCCACAAATGGATGATTTGCTTTGTCTCATTTGGAGCAGCCTAGGCTGAGACCTAGCCAGTCTCTTAGACTACCACAGGCAGGAAAGTGGCAGTAAGGCTGAACGTAGAGAATCTAATACATTCAGATATATTCCAAATTAAAATGTAAATTGTTTTTAGTCCCTCTGCAAATTGTGCATGATGTAGGGTAAAAGAACATAAGGAAGATATGAGGGGAAGATAAGTAGTAATTTCTGATAGAGGCTTTGGTTCAAATTCTGGCATCATTAGCTACCACATTGTGACCTTGATCATATTGCTTAATTTTTCCAAACCTCAGCTTCCTCACATGTAAGCATAACACCTCTTTCTGTGATGTAAGATTTCAGTGAGATAATATAACTAAAATGGCTAGTAGAATATGTCCCTGTTAGAGAAGACTTCAGAGAGAAAACCACTTACCAAATATATTAGGGATGCAAAACTCATATTTCATGGATAGTTAGAAAAAAGATCATGGATTAGATCATGTAGTCCAGGGGAAAGAAATAGTCTTACCCTCCTTCAAAAGGGAGTAATCATCCATCATCTTATATACTTTCTAATATACCCTTCTAATATATCTATTATCATTTTTCTCTGTAGTATTTTTTTGTTTGCTTTTTACTTTAGGATAAAGTCCAGATGGACTATTTTGACATTCAGTGCCTTTCGTGGTATGGCTAGTACCTGTTTCTCTGAGCCTATCTCCCACCCGTTTGCCTGCTGGGACCTTTTCACTCTTCTGAGGGTACACATTTAGAGGCCTATGCATTTGCTGTTTGCTGTCCAGGAATTCTCTATCCCCAGCTCCATTTATGGCTGGTTTCTTTTGGTCATTTGGTTTGCAGTCAGTTGCCAGTTCTGTGGAGAGCCCTTCTCTGACCACTGAACCTAAAGCAGCTAACCAATTTGGTTTTCATAGCATTTATCACTCACTGAAATTCTCTTGTGCATTTACTTATTTGGATTCTTCCTATACTGCCCTCTATCTTACCACTGCCCCCAAATGCCTGACTTACCCCATATTGTGAGTGATAGAACTTTTATTCGTTGCTGTATTCCCAAATCCCCAGTGCCAAGGATAGCACCTGGCATATACTAGGCATTCTAGAACTATAAAGTGAATGAATGAATCAGCAAGCCAGTGCTAGAGACTGCATATTAAATATGATATGATTGAGTGGAATTGGATGTGAATACTAATTATGTCTTTGAACTCTGTTAGGTGAATTTCATTGTGAGTGACTCTGGAGCACATGTTCTAAATTCTTGGACTCAAGAAGACCAAAATTTGCAGGAGGTATGGTTAGGTTTTGAGCTGTAGCCATTTCTGAAAATTATCTGAATGTGGTAATAGTTTCTTGGAAAACAATTTGAAAGATTTTTTCTTTTTATCAGTATACTATTTGCCTGTAGTTTTAAAACAATACTAAATGAAAAACAGCTGTCTTCACTCCAGTCTTTTCCCACTTCCTAGAAGCAAACTTTCAACTCTAGCTCATCTAGTATGTACTTCCGTATTTCTAAATAATGGTTTTTACTGCTATTGATTGAGTTCTCAATTTAAACTTTATTTTTTATCATTATTGTTAATGAAAATTTAACTTTTAGATTTCTTGTCACCCATGCTTACCCTCTTACCTTCCCTCATTTTCTCAGTGTTGTTATATCAGAATTTTTGTTAATTTAGAATTGCATATTTGCAATGATATCTGTATAAAGTGTTATTTACTGCTAAGCTAAGTAGTATATATGGGTATATCCTTTCTCTTTTTTAGGTTTTACTGAGATATCACTGACTTACAGCTCTGTATAAGTTTAAGGTGTACCACATAATTATTTGACTTAAATATTTTTTCCTTTTTTGTGTAACTTTTTGTTTATTGCTTCAACTTATCATTTCCTTTTTTTCTTAATTTGCTTTATTTTATATGTATCTTGCTGCTTTTCCTCATGTCTCTATAAAACCTGTCAATATATAGGGGTGCCTGGGTGGCTCAGTGGGTTAAACCTCTGCCTTCAGCTCAGGTCATGATCTCAGGGTACTGGGATCGAGCCCCGCATCGGGCTCTCTGCTCAGCGGGGAGCCTGCTTCCCCATCTCTCTCTGCTTGCCTCTCTACCTGCTTGTCATTTCTGTCTGTCAAATAATAAATAAATAAATAAAATCTTTTTTAAAAAGTTAGTATTTTTATCATAAGTGTATGAGAAATTTAGCAGCTTGTTTTTTGCTTGAAATACTTCTTGGAGCATAGTCTTTTGCTCTAGTTTGAACTAGCTGCTTTCTAGGCCTGATGGTTTTTAAACATTATTTGTCTAAGGATATTGAGATTTGTGATAGATTATGTTCTTTGCTTTTGTTGAGTTGGGTGACAGACTTCAGTTTCCTGGGTTCTTTACTGATGAATATGAATATGAGAGGCATTAGTGAAATATTTGAATACATTTTTTTGAATGATTTCATGTTAAAGTTTTTTTGTTAATGGATATCCTTCAATAGAAATAATTTCATCTAAATATGTTGTAAATGGAACTTTTTAAAAAAAAAAATTTATTTATTTATTTATTTATTTGTTGGTCAGAGAAAGCACACGAGTGCACAAGCAAGCAGAGTGACAGGCAGAGGCAGAGAGAGAAGCAGGAGCCCGATGCAGGACTCGATCCCAGGACCCTGGGATCTTGACCTGGGCTGACGGCAGCAGCTTAACTGACTGAGCCACCCAGGCGTCCCGTAAATGGAACATTTTTAAAGAAAATGTGTTTATCACAGTGTTTGGTCTTAAAATGTGATTAGTGTTGTAATATGTAAACATATCTAATCTTTTATTCTTTTGAGGTAATACACTCGCTCAGTGGGCTTTTATTGTTTTGGCTTTGCATTGATATTACTCCAGAGCATTCTTAATTCTTTCTTTACTTTAAAAAATAATGAAGACTCTGTACATTCTCTCTGCATTTTCTTTTTGAAAGGGCATGTATTTTTGCTTTACTTTTTTTAAGAGGTACTATGAAGGAAGCCTGAAGCCTCTCTAATTGTGTCTGAATAAAAATCAGTACAAATTTGTATAGGTTTTCTTTACTTCTGCAGTGCTATAAAAGTTGTGCATTTGATAATGGTATGTATAGTAATGATAAGAGAATTGCTACTTCCCTCTGCTTTCTGAATGTGAAGGCACATTGTATCATGCTGATTGCTTTTAAATTGTGAACAGAAGGGGAAACTAGTTAGGAAGGCAACTATATAGCAGATCACTGGTGTTTAAGATTATATAAAATAATTGACATTTTGTATACATTATGTATAATCTTGTTTGTGTTAACACATTTAATGTTTAGCTTTGGTTAACCATGTCACACCTTTCCCTAATTATTGTGAACAATCATGAGTAACAAGTGAAGTAGACTGAAGATGAATTTTGGGGCTAGAAGGGTTGTAAACATCCTTTGCTTCGACTCCTTTCATGTGCAGGTGAAGGAACAGAGGCCCACGGGAGCCAGACGTGTTTTGACTTACATACCTGGGACCAGGGCTCTTTCTGTTACAGCACATGACTCTATCCTATACATCTTAAATTTTATCACCCCAAATTGTTGGAGTTCAGACGTTTGGGTCTGGTTTTTGTAGGCTCAATTAAATAAAGTTTGAAAGTATTGCACTAATATGGGACAGATTATATTTTTTTCACTTTTAGGTTAGGAGAGATTGACCAGGGTTACAGTGTTTAAAGGCATAGCCAGAATTTCATTCCATCTTTGTCTGATTCCAAAAGTTAAGCCTGCTTTCTGCTACTTTCTCTAGGACCACAACATCCCTAAAAAGCTACATTTTTTTTTTTAAAGATTTTATTTATTTATTTGACAGGCAGAGATCACAAGTAGGCAGAGAGGTAGGCAGAGAGAGAGAGGAAGGGAAGCAGGCTCCCCACCGAGCAGAGAGCTTGATGCGGGGCTTGATCCTAGGACCCTGAGATCATGACCTGAGCCGAAGGCAGAGGCTTAACCCACTGAGCCACCCAGGTGCCCCCCGAGCTACTTTTTTAATTGAGTTTCTCCTATGTACCAGGGACTTTGTATAGTCATTTATACACAGTTTTTTTCTTTCTTTTCTGATTACTTTTCATGAATAGGTAATATTTACATAGTTTAGAAATTAAATTTACATATATACATACACATGTATGTATAACCTACATGTACTTATGTACACATATACATATTTGTATGTGTAGTAAAAGGTAGACCTTGAAAACTTTCCGGTTCATCCCCTGACCCAGTTAGTGGTGTGCTAGACCCCGGTTATACCAACTTGGAACAGGTGAATGTGTTCAACTCCTACCAACTTTGTGTTCAGTAAAGCTTGAAATCTGCCATGGTGGGAGTATTTTATTTAACCATACATACTGGCAAAAACAAGTTAGGACTTCCCTGCACCCCCAACTTCAGAGAGAGCTGATTTACCAGCAAATTACTGTTTATCCCCACCACTATTAGTTTTTTATGGCTCATTCCAGAGTGTCTATCCATATACAAGCAAAGTCCTTCCAGTTTGTTCTCTTTCAAGATTGTTTTGGCTGTTCTCTGACTCTTGCAATTCTATATTAATTTTAGAATCACCTTGTCAGTTTCTACAAAGAAATCAGCTGGGATTCTGACATGGATTAAGTTTTAATTGTAGTTGAGTTTGAGTAATGTTACTATTTTAACAATATTAAGTCTTTCAATCCAGGAACATGGGATGTTTTACATTCATTTAGATCTTTCATTTCTTTCAACAGTGTTTTGTAGTTCTCAGGGTATAAAATTTGCACTTCTTTTGTTGATTTTTTCCCAGAGATTTTTCTTTTTGTGCTATTATAAATGGAATTGTTTTCTACATTTTTGGGTTATTCATTGCAAATGTGTTGCAGTACAATTTTATTTTTTATTATTGATTATGTATCCTGTAAATTGCTGAACTTGCTTATCATTTCTAATAGTTTGTTAGGGGATTCCTTATGATTTTCTACATACAAGATCATATAGGGGCGCCTGGGTGGCTCAGTTGGTTAAGCATCTGCCTTTGGCTCAGGTCATGATCCCAGGGTCCTGGTATCGAGCCCTGCATTGGCTCCCTGCTCTGCAGAGAGCCTGCTTCTCCATCTCCCTCTCCAGCTCCCCCTACTTGTGTGCTCACTCACTCTCTTTTTCAAATTAATAAAAATATTTTTTTTCTTTTTAAAGATTTTATTTATTTATTTGACAGACAGAGATCACAAGTAGGCAGAGAGGCAGGCAGAGAAGGGGAAGCAGGCTCCCCGCCGAGCAGAGAGCTCAATGTGAGGCTCGATCCCAGGACCCTGGGATCATGATCTGAGCTGAAGGCAGAGGTTTTAACCCACTGAGCCACCCAGGCGCCCCAAATAAATAAAAATATTAAAAAAAAAAAAAGTCACGTCATCTGTAACATAGAGATAATTTTACTTCTTTCTTTCCAATCTGGATTCCTTTTATTTCTTTTTCTTAATTGCCCGGGCTAGGACCTCCAATATAGTGTGGAATAAAAGTGATGAGAGAAGACAGCCTTCTTCTACTCCTGATCTTAGAGGGAATATGTCCAATCTTCACTATTAAAGATGATGTCATCTGTAGGTTTTTTGTTGGTGACATTTTCTGCTTGAGGAAGTTCCTGCCTATATCTAGTTTGTTGATTGTTTTTATCATGAAAGGCCCTGGATTTCGTGAAATGCTTTTTCTGTGTTTATGAAGATGATCATGGGGTTTTTGAAAAATTTTATTGGTATTTATGTTAATTAATTTTCAGATGTTAAATCAACTTTGCATTCCTGGGCTATAAGTCATGGTGTATAATTTGTCATGGTGTATAAATCTTTTTATATGTTGCTGAATTTGGTTTGGCGGTATTTTGTTGAGGTTATTTGTGTCCATATTTGTAAGATATACTGGCTGTAGTTTTCTTGTGATGTCTTTGTCTGACTTGTACATACTCTTGTCAATATAATCATTTTCTCTTTTTCTTCAGCTAATGGCAGCATTAGCTGCTGTTGGGCCTCCTAATCCACGAGCAGATCCAGAATGCTGCAGCATTCTGCATGGTCTCGTTGCAGCAGTGGAAACCCTGTGTAAAATTACAGAATACCAACATGAGGCTCGTACTCTATTAATGGAAAATGCAGAACGTGTTGGAAATAGAGGACGAATAATTTGCATTACTAATGCAAAAAGGTGAGACATTAATCACAATAATTCTTTCACTAAGGGAATTTTAATGTCTTATTACAGTTTTTATTTGAAAAAACAGGGGCAGCATGTTAGTGTTTAGGCATATTTCAAGTAGCCTTTCTAATATTGAAGCCGTATTTATCCAGTTCTAACATACTCATTTCAGTGAAATCTACTTAGATTGTCATCATATCGGTTAATTTGACTTTTTTTCTCATTAGTTTTTCAGCTGATTCTTTGGTATTGTGAGTGAACATGCTAAAGACAGTTCTTATTGAAGTAATTTTAAGTGCTTATAACAAGATACTGCAGCTGAATAGTGTGTTTAATTTTTTCACTGTATATTCAGGTTTGTTCTTTTTTATGCCATAGTGATAGTCATGTACGAATGCTTGAGGATTGTGTCCAAGAAACAATTCATGAGCATAACAAGCTTGCTGCAAATTCAGATCAGTGAGTATGATCATAAGTGAAATAAATACTCCATTTTATAGTCCTGTGTTTCATTATAATTATTCCAATGATTATAACAGTAATTGGTAGCATTCCCTTGAATTCTCCACTGGCTCTACAAATTAGCCAAAAAATGTATGTTTGATCAGAAAATTTTTCCATTTTCTCTTTCATGTTAAAATTTTACTTTTTTTTTGATAGGAAAGGTGATGAGAAGGGTAAAATAATACATACATTTATAAAGCATACTTATTTTGATGGCTTGCTCTCATACTTTGTGTTACAAACTTGTAGTTGGTAGGACTATTTAATATGTACCAAATCAAAACATAACTAATTGCATTGTATGAATTTTTTAAAAGGATTAAAGTTGGGGCACTTGGGTGGCTCAGTTGGTTGAGTGTCTAATTCTTGGTTTTGGCTCAGTTCATGATCTCAGGGTCATGAGATCAAGGCCTGCATTGGGCTTGGCACTGAGCATGGGGTCTGCTTAGGGTTCAGGGTTCTCTCTCTCTCTCTTCCTCTGCCTCTTCTACCACCTCCCCTCCACTCACCAAAAAAAAAGTAAATAAAGCTATTAAAGACATGTTTAGGACAGTTGCAATGTGGAGTTTATATTTGATTGAACTATTACTAATTTTCTTAATTGGAGTACTGGTATTATTGTCAATGAGTGGGATTATTTTCTATTATTATTACCTGATTTTTGTCCTTAAAAATCATTAGTTTTTGGGTTTTTTTTTGTTTTGTTTTAAGATTTTATTTATTTATTTGACAGCCAGAGATCACAGGTAGGCAGAGAGGCAGACAGATAGAGAGGAAGGGAAGCAGGCTCCCTGCTGAGCAGAGAGCCCGATGTGGGGCTCGATCCCAGGACCCTGGGATCATGACCTGAGCCGAAAGCAGAGGCTTTAACTCACTGAGCCACCCAGGGGCCCCAAAAATCATTAGTAAAAGAGAAACAAATACACAATATATTCATTTTCTCTGTGGCGGTTATCTATTAAAAATTATTCCTGATTACAAGACATTTTCCTTTATTTTTCAAACACAAGAAAGTATCATTTTTGCATTTATAGTAAATTCATATTCGTATTAGTAGAGCAATTATGTGGTTTTTCTAAATATTTAGCTTTTATATTAACAGCAATATCCGATTATAGAGATATACTGTTTTGATATATTAAACTTTCAATAGTTTACCAACCTGGATTCTTTACATACTGTGTATTCTTATATTCTAAGTAAGAAGTTTCTCTTTAAGTCTCATGCAGATTCAGAAGTGTGAGCTGGTCTTGATCCATACTTACGCAGTTGGTGAAGACAGCCTTGTATCTGATCGTCCTAAAAAGGAGGTAAGTGCGGAAGTAATGCAAGGACAGATCACTGTTATTTATTAATAAGAAGCGCTGAGAAGGGTTAGCATAGGGGCGCCTGGGTGGCTCAGTGGGTTAAGCCTCTGCCTTCGGCTCAGGTCATGGTCCCGGGTCCTGGGATCGAGCCCCACATTGGGCTCTCTGCTCAGCGGGGAGCTTGCTTCCCCCTCTCTCTCTGCCTGCCTCTCTGCCTACTTGTGATCTCTATCTGTCATATAAATAAATAAAAAATCTTTAAAAAAAAAAAAGGGTTGGGGCGCCTGGGTGGCTCAGAGGGTTAAGCCACTGCCTTTGGCTCGGGTCGTGATCTCAGGGTCCTGGGATCGAGTCCTGCATCGGGCTCTCTGCTCAGCGGGGAGCCTGCTTCCTCCTCTCTCTCTCTGCTTGCCTCTCTGCCTACTTGTGATCTCTCTCTCTCTGTCAAATAAATAAATAAATAAAATTTTTTTTAAAAAAGGGTTAGCATAAAAATGGTCATATTGCCAACATTTTCTGCCAAGGTCTTGAGAGTTTCAAAGCAATCTCTATGGCAAAACACTTAGGATGATTCTTATGTTACAATCATAGATGTTAAAATGCTTTCTGTTTTGCTTGCCTGTTGAAATTTAAATGTGTTGCAAAACCATACATAGTCTGTATTGTTCCTAAAATTTCAGTTACTGTAATGGATTTCAGTTGCTTTAATGACTTTTTATTGTATAAGAATCTATTTTTCATCATTAGAAAGGCAATATACTTTTTAACAAAAATAGACTCCGATAAAATTAATTTTACATGTCCAGAGGACTAAGCTAAAACTAATTTTTAATCTTGGTTTTACTTTTTAAATAAATTTGAACAATTTTAAAGGGAAAAGATGAGTCTGCTGATTTTTAAATAGATTGTATCACATAATATTCTCCATCAGTGTTGTGTTTAGAAAATAGATGTATGGATTTATATAGTTATATTAAATGTGTATGTTCTTATGTTCTGGTTTTTCACTTAGCCTTAATTTATATAAACATGGGAAGTATTACCTTACCCAAGTGTTCGATAGTTAAGTGGTATTTTTAGGTCATTAACTCTATCATTGTGTTTTTAGGTGGTTTCCAGTGAAAGCCCCTCCCTTTTTTTTAAAACGTTTTTCTGCCTCTTTTGATAATGTGGGTGCATGTTGGCTTTATTTTGTGATGACTAAAAATTTATTTACACTAAATATTATACCCTGGACTGAGTGAAGGCTTATATAATCTTGTTGTAAGTAACTTTTGGTAGCCTGATTGCATTTTTTGGTGGTGAAATATGACATTTATGGCAATTTCCACATTCTTTATTAAAATAAGTAATTTTAGTTACAGGGCTTTTTCCTCCCCACAAAATTAATTGTTTTCTATAGTATTTCTCTCGGCCATTTCAAATCGTTTTGCATATAGATAAATAGAAGTAAAAACTATAAACTAAGATAAATATTTAAATCAAAGACTATTCCACACTTAAGTTGCAAGAGAACAAAGACTTTGCCTATTTGCTACATCTTCTAATAGTTCAGTTTCTGGCAGATAATATAGTAAGTTCTTAGTATTTATCTGTTGAGTGAGTGTATGAGAATTTTTTGCTAAAATAATGATCATAGTTAATTTATGGGCCTTTTTATTTTTTCTAAATTCTAAAAAGTAAAAATACTTATATTCCCATCTGTAAACATATTGGCACTAGGTTACACTATATTAATGTTTTATGGGTTTTTTTTAATACTTTTTTTGTAGTTATCTCCCGTTTTAACCAGTGAAGTTCATAGTGTTCGGGCAGGACGGCATCTTGCTACCAAATTAAATATTTTAGTACAACAGCATTTTGACTTGGCTTCAACTACTATTACAAATATTCCAATGAAGGTAGGCAGCTCCTTTTCTTGCTATTTTGAAAGCTCTGCTTTGCTTTTTAAAATTTTTTTTTGACATGTATTGTTTATTTTAATTGAACCTTAACTTTTTCTCCCCATATCATATTTTCTGTTTTGCTAGCCCACATTCAGTGTCTTTGACCAGGTCAGTACATAGTGAAAAGCAACAAGAAAGTATCACAGAACAAAATCCTGTATTTTTCTTTTTAGTAAGAGCACTGTATATTAGCTTTTTTTGTTTTTAACTATGTTCTCATTATTTTCATCAAAATCTAATCTGTGTCTTAAATGATTACTTTTTCTGTGATTCTTTTCCTGACAAGTATGTTACTAGATTTTATTTTGTGCATCCTAGTGGATCTTTTATTTCCTTTATTATTGTTCTTACTCATCTAGTATGAAGGTGTTTGTAACTAATAGATCTGACGGGGAAAAAATAGCTTGTAGTTTTAAAAGTTTATTATATTCCAGCTGAAACGGAAGATGTAAGTCACATGATTTTACTAATGGATTTTGTTAGGAATCTGTTGGTACCTATTCATTTCCATTATTTTATCACTCAGTTGCCTAGGACCAGCACAACGCCTGGCCCATAATAAGCTTCAGGTGAATTTTTACTGAGCAGAGTTGAATTTAATTTTATTGGTTACATTTGCAAATATGAAGTAGTCACCATATCTAAACATTCAAATTGGCTTTAAGTCCAGTTTCATTGTTTTGCTGCCACATAATGAACACTAAATTTTTTGAGAAATATGATCAGTTTATTATTAATTTCCTCCTTATACCAATGGCTGGCTCTCTAATAGAGATTGTAGCCTTATCCAGTGGAATGGTTTGGATGCAGAAGCAATTATCAAGTAAATTAGCGTAATATATTTTAATATATGTAATTTCATGAATTACAAGAAAAATACTCTGAGGGTGACAGATACCTTGTTTTTTAAATTTGATCATATTTGTGTGCAACTGGTGTGACTCTTTCTTCATATCTTTTTCTTGTAAATAGATAATATTGAAGTTCTTATATACTAATTAGTGAAAACAAGTTACTAAACTTGTTTATTAGTCTGTATTTGCTATTTCATATAACTGGTATTTGCTAATTTCTTATAGGTATTTAAAGATGCTATTTCCTCCTGTAAAGAACTACTTCACTTATAATTTGTATAAACTCTTTCAATTATATAATATTTATATATAAATATATAAATATTTATATATTTATATGTAAATATTATGGCAGTGTTGGCAGGACGGTACATTTGGAGTAAAAAATCTAACGGTTTGGAAGAGTCATCATTTATGATAATTCTGATGTAAGAAAAATCATTAAATACTTTATTACTTATATATAGCTAGTAATTTTTATATAGAGTTCATATTGCCTTGGAAAACTATTGCATCTTTAAATAGATTAATCACTGAGCAAACTTTCCCATTATAGCTAATTATTGTTGCGTGTATTTTACCTCACTTGAAGTAAGAAGCAAAACGAACAATAAGTAACTTAATTATTTTGAAAATAAAACCAAGTTATTTTAAATTTTGCTTGAAGGAAGAACAACATGCTAACACATCTGCCAATTACGATGTGGAACTGCTTCATCACAAAGACGCTCATGTGGATTTCCTGAAAAGTGGTAAGTAAGAGATGTCGGAAGCTAGTATTCTGTAAGATCTGACATATGAAAGCATACTAACAACTTTGAGAAGTTTGTCAGTAAACAAACCTGATGGATAGTGGCCATTTCCTTCCACACTTATTCCACAGTATTATCTATTAATGACCATGAAACTAGCATTCTGTAGAATTTTCCTCTGGGAAACATGAGGTGACTAGAACAAATACTGAGAGGGATAGCCATGACAGTCATGTCATAGTTTCCTTTTGCAAGCAAACTGCTTTGGGGGGAAAAAAAAAAAAAAACTGCTTTGGGAAAGCAAAAAGAACAAGAACTGACTTGAAAAGTGATAGACTTCCAGCTTGCCTGCATAAAAACCAGTTGTTTTTAAATTTAAATTTCTTTTCTTTCCCCTAAAACTTAATTGAGTCAGTAGATCCCATCACCAAAATCATTTCTGTAACTGTATCAGCATGGTTTGGGGGAGAAGACTCTGGAGATAATAGATAAGAGTTTTAGCTAAATCTTTGCCACCATCTAGCAAGACCCCTGTCTGTAGACTTCAGTTTGCATACTTTACTGAATTGAAGATTATTAGATGAACTATAATATTCCATCCATTCCTAAAGTTCAGTGATGTTGCCTTTAAGTTTTGGCATTTGTGTTAAGTCCTTTAGAATATTTTCTATGGAAGTTGATGCTATCAGAGAATAAATGGTTGACTTTGATCATGTTGTATACAACTTTTCTGAAGTTAATACCTTCAACCAGTCATAACATTTGTTACATGTATAAGGAATCTTGAAATTAACCTAATACAGATTTCTAACATGAGAAAAACTGTTAAGATAAATGGTTTTATTTATGTTTAACAAAGGAATGTAAATAACTTGTTTTTAAAAATATAGTATGTGGAAATTACTAAGAATCTGTGAGGTAATAACCAACTTTTAAAATGTTTACTTTTTTTTTTTTTAAAGATTTTATTTATTAATTTGACAGAGAGAAATCACAAGTAGACGGAGAGGCAGCCAGAAAGAGAGAGAGATAGGGAAGCAGACTCCCTGCTGAGCAGAGAGCCCGATGCGGGACTCGATCCCAGGACCCTGAGATCATGACCAGAGCCGAAGGCAGCGGCTTAACCCACTGAGCCACCCAGGCGCCTATAAAATGTTTACTTTTTAAAACAAAAATATTAAGAGTGTTCTTTGTGACACAAAATATTTCTTTCAGATAGTTATTGATTGACCTGTTGTATGTGTGACATATGGGCAACCTATGTAAAATGCTAGCTTTGCAGTAGGAACAGGGTGCTGTGAGAATGTAGGGATTGCAGGTGATTATGCCTCCATGGTTAGGCAAGCTTTCCAGAGATGACATAAGAGCTGGATTTTGACGAGTAAGCTTACACTTTAGCCCGCACATCTTACCTGAGCTCCAGATCTACAGATTCTACTGCTACTGCCTAATTATATGTACTGCCTCAGAGTCCTAAAACTCAACACTCCCAAAACAACTGAGGAGCTCTGAGCCCTGAATTGGTAGTCATTGTCGCCTTTTTTATTATTTTTTTTCCTTAAGATTTATTTATTTGAGAGAGAGCGTGTGCGCATGTACACGGTTTGGAGGCGATAGACTGAGGGAGAGGGAGAAACAGACTCCTTGCTGAGCTAAGTCCCAGGACCCCGGGGATCATGACCTGAGCTGAAGGCAGAGGCATTAACCCACTGAGCCACCCAGGTGCCCCTCTACTTACCTTTTAGATGAAAACTAGTTTTCACTTTCTCAAAGAAACTGTCCCCTGATGTCTTAGATTAGGTCAGATCTCTTTTTATAGATGCTCCTGGTACTGTATACATCTTCTTCAAAGCTTTGTCAACTTTATAGTTTGCATTTGTTCATTATTATTTTATTAGCATCTAGTCACTCTAGATGTTGTGCTTTAGAGTCCATTAAGGCAAAATATGCTCACTGTTCTATCTTTTTTTATATTTACTTTGCAGACCGTTCATTTTATGTTTCTTCTCATAAATTCATTAGGATTCAGGATGATCAGTTGTGTATTTTAGATTTCTGAAGCTTTCTTTAAGTATTTAACCTTGTTGTCTTATCATTTAATGGTGTCAGAGGGGAGCAGTTGTAGATTCTTAAAATTAAAAAAAAAAAAAATTGCTCCTAAAGCACCCGGGTGGCTCAGTCGTTATGTATCTGCCTTCTCTTCAGGTCAAAAAGAGGTCCTAGAGTCCTAGAATCAAGCTCTGCATTGGGTTCCCTGCTCCACACTGGAAAGCCTCCTTTTCCCTCTCCTACTCCCCCTGCTTGTGTTCCTGCTCTCACTGTGTCTCTCTCTGACAAATAAATAAATAAAATCTTTAAAAAATTTTTTTTTTATTTTGCTGTTGATTTTCAGTGCAGTGACTGAAATGATTGATTAATAAGAAATATGGAGGATAGTTAAATAATTTATTTTAATCAAAGCTAATATCCAAGTTTTACTTGGTATCTTTCTAGGAGACTGTATAAAAATGATGTTCTCTGAGAGGTATTTTCTTGCCTAGAGTTTAAACTGTTCTGGAAGTCTTGAGTTAACAATTTGAAGTTTGTGATCTATTTCATATTGTTTTTCTGGCTTATTCTTAAAGGTGATACCCACATAGGAGGCAGCAGTAGAGAAGGCTCGTTTAAAGAAACAATAACATTAAAGTGGTGCACACCCAGGACAAATAACATTGGTAGGTATTTTAAAGAAATTGAGAGAGAAAAGAACCAATCAAAGGTTCTTAAAGTATGTATGTCTTTTTGAATTTTTGTTTTTCATTGTGTTAGGGTCTCAATGAACATTTTTTTCTCTTTTAATTATGGAAATATTTCTTTATATTCTTTCAAATCAGTGTTTTCTTCCATTTCAGAATTACACTATTGCACTGGCGCTTACCGAATTTCACCTGTAGACGTAAATAGTAGACCTTCCTCCTGCCTTACTAATTTTCTTCTAAATGGTAATTTTCAACATTTAGTTGTTTTGTCTGAGAATATTACAAGTGCAATTATTAGTAAGAAATGTGAAAATCTGAATTCTAGAAAGCTCTCTTTAATATAGTCTGAACATATTTTATCTCCTAAAACACTTCTAAAGTTACGTAATAGTAAGAACCCTTTTAGCAGTTTTACTGTTTAAAAATAAGATGAGTTTATGCCTTTCAGATTGTTGTATCTAAAAAAAGTGTTATTTAATATATTTTTTAAGTATTTTTAAAGATTTTGTTGTTAGAATCTAAGTTGATTTTTTTGGTAGAATAGTACAGACTATTTGTTTTGGCCTATTGAATTTTAAATTGCAAGTATATATGAATTTATTTTTTGCACAGTTTACCTTAACCATAAATACTGTATTTTCAATATTATACCATATGATTCTTAACACATGACTTTGAATCCATGGTTTCCTTGTGCGAAAATTGAAAAAAAATTATGAAGAGTCCATTTACTGGATTTAAATTCTTAAAATAGCTTTACCAGTGATCACAACCCAGGTTTGAAAGCACTGATGTGATGGGTCAAAATTAAGCAAAATTTGATTATCAGCCTCCATAAAGTCCAGATTAAATAACCTTTCGTCATGTAAAATAAAAAGTAGTTAGAATAACCATGCTGATATATAGGAGGTATTGTGGAAGTGAATGGAGACTTTTTGCTTTCTCCCCCAAATATTGTATAACTTTGAGATTTGAAGAGTTATCCAACAGTTGTCTCCATTTTCTTCTTGATGTCCGGGAGGAAAATCTTACGTACTTGTAATGTATAAATTTTGTAACCAAACGTTATACCAGAGACCACTATACTTACTTTGGAAAACTGCATAACTATGTAAACTTGGCATGACCAAGAGAAAACTGAGGCTAGAATTCAGGCTCTTAGGACTTGAAATGCAGATATACTGAATTAGCCAATGCTGCTTAAAATATGAGGCTTAATGAAATGAAAAATCTAGACATAAATTTTAAGGGAAAAAATAAGAGTTTATTTGAACTTCATCACTGATAGAATAATCTTGTTTTTGACAGGTCGTTCTGTTTTATTGGAACAACCACGAAAGTCAGGTTCCAAAGTCATTAGTCATATGCTTAGTAGCCACGGAGGAGAGATTTTTTTACATGTCCTTAGCAGTTCTCGATCCATTCTAGAAGATCCGCCTTCAATTAGTGAAGGATGCGGAGGCAGAGTTACAGACTACCGGATCACGGTAAGATTCCAATATTTATAAATTTTATGTTTTGACTCTGTCACCATTTAGCAGGTAGTTACTGAATGGCTGTTACATGCTAAGATCTGTTACAAATGGGGTTTGGAGAAGTTAATGATATATTATTCTTCTGATTTGACTTTTCTGTCAAAAGAGCTCTTTATCACTATATACTCTTCCTTATATATTCAGTGTGTATCTAGAAGTATATGGGTAGCAGTGACCCCTGAAATTGTAGGAAGGAATGGAAATTGATTTGAACTAATATTTCAGGTGGAAGTTTATTTTGTTTTAAGTTATTACTTAATGGCAAATAAAAACCTTTCAATATTTGGCCACTGCTGCTTTGTAATAACACTAAATTTTTGTTATTTAAAGGTATATGTAAGGAAGTTTTATTTTGGGTAGAAGTTCTGTTCTGATTTTAATTTTTTCAATCCCCCTCCCCTCTTTTACATTTGGTACTTCAGAGTTGTTTGCTTTGAGGTGGTGGTAAAAATTAAATGTGATTAATGTATAGGAATATACTTTGTAAATCAAAAAGTGTTACATACTGCAGGTAATTATTTTTGATTAGGCTTTTTTTTTTTAATCTTTTTTAATAAGGAGAAAACTAATAAACATTCATCACAGAAAACTTAGGGAATACAGATTTCTTTTTTTTTAAATCAAAAACAAAGACTATAAATTACCTATAATTCTGTCATTCAAAGATAACCACTGTTAACATTTTGATGTTATGTCAAGGTAATTTTTAAAGTAAGCATTGGTATTCTAATATGATTAATCCCTGATATAAAAGAGTTAAATTATATAAGTGAAGAAAAATGAATGTTCCTTGGTTTTTAAAAAGTAGAACCATGAATGCATTTATGTTTGAGGCTTTCTTCATCTCCCCTGTAATAAAGGCGAATAGGTTTCATGTTCAAAAAGAAAGGAAAAAATTAGTAAGGGGACTGTTACAGGAAATACTTTGTTGCATATCACAGGACAGAAGACATCAGGGAAACAGACTATTACATGTAATCCATACTGAAACATTAGAAAATAGTTTCTAATTTTATTTTATTTGGTTATCATTAGGATTTTGGTGAATTTATGAGGGAAAACAGATTAACTCCTTTTCTAGACCCCAGATACAAAATCGATGGAAGTCTTGAGATCCCTTTGGAACGAGCAAAAGATCAGTTAGAAAAACATACCCGTTACTGGCCTATGATTATTTCACAAACCACCATTTTTAACATGCAAGCGGTAAGTATTAAATAGTTTTCAATCTTTCTTCTAGATTGGTTATATATTCTTTATAGATATCATTTCTCAAGCAAAGAATCAAATATAGGAATTTGCTGTAGATTAAGAATTACTAATAGAAAATTGAAATGATGGTTATAGGTTATCTCACCATGGTGATGTTTAAAATCAATTGAAGTTCTCCCTAGATGCTTTTGATATTTGTTTTTCAAGACAGATTTTCTTTTTATTTCTTAAAAAAATTCTAACAGGTAGTTCCATTAGCCAGTGTTATTGTGAAAGAATCTTTGACAGAAGAAGATGTGTTAAACTGTCAAAAAACAATATACAACTTAGTTGATATGGAAAGGAAAAATGATCCTCTGCCTATTTCCACAGTTGGTACAAGAGGAAAAGGCCCTAAGAGGTAGTTTTTTTCTTACTTTCTCTGTATATCACATTACTTGATACATACTATTTTTAAGCTAACTTATTTCATATGTAAATTATATGGTTGGAGGTATGATTGAGATGAAATGATACAAAATACAGAATATCAGAACTGGATATTATAACTTAGAGTTACATCATGAACTGTCTAGGAAGAAAAAGTCCATGTGTAATGATTCCTTTTACTTTATTTTACCAGTAGCAAATGACCTTCAATATTATTTAAAGAGTATTTCTTAAGAACCCAATTTTAAATCTTTACTTCAGAGATGAACAATACCGTATCATGTGGAATGAATTAGAAACCCTTGTCAGAGCTCATATCAACAACTCAGAGAAACATCAAAGAGTCTTGGAATGTCTGATGGCATGTAGGAGCAAACCCCCAGAAGAGGAAGAACGAAAGAAACGAGGACGAAAGAGGGAGGACAAGGAGGACAAATCAGAGAAGGCTGTGAAAGATTATGAACAGGAGAAATCTTGGCAAGATTCAGAGAGGTGACTCTTTTTTTTTTTTTTTTTTTTAAGATTTTATGTATTTATTTATTTGTTAGAGAGAGTGAGAAAGAGCGAGCATAATCGGGGTGAGTGGCAGCCAGAGAGAGAAGCAAGTTCCCCGCTAAGGAAGGAGCCTGATGTGGGGCTCAATCTCAGGATCCTGGGATCATGACCTGAGCTGAAGGCAGACTCTTAATCAACTGAGCCACCCAGGAGTCCCAAGAGGTGCCTCATTGACAATAGGGTACCATGGTGCATTTTGGTGTATCACATGCTGCATGTAGCACATTCATACATTCATTTAATACATGTTTATTTAATTTTATAACTAGTTTGATACCAGTTTTTGCTTTATGTAGTATGAATATTAAAAAAATGGTTTTATTTCTTTGTTCAGTAAATACTGAATGCCTTGTTTGTGTTGTGAATTTGGTGTAAGATTCTTGCCCTGGAAAAATGTACAATGTTGTGGTAGAGATAGACATGTAAGTCATTGATTACACCAAAGTGTGGAAGATGCAGTTCTAAAAATAGGCACAGGATATCCTTGGGAGCATAGAGGAAGAGCAGTCTTATTTCTGAAAACCTTCCTCAGTAATACACTCTTTTCCCTTAGTTTGTGATTTAGACAGTAACATCAAGGTTAAAATTTTTTAAAAAACATAAAAAGTAGTAAATACTTTTTTTTTTTTAAAGATTTTATTTATTTATCAGAGAGAGAGGGAGAGAGAGCGAGCACAGCAGACAGAATGGCAGGCAGAGGCTGAGGGAGAAGCAGGCTCCCTGCTGAGCAAGGAGCCTGATGTGGGACTCAATCCCAGGACGCTGGGATCATGACCTGAGCCGAAGGCAGCTTCTTAACCAACTGAGCCACCCAGGTGTCCCAGTAGTAAATACTTCTGAATAAAAGTATCATAACATTTCAGCTGGCTTTGGCTTCTACCTCCTTGCCAGAAATCAGAAAAAGAATCAGGTAAATATTGTAATGGCCATGTTAGTAAGTCCCTTAAAAACGAAACAGAACCTACTATGGAAAATTTCAAACATCTATAACAACAGAACTAATAGTTACTCATTTATTTTTAACAATTCATGGCAGATCTCATTTCACATATATCCACAGCCACTCACCTCACCACCACCACCACTTTTCCTCCCACATGGGAATATTTTGAAGCTAATTCTAGAAATCATATCATTATATCCAAAAATAAGTAGAACATTTTATTCTCTTTGACCATAGAAGTTCATTTCTTTCTTAGGGCTACTGAATTTCTGGAACACAATTAGCTCACTTTAAGAAGAGTGGGAAAAGGTATTCTCATTCAGACACCACTGATGTTTATATATTTTGAGATGTTTCTGTTCTCTGATGAAACTCAAAATGAGATTAGAGTTTAGTTCTTAATTTGTGAACTGTAAATACATTTCCACAGCATGTAAACTGGGCCACAAATGTTAGTAGATTTCTTAATCTTCAGTGTAATTTGAAATAGTATTTTGTCCGTATTTGTAAAAATTAAAATTGTGACATTTCTTCCAAAGATCACACTTCTGACATTTTAAAATTTAACTTCCTAAATTTTCCTCCCATGTTTTCTTATTTTACAGTGAACTACATTAGTGAATTATTACATTATTATGATGAAGGAGAAGGGAAATGTGTTTAATTCATTAAGTTCTCTTACCTGATTTTAGGAGGAGGTTGATATTTAGATTAGTTTCTAGGTTTCCTCTGTGAGAGCAGCTATCTTTTATTAAAACCAATTTGCAAAGTCTAGTTTAATTATTGAACCCGTTAGATTTAACACTTTCAATTTTATTTTTTGTCCCTCTGAAAGATTAAAAGGAATCTTAGAACGTGGAAAAGAAGAGTTGGCTGAAGCGGAGATTATAAAAGATTCGCCTGATTCCCCAGAACCTCCAAACAAAAAGCCCCTGGTTGAAATGGATGAAACTCCACCAGTAGAGAAATCAAAAGGTAAAGTGGGAACTGTGGTGACAACTGTGTTTGTAAAAAAGTTTTCCGATTTAGTTTTTCTGCAGTGTCATTTAATATTATTGCATATGTGAGGAAGAGCTACTAACTGCTTCTGGATGTGGTTTGGGAAATTCTCCTTATAGCCTTGGAAAACAAAGGCAGAAAATGAATTTGTTGGTATTAAAGGAAAAGTAGTGTCATACCTTCATTATCGAAGCCTTTGGAAAATAAACACTTTTATTATAAAATCTGTGTTTTAGGAAATTTTAATTATGTGAACTTGAATTCATTTATATTCTTGACTCTATATCAGGTATGCTAGGTTTACTGAACACAAACTCTTCCTTAAACTCGTACTGAACTTAGGGAAAGATCTAATTTACCTGTCTACAATTTGGTGTGAATGACTTTCAGTAAAGGTATTATAAGTAATGTTTTCATTGTTAAAAACAAACCAACCAACCCACAATGTTTTAATTTCATTTTATCTCTGAATAGAGTGAAATGCTTAATTTCTTCTTTAAGGAATTCTGGCTGTCAGATATGAATTGGGCTTGGGAGCTCCTGAAATTGTAGGCTTTAGTTGTCTTGAAGATAAATTAGAATTAGTCCTTTTAGAATAAATGGCAAATGATGTAACAAGGACTGTCTGGTTTCTTGCTACTATGCCTTCCCTAAGGCAGTAAGACTTGGGGCTAGATGTGTTATGACTTTTGGAAGGTGATCCTAGGGAGAAGCCTTGTTTGTTTTTTATATACTTCCATTGTGTATATATAATGTGATACATGTAAATACCTCTCCATTTACTGATTTTTTTGAAGTCAGAGATAAGGGTGATCTTACCGTATTTGCCCTTCAGGCATTTGCCAGAGTGCTTGGGAAATAAATAAATGTCTGATAAATTACTCTATTTTTCACAGGCCACAATTTGCCAATTGATTAGGGTGAGAAATTTAGGTTTAATCTAAACAATGTTTCTATGTTCCTTGGAAAATAAAACTCTAAAAATTATTTATGGCAGAGTTAAAAGAAGTTAAAAGAAGAGTTAAAAGAAACCAAAATCCTATTAGTAAAAAATAACTAAATGAAAGTGTGTCCATAGGGTAGAATTTATATAGCTCAAGAATAGTAATTACTGTTCCCTTTTGCTAATGTGTATCATTCATATTTCAACTTAAGCAAATCCTTTTTCAGGAAGGACTTCCCTGACCTCCATTTATAATTAAGTTAGATGCTTCCATTGCATCCCAGGATTACACTAGGTAGCACTTAGAGTCTTGGATTGACATTGCTTGTGGACATCCTGCCTCTACTACTAATCTGAAACATTTAAAAAGATTGGGCTTTTTATTTTTAAGAAGGCTCCATCCCCAATATGGGACTCGAACGCATGGCCTGGGGTCTCAGAGTCTCACGCTGTACCAACTGAGCCAGCCAGGTGCCCAAAATGCTAGGGCTTTTTAAAATTTACTGTGTGGGACACTTATGTGGCTCAACTGGTTAAGAATCTGCCTTCCACTTGGATCCCTCATTGAGCTCCCTGCTCAGTGGGGAGCCTGCTTCTCCCTCAGTCTGTTACTCCCACTGCTTGTGCTCCCTCTCTCTCTGAACAATAAATAGATCAAATCTTTAAAAAAAAATAATAATAAATAATAAAATAAAAGTTAGTGTTATATCATACCACTCAATTTCCTGGTGCATAGAAGTTAAACTATTACTTGTTGAATGAGTGAATGAATGAAAATATAAGGTAAAGGGGGAAAAAGCAGGCTACGAAAACACATATACCATTATCTCCATTTTATTTATTATTTTTTTTAAAGATTTTATTTATTTGACAGAGAGAGAGGTCACAAGGAGGCAGAGAGAGCGGGGTGGGGGGAGTGAAGCAGGCTCTCTGCTCAGCAGGGAGCCTGGGATGCGGCCTCGATCCCAGGACCCTGAGATCATGACCTGAGCTGATGGCAGAGGCTTAACCCACTGAGCCACCCAGGCACCCTCCATTTTAAGATTTTTTTTTTTTTTTTTTTTTTGACATAGAGAGAGATCACAAGTAGGCAGAGAGGCAGGCAGAGAGAGAGGAGGAAGCAGGCTTCCCGCCGAGCAGAGAGCCCGATGCAGGGCTCAATCCCAGGACCCTGGGATCATGACCCAAGCCGAAGGCAGAGGCCCAACCCACTGAGCCACCCAGGCGCCCCCCTCCATTTTATTTTTAAAAAGAAATTTGTGTACATACCTACATCTGCTGGTCACTTTTTTTTCCCTTGTCATTCTAAATAGATCCCTGATGCTTCCCAGACTGGAAGCACTAAATAGATTGGCCCCTATGAGAAGTGATTTTGTTGCAAATCACTCTCTTCAACTCTTGTAACTTTCCTTTCAAGGCTGATATTTGAAATTCGGGGTTTTTTTTCTGTTCTCTTTTACAACCTAAGTCATATGTCTCTTCTGATTAGCAACTTCTGCAGGTCTTTTATTATATACTTCAGTTTCATCTGGTTTGAAAAATGACTTCCTGGGACTGTCCAAAGTAAATTTTGTGCCAGACATATACTCTGCATGTAAGGTTAGGCTATTCCAAACAGACCCTCTAGATTTGGTGAAAATCTCTTCAGCTCTTGTTTTGATGGGCAGTTCTGTGAGTTAAACAGTTCCATCACCCAGATGATTCTCTAGGACTATGCCTTTGTAATCATCCTACACTCCCCTTACTCTCAGTCCTGCATAATCATTGATACATTTTCTTTTCCTATAATTGTGCCTTTTTCAGAGTGCCATATAAATCATAAAGTATGCAGCCTTTTGAGGTTGGCTTATTTGATATAGCATAATACATTTGAGATTCATCTGTGTTGTGTGTTTGTCAGTGGTTTTTCGAAACACATTATAGATAACTAGTTTTATTAGAATCTGCCAACTTATTTTTCCAAACTGGGGTGTCATTGTGTGTTCCCACCAGCAGTTAGAGTTCTGGTCGTTCTGCATCCTCCAGAGCCTTTGCTGGATTTCTTTTGTTTCTCCTCTGATTGGTATGTAGTAGTATTTCATTGTGGTTTTAATTTCCATTGCCCTCATAACTGATGATGGTGAGCCTCTTTTCATTTGCTTATTTTCCATCTGTATATATTTCTTTAATAAAGGGCTCATTCAGATATTGTGGTTACATTTAAATTGGGTTGTTTGAGAGTTTTTTGTTGCATTTTGAGAACTTCTTTTTTCTTCTGGATACAAATGCCTCATTGGATACGTGATTTGCAAATATTTTCTCCCAGTCTGGTTTGTCTTTCTCCTAACTGACTTTTATGAGCAAAAGTTTCCAATTTTGATGAAGTCCAGTATATAAAAAAAAAATGTTATGGTTATGCTTTTGGTGTTATTGATAAGAAATTTTTGCATTGCCCAAAGTCACAGAGTATTCCTACATACTTTTTTAGGAGTTGTATACTTCTAGATTTTACATTTAGGCCATGATCCATTTTGAGGTTTTTTTAAAAAATTTTTCCATATGGTGTAAGATATGAGTCAATGTTCTTTTTTCTTTTTCTTTTTTATGTAATGTCTCAATTGTTGCAGCAGCATTTGTTGAAAAGGCTATTTTTTTCTTCATTGAATTGCCTTTGCACCTTTATCAGATATCAATTAATTTTATATGTGGAAGTCTGCTTCTGGGTTTTCTTTTCTGTCCCATTGGTCCATGTGTCTATTCTTTTGCTAATACAACACTGTTAGGATCACGATAAGCAGAGTCTTAAAATCAGGTAGTGAGTCTTCTTTTTTCTACTTTTCAAAATTGTTTAGACTGTGCTAGTGCTTTGCCTTTTTCTTGTATTGTGTAGGAAAGAGATAACATAGCAAACTTGAAACTATTATCATTAAGTTTGGCCATTGGTTGGCATCTAGGAACTTGGCTTCTAACACATTCCCTGAATGATGAAGTTATTTTGTCTTACATCTGAACACTTGCCTTCTACCTGAGAGTCTAGACTTTGGTAATTGTAGTTTGGTAGAGAATGCTTTTCTGTCCAGCTCTTAATAAAAACCCAGGGTTCTGAGTCTTACACGGGCTTTTGGGGCAGAAATTTTCTACATACACAGCTGCATTTTTGCTGCTGGAGGGACCGTGCACTTGGTGTGAACCTTCACTCTAGGGAGAGAGCATGTAAGGCTTGCAAGTGGATTCTTCTGTCCTTTGCTTGGTGTATCTCTTGCTCTTATTGATCTGGCTGTGTATCCTTACTCTGTTGCTGCAGTGGTTCTTAGCCCAGACTGTAACTTTATATTTAGTTACTTTAATCCTTCCAGCAAATCACCAAATTAGTAACTGGTCTTGGGGACCCCTGGACATTTAGAATAAGGGAAAGATGATATTGCTTTAATTTTATAAAATGAACAATGGAATTAAAGGTGAATTTTTTAAATTTGAAAATTTTAAAGTAATGAGTTCTACCTTGTTTCTCTTCTTTCATATGTAACACCAGGGCCAGTGTCCTTATTGTCCCTGTGGAGTAATAGAATCAATACTGCCAATTCCAGAAAACATCAGGAGTTTGCTGGACGTTTGAACTCTGTTAATAACAGAGCTGAATTGTATCAGCATCTTAAAGAGGAAAATGGGTCTGTATTATTTATTGTAGAAATTGTTTTTCTTAATTGCTTTATTACAAGTTAAAGTAATAAACACTGCTTATTTGTTGTGTTCAGCATTTTTTTTTTTTAAAGATTTTATTTATTTATTTGACAGAGAGAGATCACAGTAGGAGAGAGGAAGGGAAGAGATCACAGAGAGAGGAAGGGAAGCAGGCCCCCTGCTGAGCAGAGAGCCCGATGTGGGACTCGATCCCAGGACCCTGAGATCATGACCTGAGCCGAAGGCAGCGGCTTAACCACCTGAGCCACCCAGGCGCCCCATGTGTTCAGCATTTTTTTATTACTAATATAATGAGTTGATACATGTTACCTATAAAGAGAAAAAATTAACTCCTTTGATTCTTGGTACTTATAAAAGACTTGATTATATTGATTGTAACTCTTAGAGGATTGTATTGTAATCTATTGTAATCCTTAGAGGATTTCATTGCTCAATAAACATCACAGAGGGAAAAATCAGGAACACTTAATATACAATACTGACTCTTATTAAAAATGGGAGAGAAATACATTTCTATTAAGTACTACAGTATTAGAAATGTTGATTTTAATTAAATAAATCTCAAGTCTGATGATTTTAACATCCTTTTTGGAAGACCTTTTGAAAATGTATTGGTAAAGGAGTTCTTTAGTGGAAAAGAAAATAAATTTTTGAGTAAATGGTAGAAGTTTTTTCCTTAGTTTTAAGCTTGAGTGGGTACCATGAAAAAGTCGGGAAAGTGACTTTATTTCTCTGAGCTTCAGTTTTTGTTCTATCTGTGAAACAAGGAAGGTAGAGTAACCAGAGCGACCCAACTGTAGTCCTTTTCTAAAGGACAGATGTTCTTTTGTCCTATGAATATATAGTTTAATTTTGTGTGTAAGTTGGAGAAAAAATATGGGTAGTTACTGAATGTTTTGTTTTACCACTCATTTTTTTCCTTCTGTTTTTCAGAATGGAGACGACAGAAAATGGCAAAGCCAGCCGGCAGTGAAGAATAACTTGAGGAACTAAAATTTACTATACATACATATTTTGGGCAGAATTTGATATAAGTACTTTTACAGCAAGATTGTATAGTTATGTTGCCTGGACTGGTTTTTACATTTTTAAAATATTTCAACTAACTTTATCTTTTTTGTATTAATTGTAAAATTGGCACATATATCAAAAAATATACATTTGAAATTTGTCCTCCCAAATCACACAAATTTATTTTATGGTAAAAGGATGTTCCCTCTGGAAATGTTTTTTAAAAAATTCTTAGGCTTCTCTTTGCCAAATAAAAACTAAAAATTTCTGAAGTGCAAAATATTGGAGTATTCTTTTAGAAGACAGGTAATTTATTGGATGGCTGTCATTTTTAAAAATTTAAAAAAGAACTCTCAGGATTTAGGTGAGATTTGTAATACTCAATATAAAATATTTTCTCTTAATCTGCAGCATATATACAGTGCTTTTCCAAATAAGAATGTTGTTTTTGTTTATATTTTATTTTGTGTAGGTGGTGTAGGTGTTAGCCATTTAAAAGCAGAATTTATATTTATCCATTTGAATAATGTTGCATGTTTTTCCTGCTAAAAATATACTGTCCACCTGCTTCTCATATTAAAGAGAATTATAAAGATTACTTCATAGACTTAGAAGAAAGGAAGTTACTAGGTTGTTTGCTTTTAACCCAGAATAGAATCTTGGTCTCCTTATCTGTCACATGTCATGGTTACAGGGTATATGTTTGGTGAGACTTCTTTTGCTGCTTCTTCTGGAGGCTTATAACATGCTACAAGAAACAGGTTTCGGTGTTAAATGCTAATTCTAGGCTTGTTATTTTTCCTTGAGTGTTTAGTAGAGGAGACAAAAGCTTTGCTTAAACATAGAGATTCAGTATTTTCTATTTAAACTACTGCAGTTTAAACAAGGGTTTGGTGGGCTCCCTTGTCAAGCCAGTGAAATTTACATTGCTCTCTTTTATCAACTCCTGTCTTGGTCCCAGCCCTTGCATCTGTCCACTCCTCTAAGCTATAGTGTTTTTATCTTCACAACTGTGTATAAATATACACCTATGCACAGGAATGAGCAGGCCTGATTAGTGACTTGAAGATTTAAGGAGCTATAATCCCATCTTGAATTATTGCATCATATATAATTCTGTTTGTGTTCTGATCTTCTGATCTTCTGTCTTGTTCTTGATACCCAGTTTTCAACTTGTGCCCACTTGGAGTCCCTCGTTTGTGTCTTCATCCAAAATCATTCCTTTGCAGTGCATCTTCAAAAGCTGGGATCCGTTTGTACTCTTGACTTATGCTTCTCCCTTTCCAATGTGCTGGGACCATGCTACCTGTTGAGTCTTGTCTTTTCTAAACTGCAGTCTCCATTTTTAGGTACTACTTATGAACTGTTGGTATACTCTACCAAGGGGAAGGGGAGATATTTCTGTGGCTGCATTTAGAACTGCTGTACCAATGGCCTTCTGTGTTATTCCATGTTGTTGGTTGTCAGCATTATCCAGCTGACTCTTCAACTGCATAACTGTCTTTTGAGCATCTCCCAATTCACCACCCCCACAGAGTGTCAGGCTATACTTGGCCTTATCTTGAGATACATACTCCAGCCTTTTGATGAACGTGACCATTTTGGGACAAACATAGAAGAATGACTGTTAGTTGTTGGTTCTTTTGAAACAGGAACTATATTAAGGACTTATTGGTCAAGAGAAATAGAATTTAAATTTTAAAAAAGTTACCCATACAAAACTGGAATCTAAGCTTAAGTCCAGACTTAATGATTGCAGGAATCAAAGTTCCTCTAGAGAGAACAGGTGCACTTCTAATTAAAAGATTTTGACAATAGCATTATGGTAGCAAAAGACATCCCTCGTTTTTATCTCTCCCCAACCCCAAAAGCAAAAATTTGGCTTTCACCCAAGACAAAAGTACCTTTGAGGGAACTGCGGGATCCAGCATCGGATGCCAAAGAACCTAGGAGGAATCTCGCTTACCTGTGTGTCAGGTCATGGGTAGACAGACCTTGGTCCTAGCTATGGACTATGCACTAGTTTGTGAATTGGATCCAGTCCCTCTCTGCCATGGTCCAGGAGCCCCTAGAATGTATTACCTGAAACAATTACCCATGAACAAAAGAGCCTTTGTGGAAGTCCATATTTCTAGAGAAGTTTTAACACACCACTAGAGCAAAAAACAAAACAAACAAAAATACAGATCTGGACACATTGAAGTGGGTACAAGAAATAGCTTGACTTTACCTGCATCACCCTCCAAGGCAGCACAGCCTAAGGCTTAGAGAGACCTCAGCCCATTATCTGTCTCACAGGTGAAAGGGAGAATGTGTGAGCGTGCACCTGATTTTCCCAGCTGTGCAGGACACTACCAACGGGTTTCCTTTACCCATCCAGAGTACTGAATCAGAGTGACATGACTGGAAGGCAGAAAAAGACTGGGAGAGTGATAGAACTCTTGGCATTGAAGGTATGTGAATCCTACTGACTGCATTCAGACTCTTGAAAGAAACACACCCACAAGCTGTTGGAAATGTCTCACCCATACCTAACCACAACTGGCCCATGGGCACCCCCCAGCACTCTGCATGTCTCAATCATACCCCCACCACTCCGGCCACCTTGCTGTGCACACTCTTGCTAGCAGTGGTGAGAAACCTGATAGATAGTTGGTGGACATATGCAGAAAGCTGGCTCAAATTTGCAGGCCAAAGAAATCACAAACTTGAGTGCCACATTTGGGGAAATAAGAGAGGTTGACAGCATTCTGCCCTGTCCGGTGCACTGCAGGATCCAGAGAAGGTGTACAAAGTAAAAAATGTTGCCACAAGGGGGAGCAAGAAGTGTGGAACAGATATAACCAGAGATGGTTTCGAGATAGCCTTAGAATCCAAGAGGGCTGAAAATAATCTATCACTCCCAAAGACAGTTAATAAAGATTGGAAGAGTTGACTGCTACTTGGAGAACAAAGTCAGCTACGCAAAACTTCAAGGCATGTGAAAAATCAAAGTAATGACCTCACCAAGGGATCATAGGCGAAATTTCTGTAACTGATCCCAAAGACATGGAGACCTATGATCTACCCAATAAAGAATTTGAGTTAGCTGTTTTAGGAGACTTCCCATGAGATACAAGAAAACACAGAAAGATAACAATATCTGAAAAACAATACATGAACAAAATGAAAAGTAGAACAGAAAAATAATAATGAAAAATTCTGGAGAGGAAGAATACAGTGGATGAAAAGGAAAATGCAATAGAGAGCATCAGCAGTAGGGATCAATCAGAAGAAAGAATCTCTGAGATAGAAGACAAGGACTTTGAAATTATCCAGTCAGAGGAGAACAAAGAAAAAGAATGAAAGAGTGAAGAAAGCCTAGGTTGCATTTCAGTTGCATTTCTCTACACCAACAAGACAGAAGAAAGAGAAATTAAGGAGTCAATCCCATTTCTAATTGCACCCAAAACTATAAGATATCTAGGAATAAACCTAAACAAAGAGGCTAAGAATCTATACTCAGAGAACTATAAAGTACTCATAAAAGAAATTGAGGAAGACACAAAGAAATGGAAAAATGTTCCATGCTCCTGGATTAGAAGAACAAATATTGTGAAAATGTCTATGCTACCTAAAGCAATCTACACATTTAATGCAATTCCTATCAAAGTCCCATCCAGTTTTTTTCCCAAAGAAATGGAAATAATCCTAAAATTTATATGGAACCAGAAAAGACCTCAAATAGCCAAAGGAATATTGAAAAAGAAAGCCAAAGTTGGTGGCATCACAATTCCAGACTTCAAGCTCTATTACAAAGCTGTCATCATTAAGACAGCATGGGACTGGCACAAAAACAGACACATAGATCAATGGAACAGAAGAGAGAGCCCAGAAATAGACCCTCAACTCTATGGTCAACTAATTTTCAACAAAGCAGGAAAGAATGTCCAATGGAAAAAAGACAGCCTCTTCAACAAATGGTGTTGGGAAAATTGGACAGCCACATGCAGAAAAATGAAATTGGACTATTCCCTTACACCACACACGAAAATAGACTCAAAATGGATGAAGGACCTCAATGTGCGAAAGGAATCCATCAAAATCCTTGAGGAGAACACAGGCAGCAACCTCTTCGACCTCAGCCGCAGCAACGTCTTCCTAGGAACAACGCCAAAGGCAAGGGAAGCAAGGGCAAAAATGAACTACTGGGATTTCATCAAGATCAAAATCTTTTGCACAGCAAAGGAAACAGTAACAAAACCAAAAGGCAACTGACAGAATGGAAGAAGATATTTGCAAATGACATATCAGATAAAGGGCTAGTGTCCAGGGCGCCTGGGTGGCTCAGTGGGTTAAGCCGCTGCCTTCGGCTCAGGTCATGGTCTCAGGGTCCTGGGATCGAATCCCGCATCGGGCTCTCTGCTCAGCAGGGAGCCTGCTTCCTCCTCTCTCTCTCCGCCTGCCTCTCTGCCTACTTGTGATCTCTCTCTGTCAAATAAATAAATAAAATCTTTAAAAAAAAAAAAAAAAAAAGGGCTAGTGTCCAAAATCTATAAAGAGCTTAGCAAACTCAACACCCAAAGAACAAATAATCCAATCAAGAAATGGGCAGAAGACATGAACAGACATTTCTGCAAAGAAGACATCCAGATGGCCAACAGACACACGAAAAAGTGCTCCACATGACTCGGCATCAGGGAAATACAAATCAAAACCACAATGAGATACCACCTCACACCGGTCAGAATGGCTAAAATGAACAAGTCAGGAGATGACAGATGCTGGCGAGGATGCGGAGAAAGGGGAACCCTCCTACACTGTTGGTGGGAATGCAAGCTGGTGTGGCCACTCTGGAAAACAGCATGGAGGTTCCTCAAAATGTTGAAAATAGAACTACCCTATGACCTAGCAATTGCATTACTGGGTATTTACCCTAAAGATACAAACGTAGTGATCCGAAGGGGCACGTGAATGTTTATAGCAGCAATGTCCACAATAGCCAAACTATGGAAAGAACCTAGATGTCCATCAACAGATGAATGGATCAAGAAGATGTGGTATATGTACATAATGGAATACTATGCAGCCATCAAAAGAAATGAAATCTTGCCATTTGCGACAATGTGGATGGAACTAGAGGGTATCATGCTGAGCGAAATAAGTCAATTGGAGAAAGACAACTATCATATGATCTCCCTATATGAGAAGTGGAGATGCAACATAGTTAAGGGGGTAGGAGAAGATTAAATGAAACAAGATGGGATTGGGAGGGAGACAAACCATAAGTGACTCTTAATCTCACAAAACAAACTGAGGGTTGCTGGGGGGAGGAGGTTCGGAGAAGGGGGGTGGGGTTATGGACATTGGGGAGGGTATGTGCTATGGTGAGTGCTGTGAAGTGTGTAAACTTGGCGATTCCAGACCTGTACCCCTGGGGCTAATAATACATTATATGTTTTAAAAAAATAAAAAAAAAAGAAGCCCAAAAAAGAAAAATAGATACATTATGCTAAAACACTAAAAAAAAAAAAAAAAAAAAAAAAAAATCAAAAACAGGGAAACTTAAAAGCAGCAAGAGAAAAAAAGGCTTTTAACTTTCAAGTTAATCCCTGTAAAGCTATTAGCAGATTTCTCAGCAGAAACCTTACAGACCAGAAGAGAGTGAGATCTAGCAGGAGTGCTGAAAGAAAACAAAATAAAACCATAAAACCAAAAAACCAAAAACCTGCCAAACAGGAATACTTTGTGACTAAGCTGTCCTTCAGAAATGAAGGTGAGGTAAAGAATTTTCCCAGACAAAAGCTGAGGGAATTCATCACCACTAGACTTGCCTTATAAGAAATGCTAAAGGGAGTTCTTCAAGTTGAAGTGAAAGGACGCTAAATAGGAACATGAAAATATAAAATATTAACACACTGAAACAGTAAGTATAAAGTCAAATTCAGAATGCTGTAATACTACACTGTGATGAAGTGCTATCCACTTAATTCTAGGACAAGATTTAAAGGACAAATATTTTTTTTTAAACTACAGTTATCATAATTCGTTAATGAGCACAAAATAAAAAGAAGTGAAGTGTGTCATCAAAAATGGGGAAGGGGAAGGAGTAAAAGCATAGAGATTTTGTACATGCTTGAAGTTATCAGTGTAAAATATACTGATACAAGATATTTTCTGTAAGCCTCATAATAACCACAAAGCAAAAACCTACAGTACATTCACAAAAGAGAAGAGAAGGGAATAAAAACAAATCACAATAGAAAATCCTCATTTCACAAAGGAAAGCAGCAAGAGAGGAAGAAGGGAACAAGAGAACTATAAAATAGCCCGCAAACAGTAAGATAACATTAGTAACTCCTTACCTATCAGTACTCTAAATGTATATGGATTGAATTCTCCAGTTAAAAGACATGGAGTGGCTAGATGAATTAAAAAGCAAGACCTAACTGTATGTTGCTTACCAGAGACTTACTTCAGTTTTAAGGAGACACATAAGCTCAAGTTGAAAGGATGGAAAAAGATATTCCATGCAAATAAAAACCAAAAAAGAGTAGGGTAGATATACCTATATCAGACAAAATAGACTAAGCCAAAAACAGTACCAAGAGACAGAGAAATTTATTGCATAATGATAAAGGGGTCACTTCAATAAGAATATAGAGCAATCACAAATATATATGTACCTCAAATCAGACCACCTAAATATATTGTATATACTAAGTGATCTGAAAGAAGAAAGACAACACAACAATAGGAGATTTGAACTACCCAGTTTCAACAATGGACAAACTCCAGATAGAAAGGAAATATTTGACTGGAACCATATATCTTTTTAAAAAGATTTTATTTATTTATTTGACAGAGAGAGATCACAAGTAGGCAGAGAGGCAGTCAGAGTGAGAGGGGAGAAGCAGGCTCGCCGCTGAGCAGAGAGCCCGATGTGGGGCTCGATCCCAGAACCCTGGGATCATGACCTGAGCTGAAGGCAGAGGCTTTAATCCACTGAGCCACCCAGGCGCCCCTGACTGGAACCATATTTTAAACCATTCTATATACGTCTGTTGGTGTACCAAGAGACGTATATAGAACATTCCATCCCAAAGCAGCACAAAATACATTCTCAAGCATACATGGAACAGTCTCTGGGATAGATCACACAGTAGGTCACAAAACAAGTCTTAATAAATTTAAGAAGATTGAAATCATACAATATACATTCTGACCACAATGATATGAAACTGAAGTCAATAACAAAAGGAATACTGGAAAAATCACAAATATGTGGAAATTAAACAACACACCCCTGAAAAGAAGAAGTTAAACGTGGCCCAAAGTTAGCAGAAAGATCAGAGCAGAGATAAACAGAGGTCAGAAAAAAATTGAATAGATCAACAAAATTAAAAACTGGTTTAGTAAAAGCAAAAAGAAAAAATCTTTTGCTAAACTAAGAAAATGAGAAGACTCAAATAAAATTATAAATGAAAGAGAAGATATTACAGCTGATACTATAGAAATACAAAGAATAATAAGAGATTACTATGAACAATTATGTGCCAACAAATTGTATGATCTAGAAGAGATGGGTAAATTCCTAGAACCATATAACTTACCAAGACTGAGTCATGAAGAAATGGAAAATCTGAGCAGATCAATAATGAATAAGGAAATTGAATCAATAATAAATAACCTCCAAACAAAGAAAAGCCCAGAGCAAGATGGTTTCATTGGTTAATTCTATCCAAGATTTATTTATTTCTCTCTCTCTTTTTTTTAAAAGATTTTATTTATTTATTTGACGGACTGAGATCACAAGTAGAGAGGCAGGCAGAGAGAGAGAGAGGGGAGGAAGCAGGCTCCCTGCGGAGCAGAGAGCCCCATGCAGGGCTTGATCCCAGGGTGAGACTTGATCCCAGGACACTGGGATATCCTGACCTGAGCCAAAGGCAGAGGCTTTAACCCACTGAGCCACCCAGGCGCCCCATCTATCCAAGATTTAAAGAAGTAATGCCAAAAAATTGAAGAAGACAGAACACTCCGAAACTCATTCTGTGAGACCCCATTATCCTTATGTTAAAGCCAGATAAGAACATTACCCAAAAACTACATCTGATAAATACAGATAGAAATCCTCAACAAAATACTAACACAATACTAGCAAACCAAATTCAACAGTACATTCAGAAAAAGATTATTCATACACCATGATCAAATCAGATTTATCCCTGGGATGCAAAAATGGTCCAATATATGCAAATCAGTAAATGTGACATGTGACATTAATAGAATGAAAGATAAAAATCACCTCCGTAGATGCAAAAAAATTTTTGACAAAATCAAACATCTTTTCATGATAAAAATGCTCAAAAAACTGTGTACAGAAGGAACGTATCTCTACATAATGCTATATATGATAAGCCCATCACTAACATTATACTCAATGGTGAAAGGTCAAGAGCTTTTCCTAAGATCAGAACCAAGATAAGGGTGCCCACACTTATCACTCATTCAGCATGTGATAGTGGTAGTCCTAGCCAGAGGAATCAAGCAAGAAGAAGAGATAAATTGCATCCAAATCAGAAAGGAAGAAGGGAAACTGTCTTTGTAGTTGAGATTATCTTATACATAGAAAATCCTAAAGATTACAACAAGAACTTACTGGAACCAATCAAGAATTCAATAAAGCATCAGGATAGAAAATCAACATACACAATTCAGTTACATTTCTGTACACTAACAATGAAATGTCTGAAAAAGAAATAAAATATCCCAATTTACAGGAGCATCAGAAGAATACAATACTCAGGAATAAATTTAACCAAGGAGGTGAAAGATCTGTAACTGTAAGTTACTGAACTGTAAGTAACTGAAAACTGTAAGATGTTGATGAAACACATTGAAAAAGACACACAAAGAAGTAAAGATATCTCATGTTCATGGATTGGAAGAATTAATATGTTAAAATGTCCATAATACCTAAAGCCATCTGTGGATTCAAAGCAATCCCTATGAAAATTCCAATGGCGTTTTTCACAGAAATAAAACTATCCTAAAATTTGTACAGAACCATAAAAGATCCTGAGTAGCCAAAGCAATCTCGAGAAGGAAAAAAACTGGAGACATCACAACTACACTACAAAACTAATTTAAACAGTATAGTGTTGCCATAGAAATTGACACATAGACCAACAGAACACAACTGAGAGCTCAGAAATAAACTCTCACAGATACAGTCAACTAATATTGGAACAAGAAACCAAGAGTACTCAGTGGGGAAAGGCTAGTCTCTAATAAATGGTGTTTAGAAAACTGGATAACCACAAGCAGAAGAATGACATTAACCCTCTACCTCACAAAAACTAACTTGAAATGGATTAAAGACTTAAAACATAAACCTGAAACCTGAAACACACAAAAAAGGAGAGAAAATTCCTTGATGTTGGTCTTAGCAATGGTTTTTTGGAAAATTCCCACAAAGCACAAATCACAAAAATAAATAAGTGGGATTATATCAAACTGAAAAACTCCTACACAGCAAAAGAAACATTTAATAAAATGCAAAGGCAACTTATGGAGTGGAAAAAAATAGTTGCAAACCATAGATTTGATATAGAAAAAATATAAAGACCTCATAAACTCAATAGCAAATAGGTACTGAACGGACATTTTTCTACAAAAGATGTACATATGGCCAACAGTACATGGAAAGGTGTTCAGCATCACTAATCACCAGGGAAATGCATATGAAAACTTCAATAAGATATTGCTTCACAACTGTTAGAATGGCTATCATCAAAGAGACAAAAGATAATAAACATTGAGAAGGATGTGGAGAAAACAGAACCCCTTTACTCTGTTGGTAAGAATGTGAGCAGGTGTAGCCACTGTAGAAAACAATATGGAGGTTCCAAAACAATAAAAATAGAATTACCATCTCATCCGGCAATCCCAATTCTGGGTATATATCCAAAGGAGATAAAAACATGATCTTGAATAGATATCTGCACTCCCATGTTCACCACAGCATTATTTGCAATAGCAAAGATAGGGAAACAACCTAGTGTTCATCAATGGATGAATGGATAAAGTAGATATGTTATTTATATAAATGGAATATTCATCATGGGAATGAAGGAAATCCTGCCATTTGGGATAACATGGATGGAACTTGTGGGCCTTATGCTAAGTGAAATAAGTAGGGCAGAGAAAGATAAATGCTGTATGATATGTCTTACATGTGAGATCTTATATTATCCAAACTCATTGAGTGTAGAACAATGGTTACCAAGGGTTAGGGGCTGGGGGAAATAGAGAAATGCTGGTCAAAGAATAGAAACATTTAAGACTGGAGTAAGTTCTAGGGATCTAACGCACAGCATTGTGATTATAATTAGTAATGCTGTATTATATACTTGAAAGTTGCTAGAAGAGTAGAAATTAAATGTTCTTACCACAAAAGTAAATTGATAATTATGTGATGTGATAGAGGTGAGAGCTAATGTTAGGGTGATAATTATTTTGCAATAGATGTGTGCATTAAATCAAGTGTATGCCTCAAACTCTCCTAATGTTATATGTCAATTATATTTCAATAAAGGTAGAAAAAAGATTCTACCTACTTAAATCTCCTTTATTTATGTAATCATAGTGTAAGACAAAATATTCACAATCCTCTTATCACCTGATATGTTTGACAAAAAATTACAGTCATAAATACTGTGAGATTTTACTCCACAAAGTTCCATTTTATTTTAATCTTGTTCAGAATCATTATAGGGACATGTGCAAACATCATTATAACTTAATGTAGCAGAGACTTTTTACATATGTGGATTGATTGACATTGACATTCCTAAGTATTAGGAATCAGCCTGCACAATACACACCTAAATTTTGGAGGAAGATCACCAGGTGTTTGAATGCTCAAATACTTCTCTTGTATTCCTGACTTTACGGTACACTTAGGTACCTTTATCTGAGGATTAAACAGTCTATGGTTCTTTGTTCAAGATAATTTTATGAAGCACTGAGTTATCTGTTTTGATATTACTGACACATTTCAATTAAATTCACCAGTACAATTACACTTATGGAGAGGACAAAACTGTCCAGATGCTAATTTTGTTATGGACATGCCACAAATGTAAGCAAATCTGGAAGTTTCCATATTATTGCAAAGATCTGGAAACTTTGGGATCTGAATTTATACTTATCAACTTTGATTACATTGAGATCTCTACTTCCATAATTAAAATCAGCACATTTGATTGAACCATATGAAATTGCCATCTTCATGTGCAAGACGTAATTGAGTATTGGCAATTTCATATGGTTCAATATAAAGACGTAAGTATATTCATTCTGAATATTCAATAGAAACTATAAATGTAGGAAGTTGTGTATATCAAAACAAGTTCTTCCTATGAAACGTGAGAACTTAATTTAGTATCTGCTGAGAAATGTTCCATTTGTCACATTTTAAATTAATTCCATTGTTGCTCTGAATCAGTTGAAAATGGAAAGCTCTAAGGGAGAAAAAGTGATATTAAATTAAAATGTCCCTGTAATTTCTTTCTTAGTAAGAAATGGGGGTAGCAACAAATCTATTTGGATTAGAATATTAAAAGGAGAGAGAAAATATTGTTCCATTTAAAAACTGATGTCCCATTATTTTTATATACTTAACACCTTCAAGGACAGTCATTGGGGATCATGTTTAGAGGGGGTAAAAAAGGGCACCTGGGTGGCTCAGTCGGTTAAATGCCAGACTTGTGGTTTCAGCTCAAGTCATGATCTCATGGGTCCCAGGATTGAGCTGTGTGGAGCCTCACTGTGCATACCACACTGAGCCCTCAGTGGAGCCCCAAGTCGGGCATTCAGTGGGGAGTCTGGGATTCTTTCCCTCTCTGTCTGCCCTGCATGTCCTGGCACATGTTTTCTCTCTCTCAAATCAATCAATCAATCAATCTTTTAAAAAATAAAATGAAGGAGTAGAAGAGAAGGAAAAAGAAAAGTTGGAGAAGAAAAATAAAGAAGTATCATAGGACCTGGAGAAGTGTTCAGAAGAGTAAAGTCTAAAAGAAAGCCAACCAAAGGATATGCCAACCAAGATACTGATAAATGCTTCCGAAAAACATTTCCCACGGAATGGTGAGAGCAGAAACTACCTTGCAGCTTGAATAAAGTTAGAAGTAGGAGATGTAAATGTGGTCAGTGGTTCCAGAAGTACAGTAACAAAAGCATCCTTGCCTGTTAAGGTAGCTTGATGAGAAAGCAGAATTGAGAGAAGATTTGCTATTTTTTGGTGGTCTTAAGATCAGTATGATGAGTTTGCTAGCAATCTAAAGATAAAAATACAAAGGATAACTAAAGATTCAATAATTCTTTGCTCATGTATAGTAGAATTTTAACTTATTATAGAATTTATTTGATGTTTGTGTCTTTGTGCTGAAGCTTGTATTGAGTAACTTGGCTTGGCTGTTTATGACATTTTTCACATTTGGAAGGGGCACAGCCAATGGGGCAATTTCTGTCCATAACCAATGAGTCATTACATGGTTTGTTTATGGTAGTGATGGCCTGGATGAGAACAATTTATAATTGACCATCCAAGCTTCCAAAGGGAAATGAGTGATTACAATTGATTGGTAGTGTGTTAATATAATTAACCCAGAGGATAAATTATGTATTGCTTATTTTCTGACAATTTGATTCATCAGCTATTTATTTTCCCTAATTTCTAGATCAATTAGCCCTGCTTCTTCTGCAGTTACTGATGCACATGGATTTCTGGTAGCATTACTTACTTTTCCTTGGGTTAATGAGATCCATTTCATAATGGAACAGGGGCTAATGTTTTGGAGGTTGGGAGAATGGTGGCTCTTGTTTCCGTGGCAGGGATTCCATTTTCTCCGTAAGGTTGATACTGAGAAGACAGTGGTACGCCTCTCCATAACTGAGGTGAAGACAGAGCTTCACACTCCAGGATAGGTGGGTTTCAGGACCTGAATACATACATTTATTAATCACTATTACTTACTAAATTTCTCCCTTGAAACAGGACTAAGAAAAGTCTTCTATTTCTTACAGAAATGGTACGCCACACTTGCTGTCGCTATTATAGTCAATATACAAATACTTTCCAACAGAGTAAGAAAAAGATTTCTCATCCAGAGACTATTTTCCATGCTAGATGAGGCAAGAATGCTGTCTTCAATTAACGACCCATTGTCTGGCTCCAGAACAAGGCAGGCTACACTCTGCGTGGTATTCTCACTTGTGCCAGTTTTGTGTTCTGATAACACAGCATAGGCAATGTTTGGATGGACATTTCCATCAGGCCTCCTTAAGATAAACATCACTTCCTAGACTCTCCCATTAGGATACAATTTTAGAGAACTGCCATTGACTACACATAAAGCATCTTGATACCAGGAGATAATAGTAGACCCTGTCTCAGAGTTAACACAGTTTGTTCAGAGTTAGTGGAATTTAGATAGTGAATTTAGTAAAAAACCAAACCAATCCTCTCTCTTTTTTTAACAAATAAGTAGAAACTATTTTTTTGTATGTGTGTGTGTGTGTGTGTGTGTGTGTGTGTTTGTGCAGAGTATTTAACTGTGGCAAGGAGTATTTCTGCATAGCCTCAGTGCAATGGTCAAAAGCATCTGAACAGCTAGGCCCCCAGAATCTGAGACACAAAGAATAAGTTCCTGAGGGGAATACTGAAAATCGAATTCTCGGGGATCTCCATATTGTATTTGATGAGTTGCATTAAAGTGCAGCCAGCTCTCTGTGGCTGAAGGCTATTCATTTGCTGATTTTATTTCAAGGGTCAAGTGAGCTGAGTTGCCTGATCATAAAATGTGTCATGAGGGATTGGGAAATGAAGTCTGTGCCAGGTAGTTGCAGTTATCAATTGAATTGGATTAACAACTGTTGGAAATGCTGGTTTGACCTAGGAGGAGCAAACAAGACATAAATTTCAACAAATACCACTCTTCATTTGAGTGCTGAATGTCTTGATGCTTGACTTGTTTCCACCATATTTACTTTTTGACCTGCTTTGCACAGGAAAGTGGGAAGATGTCTATTGATACTCAGTAGATACATGTGTACCACATAGTAGCCCCAGGGAGGAGTGAAAGGGACTGACTTCTTTCACTGTTTTTGCCTTTGATTTGGGACACTACCTCCATCTACTCAGGAATCCATTTCATTCATCTGAGGCCCTTCCCTTCCTCTTCCATGTTCTTTCTCCCTCTTCCCTTCTCTCTTGTTCCCTTCTTAATCTTCCCTCATAATCAGTTAGTAGACTTTGCATTTTGGCTTGACACTGCTTTGACATATTCATGGAGTTTGTTAGTTTCCAAATTTCCTAATCTTTTCAACTTTAAGTTAAGTATGAAGAAAATCTTGAAATTAGCTCAGCAAATAAACTTGGTATCTGAAGTTGTGGAGGCTGTGGGCCCAAAATCCTAAAATGATTGTGTGTGTGTGCATGCGTGTGTGTGTGTGTGTGTGCGTTTAAGAGCTCAACAGGGAAATGTTTTTAAAGCTCAGGATATTAAAGTTATATAATTGAACAAAAATGTAGAAATGAACTGGGGCTCCAATTTCAATTAAGACATTTAATTTCAAAGAAGCTAGAGAACAGCTCAAGCTCAGCATAGCTGTGGTGTGGTGCTGTCTGGGAAGGAAGATGAGGTGACTGATTATCACAAAAGTGGGGATACGCTGCAACATAACAAGCATAGGGCCTTTACGTACTATGGGAAGCACTAAGTTGGCAAGATGAGGGTCATACTACCAGAAAAAGAACAATAAATTTAGAAGGCAGAATGGGACAGTCACTTAATGAACAAAAAGACCTTTGTATTTATTTTTATTTTATTCTTTTTGGAGAGAGAGAAAGTGTGTGTATGTGCACATGTATGTCCATGTGAGCTGGCGGGGGTGGGGGTGTGGAGAGGCAGAGAATCTTAGGCAGGATCCATGCCCAGCAAGGAGCCCCACTTGGGGCTTTATCTCATGACCTTGAAATTATGACCTGAGCTGAAATCGTGAGTTGGATGCTTAACCAGCCGAGCCACCCAGGTGTCTCCAAAAGGACATTTTAAAAGTGAGACCTGAGCACTGCTGCATATTTCATGAGACTGATTAACAGTAAATGTTCTGACTTCTAAGGAGACGAGCTTCAAACAGACTCAGGTTCCATTAATCTTACCAATCCTTGGTGATAGAAAAGCTTCCTTGTGGGCACCTGGGTGGTTCAGTGGGTTAAGCCGCTGCCTTCGGCTCAGGTCATGATCTCAGGGTCCTGGGATCGAGTCCCACATCGGGCTCTCTGCTCAGCGGGGAGCCTGCTTCCTCCTCTCTCTCTCTCTGCCTGCCTCTCCGCCTACTTGTGATGTCTCTCTGTCAAACAAATAAATAAAACCTTAAAAAGAAAGAAAGAAAGAAAAGCTTCCTTGTGTGTGGCATGTCCTCAGGTTTCTGAGATTCAGAATGGAGAGCACATGCCACAGTCTTTCTTGCTTGAAGCAATTCATATTTATTAAAAAACAAACTGGTTGAACCTTGTCTAAGCGACGTTTCTAGAAACCTGTAGCAAATCTATATAGCATGGTACACAATTATTTAATTTAGATATTGAATTCAAACATAGGAAATCGCCCAGAATTAAAAATCGTCTGTGAAATTTCCCATGAAAGTTACCATACAAGTACGTTTCCATATGAAACAGGTTCTAAGAAAATCATTCTGGGGGTGCCTGGGTGGCTCAGTGGGTTAAAGCCTCTGCCTTCAGCTCAGATCATGATCCCAGGGTCCTGGGATTGAGCCCCGCATCGGGCTTTCTGCTCAGTGGGGATCCTGCTTCCCCCTTTCTTTCTGCCTGCCTCTCTGCCTGCTTGTGATCTCTCTCTCTCTGTCAAATAAATAAATAAAATCTTAAAAAAAAAAAAGAAAATCACTCTGATATGAATTATCTATTTCAGAGATGAGAAGATGAGCAGGGATAACAGCTTGTATTTCATAAACATTCACCACACACCAGGCATTCTGCTAAGTGCATAGTTCATTTTATCTTCACAACAAATATACTGGGCTGTTATCCTCCATGTATACATGATGAAAGTGGAATAATAAAATTAAATACGTATCCAAGGTTACACACATAGTATATTATAGAGCTATATTTTAAACTTCTGTGTGACTGTAGATATTGAATTCTTAATCACAATACTGCAGGTGTTTATCGTTTATCATGAGACAGAAGCTAAATGAAAAAAAATTTACCAATAGAAACTGAGTTTGTTAGCAAGCATAAAGGTGCAAAAGATGATTAATGTTTTTCTGAGATAATGTAGAAATAATAGTAACTAGACAGAGCATGTTCTAAGTGATAGCTCAAAGTTCCTTGCAGAATTGTGAACCTTTGATATATCCGAATATTGCATTTAATGTGTATAGGGCATAAGATGGTACTGTATTTTCTTGTTGACTTTTCTTGTGTAGTATATCTTAAATTTATTCCTCCTGAAAATCACTATGTTCCTTGTAGAAATATTGAAAAACACAGAAAATGTATAGAGGAGGCAATAAAAAAAACTCTAATTTCAGCACACTGAACATTTAAAGTATTTTAATCTTAATATTTTAATGAACATTTGCTGGTTCCCACTCATTACTATAAAGATTCATTGAAAAACAGAGCAAATAGAGAAGTGAGCAAGGGTGGTCCAAGATGGTGGCAGCAGAGGAGGCCTAAATTTCTTCTGGTCCCAGGAATTCAGCTCGCTAAGTATTAAACCATTCTGAACCCTTACGAACTCAACAGGAGATTGAAGAAAAGAATAGCAGCAACTCTATGAACAGAAAAGCGACCACTTTCCACAGGTAGGAGATGTGGAGAAATGAATCTGAGGTGATATATGGGAAGACAGACTACGGGGGAGCGAAAATTCATCAGTCAGCAACCCCCAAGTGACAGAGCAGCGGAGCGCAAAATCAGAACTTCTAGAAGTTTGCTCCAGGTAGGGACGTCACTCTGGTGGCTAAACAGGGGGTGGGGCCCTTGTGGGGACAGTGTGGTGTCAGGACCCGTGGGGTCACAGAAAGACTGGGAATATCGGAGTGTAGCAGAGCTCCCAGGTATTAGAGCAGGGAAGCTTCTGCATAGACAGAGCCAAGGAGGGGCTCTTGACTCCAGGTTACCTTAAACCATGATCCATGGCACAGTCGGGCCACAGCTCTTCCAGCAGGGACACAAAAAGTGGCAGATCCAGCGAGACTTATCTTCCTCCTCTGGGAGGAGTGGTACAAGAGATTGACGCAGGCATCTGCCATAGGAATCTGCTGGGTTTGGAGACTCCAAACACAGCCGTGCATCAGACATAGAAGTGCTCGTTCACAAGCTGGGTGAGCACGGAGCTTGGCTAGAGACCAGGGAGATGGGAAGGATGGGCTGCTTTTGTCTGAAGGCACACTGAGGAGTGGGGCCCTGTGCTCTTGGCTCCTACAGGCCAGAGATTGGGAGGCTACCATCTTCATTCTCCTCCTCCAAAGCTCTACAGAAAGCATTCAGGGAACAAAAGCTTCCAGGAGCAAACCTGAGCAGATTGCCTAACCTTGCCCTGGGCAAGTGTGGTGCAATTCTGCCTTGGGCAAAGACATTTGTGAATCACTGCAATAGGCCCCTCCCCCAGAAAATCAGCAAGAAACATCTAGCCAAGACCAAGTTCACCAATCAATGAGAACTGCAGAACTCTAGAGTGAGGGGAAAGCAACACATAGAATTCATGGCTTTTTTCCCATGATTCTTTCATCTTTCAACTTTAGTTTTTTAAAATTTTTTTTATTTTTTTACTTTTTTTAAAAAATGAAATAGATTTTTTAATTTTATTTTATGATATGTTGAATTCTTTTTTTTTTTAAAGATTTTATTTATTTATTTATTTGACAGAGAGAGAGAGAGAGATCACAAGTAGGCAGAGAGGCAGGCAGAGAGAGAGGAGGAAGCAGGCTCCCTGCTGAGCACAGAGCCTGATGTGGGGCTTGATCCCAGGACCCTGGGACCATGACCTGAGCCGAAGGCAGAGGCTTAACCCACTGAGCCACCCAGGCGCCCCTATTTTTTTACTTTTTAAAAATTTTCTTCTCTCCTTTTTCAACCAACTTATTTTATCAATTCCTTTTTTAAAATTTTTCAATTTTCATTTTTTTCAGTCATATTCTATCCCTTCATTGTATTTAAACTTCTTTTTTAAACTTTATTTTATTTTTTCAGTGTTCCAAGATTCATCGTTTCTACATCACAGCCAGTGCTCCATGCAATACGTGCCCTCCTTAATACCCACCACCAGGCCCACCCATCCCCCCAACCTCTTCCTCCAAAACCCTCAGTTTGTTTCTCAGAGTCCACAGTCTCTCATGGTTTATCTCCTACTCCAAGCATAAGAAATAACATAGAGGACATTGGGAGAAGGAGATGAGAAGGGAGTTGGGGGAAATCGGAGAGGGAGATGAACCATGAGAGACTGGACTCTGGGTAACATTTTTTTTTTTTTAAGATTTTATTTTTTTTATTTGACAAAGAGAGAGTGAGAAAGCACAAGCAGGGGGGAACAGCAGAGGCAGAGGGAGAAGCAGGCTCCCTGCTAAGCAGGGAGTCTTATTCAGGACTCCATCCCAGGATCATGGGATCATGACCTGAGCCTCAGACAGATGCTTAATCAAGCCATCCGCCCCATGTATTTAACCTTACTTTTTGTATATATGTAAGTTTCTCTTTCCTTAAAAATTTGGGATGCAGTTTCTTCTAAAAGACCAAAATACACCCCAAATCTAATGTGTGGCTTTGTTCTATTCACCAGCCTGATCACATTCTTTTTTCTTTCTTCTTCTTCTTCTTCTTCTTTTTTTTTTTTTTTTCCATTTTCCTTTTCCCCCTGGCTTCAGGTCTCTTCTGATTTGTTTAGTGTATATTTCTCTGGGCTTGTTGTTACCCTTCTAGCATTGTGTTCTCTCATTCATCTATTCTTCTCTGGACAGAATAGCAAAGCAGAAAAACTCACCTCAAAAAAAAAAAAAAAAAAGAGAGAGAACAAGAAGCTGTACTGACTGTCAGGGACATAATCAATATGGACATTAGTAAGATGTCAGAACTAGAATTCAGAATAACAATTATAAAGATACTAGCAGGGCTTGAAAAAAGCATAGAAGGCACTAGGGTATCCCTTTCTGGAGAAATAAATTCTAACCAAGTCGAAATCAAAATGAAGTACAGTGAAAAATGGAGGCTATAACTGCTAGGATAAATGAGGCAGAAGAGAGAATTAGTGGTATAGAACACTAAATGATGGAGAATAAAGAAGCTGAGAAAAAGAATTTGTGATCATCAAAACATCCCTACAAGAAATATTTGAAAGTGGTCCCTGAAGCAAAGAGAGAACCCAAAAGCAACACAGACTAGAAAGGAACAGAGACAATATACAGTAACAGTTATCTTACAGGCAATACAATGGCACTAAATTCATATTTTTCAATAGTTACCTGAATGTAAATGGGCCAAATGCCCCAATCAAGACACAGGGTCTCAGATTGTATAAAAAAGCAAGACCCACTGGTGTGCTATCTGCAAGAGACTCATTTTAGACCCAAAGACACCTCCAGATTGAAAGTGAGGGGGTGGAAAACCATTTATCATGTTATGGACAAACTGCTAGAACTCATATAGGAATTCAGTCAAGTGGCAGAATATAAAATCGATGCACAGAAATCAGTTGCATTTCTATATACCAACAACAAGACAGAAGAAAGAGAAATTAAGGAGTTGATTCCATTTACAATTGCACCCAAAACCATAAGATACCTAGAATAAATCTAACCAAAGAAGCAAAGAATCTATACTCAGAAAACTACAGAATACTCATGAAAGAAATTGAGAAAGACACAAAGAAATGGAAAAATGTCCCATGCTCATGGTTTGGAAGAAAAAATAGTGTTAAGATGTCTATGCTACCTAGAACAATCTACACATTTAATGCAATCCTTATAAAAATACCATCAACTTTTTTCACAGAGATGGAACAAATAATCCTAAAATTTGTATGGAATCAGAAAAGATCCCGAATAGCCAGAGGAATGTTGAAAAGAAAAGCAGAGCTGGTGGCATCACAATTCTGGACTTCAAGCTCTATTACAAAGCTGTCATCATCAAGACAATATGGTACTGGCACAAGAACAAGCACATAGATCAGTGGAACAGAAAAGACAACTCAGAAATGGACCCCCAACTCTATGGTCAACTAATGTTCAACAAAGCAGGAAAGAATATCCAGTGGAAAAAAGACAGTTTCTTCAATAAATAGGGTTGGGAAAATTGGACCACCTCATGTAGAAGAAAGAAACTGGACCACTTCCTTACACCATGCACAAAAAGAGACTCAAAATAGATGAAAAACCTAAGTGTGAGACAGGATTCCATCAAAATCCTTGAGGAGAACACAGGCAGCAATCGCTTTGACCTCAGCTCAGCAACTTCTTCCTAGACACATTGCTAAAGGCAAAGGACAAAAATGAACTATTGGGCTTCATCAAGTTAAAAAAAAAAAAAAAGCGGGGTGCCTGGGTGGCTCAGTGGGTTAAGCCGCTGCCTTCGGCTCAGGTCATGATCTCAGGGTCCTGGGATTGAGTCCCGCATCGGGCTCTCTGCTCGGCAGGGAGCCTGCTTCCCTCTCTCTCTGCCTGCCTCTCCATCTACTTGTGATTTCTCTCTGTCAAATAAATAAATAAATAAAATCTTAAAAAAAAAAAAAAAAAGCTTTTGCAGAGCAAAGGAAATAGTCAACAAAACCAAAAGACAACTGACAGAATGGGAGAAGACATTTGCAAATGACATCAGATAAAGGGCTAGTAAGCAAAATTTTAAAAAATGTATTTAACTCAACACCCAAGAAACAAATAATCCAATCAAGAAATGGGGAGAAGATATGAACAGACATTTCTGGAAAGAAGACATCCAGATGGCCAAAAGATACATGAAAAAGTGCTCAACATCCCTCAGCTTCAGGGAAATACAAATCAATACCTCAATGAGAGACCACTTCACACCAGTAAGAATGGCTACAATTAACAAGTCAGGAAATAGCAGATGTTGGTGAAAATGCAGAGAAAGGGAAACCCTCCTACACTGTTGGTGGGAATATAAGCTGGGGGACCCACAATGTAAAACAGGATGGAGGTGTCTCAAAAAGGACAATAGAGCTACCCTATCACTGAGCGATTGCACTATTGGGTATTTATCTGAAAGATACAAATGTAGTAACCTGAAGAGGCTTGTGCACCCCAGTGTTTATAACAGCAATGTCCACAATAGTCAAACTATGGAAAGATGTCGTGTATATATATAATGGAATATTATGCAGTCATCAAAAAATGAAATCTTGCCATTTGCGATGATGTGGGTGGAACTAGAGTTTATTATGCTAAGCCAAATAAGTCAATCAGAGAAAGGTAAGTATCATATGATCTCACTGACATGTGGAATTTGAGAAACAAGGCAGAGGATCTCAGGGGAAGAGAGGAAAAAATGAAACAAGATGAAACCAGAGAGGGAGACAAACCATAAGAGACTCTTAATCTCAGGAAACAAACTAAGGGTTGCTGGAGTGGAGAGGGGTAGAGGAAGGGTGTGGGTGATAGACATTGGGGCGGGTATGTGTTGTGATGAGCACTGTGTAGGTGTGAGACTGATGAATCACAGACTTGTGCCCCTGAAATAAATAATACATTATATATAAATAAATTAATTAAATCTTTAAAAAAAAAGTAAGCAACTACCACAATCTTTCCTTATATCCTGTTAACATTATAAATAGTCTCATATCTTGTCAATGTGTTTTTGGAGTTTCATGGGTGACATCACCATTTCAGTAGAATCTGGGTTAAACACTGTGTTGTGTGGCAAAGGTTTGCTAGTTCATAAGAATTTGCTGAAAGCTGGGCGCTTGGGTGGCTCAGTGGGTTAAGCCACTGCCTTCGGCTCAGGTCGTGATCTCAGGGTCCTGGGATTGAGTCCCGCATCAGGCTCTCTGCTCAGCAGGGAGTCTGCTTCCCTCTCTCTCTCTCTGCCTGCCTCTCTGTCTACTTGTGATCTCGCTCTGTCAAATAAATAAATAAAATCTTAAAAAAAAAAAAGAATTTGCTGAAAGCTACATGTCCTATGACTCAGTACTAGTCAGCAAAAAAAAAAAAAAAAAAAAAAGAATTATAATCTTTGAGTCCATAGTTTCTTGTATCCTGGAGGAATTTGCAAGTTTGGGAAACTCAGAAAGGAAGGAATCAGATAAATCACCTAACTGAGTAAAGGATGAGGTCTCCTTAGAATAAGATTGAGTTTTCATAATCATCCCACATGTTGAGTCAGATATCCTATCCCATAGAAATTTTGTATTTATGCTCATGCCAAGAGGTAAAATTGTTTCTGTAGAAATGAGGAATAAATGAATCTGTTGAGAGACTGTAGGAGTCTCTTATGCTTATGCTCATGAAGATGCTTTTGGTTTAGCTGACTTGACAGGTGCAACTGGCTGAACTCAAGGGGGGAAAATGGGAGGCTGCCAATGTCTCCCTTGTTGTTTCTGAAGGTGTCAAGAAACTGTAAGATGACTGTGCAAATCGCTCCAGGTAGACTGGAACAGAGCCATTCCAGTGGCTGAGAAATGTCATTGAAGACAGTCCTTCTAAAGGTATGGCTATATTCTGTATGACTTCATCAGACATACAGGACCCAAGAAAATGAGAGTGCTTGGATAAGGCAAGGAGGGCTTGTGAATGCCAAGCTTGACTGATTCTGAGACAAGGTCAGATGAAACAGGGGGCTTTTGTATTTTTGTTCTGTGGATTAGGGTGTGTTCCTGTATTTCCCATTCTGTAGAGTCTGGTTTTTCTAATAATATTAATACTGCAGAAGTTCTATTCTGAAGGAAGTCAACATTTGTGAATGAAGTAGCTGATAATACCATAGAAGGAATGCCCTCAGAGAAAGCAAAAGAGGGAAGTTTGGATGGCTCAGTCAGTTAAAGCATCTGACTTCGGCTCGGGTCATGATCCTGGGGTCCTGGAATTGAGTCCTGAGTAGGGCTCCCTGCTCAGCAAGGAGCCTGCCTCTCCCACTCCCTCTGCTTGTGTTTTTTTTTTTTTTCTCTCTCTCTCTCTCTCAAATAAATAAATAAATAAAATCTAAAAAAGAAAAGGAAAGAAAGCTAAAGAGTATTCTAGGTTTGTTGTCAAGGCACTTCCTTAAATGAATTTTGCGATACCACTGTGTGTAGTGGGCTTTTAATCTTCACATGCCTTAGAGTATTTGGCATAAGGTCAGGATCAGGGTTAGGAGCGAACTAACTATCTTAAGGCAGCAAATAAGCTAGGAATTGATGATGCCTCATCTTTAAGGATCCAGTGATCTACTCTAAGGTGGGTAATGAAACAGACAGGCTTGCTTAGTAACTGTTTGGGTCTTCTTTGAGATTTTTGAAGTAATCTCCAACCTTCAATACTATATCCTAAAATTTGTGGAAGATACTTAGAGGAAGCTTGATATTGAAAAACTTGCACTGGCTCCGGCAGTATTGCAGAAACCTCATATTCCATAGGCCAGTAGAATTGTAGACAGTGACCTCGTGAAGGAACAACATGCCCAGGATCTTCAGCCAAGACTGGAAGATTCCACAGGTGCTTGCTTATCTTACTTTTGAATGGGTTCATAGTCACTAAAGAAGGATCCAAGTGGAAATAGTCTGCCAAAGAGATGCTTTTGAACACCAAGAACTTCAGCAGCTGCTTTCACAGTAATTTCAGCTAAAATGGTAGAAACTCCTTTGAGCCTCCTTGGACCCTGACACTGAAGATTTAAAAGAATAACACAGCATGGATTATTGCTTTATTAGCATTCTTTTAATTTTATGTAGTTATTTAGAGTATATATAATATTCTCACATATCGTCTCATTGCTATCTCTAGTAATGAGGAGGGAGGGAATGGCTAGTATTATAATCCCTAGTTTATAGTTGGAGAACCTGATTCAAAACAGCTAAATAAAATCCTAAAGACACACAGTAAGTGCCTGATGCTGATTCAGGTGTTCTGACTTCAAACTGGAAGGTAGGGAAGTCAGTGGAAAAGTTGTGGGTTTTGGAGTTAGAAAGTTTACCAATTCAGTTTGTCACTTGGACTAGTTATATGATCTTGAGTTATTTAACTGATATGAACCTTAGTTTCATTTTTCTTTTTTTTTTTAAGATTTTATTTATTTATTTGACAGGCAGAGATCACAAGTAGGCAGAGAGGCAGGCAGAGAGAGAGAGAGAGAGAGAGGGAAGCAGGCTTCCTGCGGAGCAGAGAGCCCGATGCGGGGCTCAATCCCAGGACCCTGAGATCATGACCTGAGCCGAAGGCAGCAGCCCAAACCACTGAGCCACCCAGGCGCCCCTGCTGGGAGCTTTCTTATCCTTCTCCTCCCTGTTTGCCTCCTTGTGTCCTTCTGCTCATCCTACCTTGTGTCTTTTCCCCCCTTTACATACTTCCTTTTATCCTGTATCCTTCTCTTCCTTCCATCCTTCCCTTCATTTTGCTTTGCTATGTTATACTTCTTTATCTCATAGCTTTTGCATCTAGAACAACAGTGGATCTCCTCTTAGATGGAAGTACTGGCTTGGGAGTCACCAAATGTGCTCTTTGAAGGAAAAGTGCCCATGGTTGGGCTTCAGTTCAGAGTGGAGTCATGACACCAATGACTAGAAGACCTTGGCTGTGCTGAATGAAAACTCAAGCAATAACTCTCACAGATCCCAAAATACTGTGAGGGTGGAATAGCCCCAGGGTACTGTTGAAACGAGCAGGCATGCTAAACCAAAAGATTAAGTATATAAAACTATAAAAAGTATTCTAGATCTTTGAAGAGTAGGAATATATGATTTATTTTTAGGGTATAATGAGTGGGTTATGTTTGTGATGCATTCTTTTTTAAATTTTATGTATTCATTTCAGGGAGAGAGACAGAGAGAGAACAAGCAGGAGGCAGGGGTAGAGGGAGAAGTAGACTCTCCACTGAGCAGGGAGCCAGATGCAAGATTCGATGTCAGGACCCTGAGATCATGACCTGAACAAAAGGCAGATGCTTAACCACCTGAACCTCCCAGGTGTCCCTTGTGATGCATTCTTAAGGCTTGCATTTCTTCCTTCGTCTCCAAGGCTTTCAAATGTGGTAACTCCCTGTGGAAACCACAAGGCTTGCTAGTCTCTCCATCCTTATTTTCTGCCACTCCCCCACTTGCCCTGTGTTCTAGCAATACCAAATTTCATGTGGCTTCCCAAATACACAGGTTTGTTGTAACCATTGGTTTTTGTAACTATTAAACAAGTCTGTACTTGTAAATCACGCCAATGGTTTTTGTAACCATTAAACAAGTCATTCCTTCCACCTATAGTGCCTTTTCCTCCTTTTCTAGCTAGCTTCTTCAACTTCAAAAATATGTCATGGACATTACTCATCTCAAAAGTTTTTGCCAACATCCTCGCCCAAAATTGAGTTAAGCTACTGATTTTTTTTAAAAGATTTTATTTATTTATTTGACAGGCAGAGATTACAAGTAGGCTGAGAGGCAGGCAGAGAGAGAGGAGGAAGCAGGCTCCCTGCTGAGCTACTGATTTTTTAAAAAATATTTATTTAGGGGCGCCTGGCTGGCTCAGTGGGTTAAAGCCTCTGCCTTCGGCTCAGGTCATGATCCCAGGGTCCTGGGATTGAGCTCTGCATCGGGTTTTCTGCTCAGCAGGGAACCTGCTTCCTCCTCTCTCTCTCTGCCTGCTTCTCTGCCTACTTGTGATCTCTGTCTGTCAAATAAATAAATAAAATCTTAAAAAAAAAAGATTTATTTATTCATTTGAGAGAGAGGCATGGGTGTATCACGCATGTGTACAACTTGGGGAGGGGCAGAGAGAGAATCTTGGAGCAGACTCCCTGCCATGGAGCCTGCGGTGGGAGCCTGAGGTGGGGCTCAAGCCCATCACTGGTGAGATCAAGCCTGAAATGGAAACCAAGAATCAGACACCCAACCAACTGAGCCACTCAAGCTCCCAGCTACTAATTTTACCTCTGTATCTAGCATATGGTTCTGTTACTTCATTCATTGCACTGTGATTTTTTAGTTATTATTAGTAGTTATTAGTTATTATTAGTTATTATTTTTTACATTTCTGCATACCCTTCTGGACTATTAGACTGAGTTCCTTAGTGGCAGTTTATTTATTTTATCTCCTACTCCTAGCTCAGGAAACTGGCAAACAGTTGGCACTCAGAAAATTCTTATCTAATGAATGAATGAATAAATGAACAAAACAATGAGAAAAAGTTGCAATAATAAATGCAGGAACACTTTATAAATTGTGAGTTGCTACATAGGAGTTAGTTATTATTGGCCTGAAGTATACTTTTCATAGTTTTGCATAAAAATCCTTTTAGAAATGAAAAGCAACTTTGCAAAGATAAACTTCAACATTTTAGGTTAAGAGAAAGAGCAAATGACAAGGTTTCTTCCATATTGGAAAGTTATTTGAAGAAAATTAAAAAAAATATTCAATATGTAGAACTGCCTTTTGATCTATTTTTTCATAGATACTACATGAGCACAATATAAAATTCACAAGGCACTTTTTTTTTTTTTTACCCCCTATCCTGGTTGCCCAATCTCCAGTTTCTCTCCTTCCTTTATCATCATATTCAGACATAGTCTATGTTTGTAAGGCATGTGTATATGGGATGCTGCCTTTTGAAGGAGAAACAGAGAAAGGAGTTTTTTCAATTAATGCATGGGTCCTGGGTATAAAATAAAATGGTATAAAAATAAAAAATTTAGTTCTCAAGATGTCACTTATCTGGAGAGGTTTTTTCCCAATTCAATGAAATTCTACAATAAGCTTTAATATCCCAGTGAAATGTCTCTACTTTTGTGAAGATCTTCTGTTCCTCACTCTTTCCCCAATGTAAGATTTTATGTCAAATCCTGATGAGGCAAAGATTTAGATCTTTCAACCAAACCCATAAGCTAAGCATCATATAGAGCTGCCTTGGTATTTTTAATGAGGACACTTACCCATTTGGAGAAGCAATTAAGCAATTAAGCTTTCTTACTCACTCCATTCCAGGCCAGCATGTGAAGGGTAAAGATGATGGAGGCTGTTTGTGTTTGCTGAAACAGAAATCTCCAGTTATTAGCATCGTGATTTCATAATCTTCTCTCATCTTAGAGGTCAGTCCTTGCAAGGTCTTGGTAGGAGAATTGTGTTCCAGCTCTTGACAGTTTGATTTTATGAACAATATAATGTCCAATTTCACATGAAACAAAGTATGACATTGCTATAGAAAGGAGTTTTAAGGGGCACCTGGGTGGCTCAGTGTGTTAAAGCCTCGACCTTTGGCTCAGGTCATGATTTCAGGGTCCTGGGATCGAGGCCCGCATTGGGCTCTCTGCTCAGCAGAGAGTCTGCTTCCCTTCCTCTCTCTCTGCCTGCCTCTCTGCCTACTTGTGATCTCTGTCTGTCAATTAAATCAATAAAATCTTTAAAAAAAGAAAAAGAAAGGAATTTTAAAATTGCTTGCTTTGTCTCTGTGGCGGAGCATTGATAACAAGAGTTAAAGATCTGTTGAAGTCTTTGTCAACTTTAACCATAAATCCAGTTTTTTAAAAAAAAACCCTAATAATAAATACTCTTTCATCTCATGCTTTTTTAAAAAAGATTTTATTTATTTATTTGACAGAGATCACACGCAGACAGAGAGGCAGGCAGAGAGAGAGAGGAGGAAGCAGGCTCCCTGCTGAGCAGAGAGCATGATGCAGAGCTCCATCCCAGGACCCTGAGATCAAGACCTGAACTGAAGGCAGAGGCTTAACCCACTGAGCAACCCAGGCACCCCAGGCTTTTTTTTTTTTTTTTTAAGATTTTATTTATTTCTTTGAGAGAGAGGGAGAGAGAGAGAATGAGTGGTGGGGGGGAGCAGCAGGAGAGAGAGAAACAGACTCCCCGCTGAGCAGGAATCCAACAGGGTGCTGATCCCAGGACCTGGAGATCATGACCTGAGCCGAAGGCAGACACTCAACTGACTGAGCGACCCAGGTGCCCCTTATCTCAGGCCTATAAAGTCCTTATGAAAAACACAAACTTTGAGAAGAAATCACAATATAGTCATTAAACTCCTTAACATACTTGGCTAAGTATTTTGCCAAAAAAAGTTTTACCAAAACCTAGCAACTGTTTAATATGACTGACAAGGCTTGTGTATAAAAATGCTATATTCTATTAAATTTGGATGTTGAATTATTTTTCTTTTCAAACTGGCTTCCTCATAGTTGATGTTATTTATCAGCCTTTAAGAATACTTTAGTTTTCTGGGTGCCTGGGTGGCTCAGTGGGTTAAGCCGCTGCCTTTGGCTCAGGTCATGATCTCAGGGTCCTGGAATCAAGTCCCGCATTGGGCTCTCTGCTCAGCGGGGAGCCTGCTTCCTCCTCTCTCTCTGCCTGCTTCTCTGCCTACTTGTAATCTCTCTCTGTCAAATAAATAAATAAAATCTTAAAAAAAAAAGAATACTTTAGTTTTCTTAGTTAGTGCTCTGACACACCTACCTATAAACTATTACAGGATCAAGCTGGAAAATTTTAGCCCTATTTATTTTTACTATCTATATGGATGCAATGCTGAACAGATAGGTAAGAGCTACTTGGGTGCTTACCTGACTTATTTGCCCTTGGAAGGCATATGGAGAAATTGGATAATAGAATAATTTTTCAATAATAGCATCTACACCTAGCATGCCACAAAGAACTTGAATCTCCTCACGGGTGGGGGGAGCAGGCACAGTCAGCATATTCAGGGACGCAGATGTCAGAGTCAGCCCAGGATCTGGTATCACTAAAACTCTTCTGATCCCAACAAAGGGGCAAAGCAGAACCAGCATGTCTACCATGTATTTCTTACTGGTATCCACTGCTTTGGTATAGTTAACTCCATTTAGGCTACTGGATATCACTGTACTGAACCTCAAAGTGTTTGAAAAAAAAAAACAGCAACATTTGAGCTCAGCCAATCAGTATTTCCTGGGAAGGGGGAAATAGATTTTATCTATAGAGCAATAGTTAAGGTTTAGAATCTTTTTGTTTTTATATATCATTGACATCAATTAATGAAGAATTAAAATAAAAATTCTGGGGGCACCTGGGTGGCTCAGTCAGTTGAGCCTGGCATCAGGCTGCACGCCAGGTGGGGGAGCCTGCTTGGGATTCTCTCTCTCCCTCTGCCCTACCAACCTCTGCTTGCTCTCGCGTGTTCTCTCGCTCTGAAATAAACAAGTAAATCTTAAAAAAATAAAGTAAAAATTCTCCTCGCTTAAAACACGACTGCTCTGTGGTGACTGTCAAAGGAGTAAGAGAGGGAAACTCAGTAGTGTGCATTGTGACATAGTATCTGCTCTGTACTGCTAGCTGTTGTGACCTCCATCTAGCTCTACCTAGAGATTAAGGTGGGACTCTTCGAAGAATGAATGAATGTGATAATATCATAAATTACAAAATAACAACACCAAAAAACCTTCCTCAGAGACAGCCTTATTCTCACTTTCATCTGTCCAGGTATTAGACACCAGAATGCTCGTCCCACTTTTGCCCATGACTCCCTGCCTTCGGGAAAACTTCCTTCTCCTACCTTTGATGATCTGATGTAGCTGCCAATTACAGGGACTCATCTTTCTGGCCAAAGGGGTGAGCAAATGACTCAGTCATTTGGTCAGTCATGATACTTAGTGCCTCTTGCCACCAGGAAAGACCGGATTTGGGTAGGAGACCCAGGCTTGGCTTACCAAAGTCTTTTCCTGTTTTCTGGCATTTTTATCTGAAAATGTTGGGACATAAAATTTCTCACTTTCCTCCAGGGTTGCTCTGTCAACCTCCAGCTACCTTCCCCAGTCCCCCACCAGCTTCTCCCTCTCAGCCTCTCTTGGCACTTCAGTCCAGCTCAGAACAGCTAAGTCATATTCAGGCACTTTTGAAAATGTGGAATAATCCTCGGTGCCAGTTATCAACATCTTGTGAGAAGGGATTGATTTTTTTTTTTAGAGAGTTTTTTGTTCTTTGTTTGTTTGTTTGTTTGAGGGAGAGCGAGAGAGAGTGCATGCACACAAACATGGGGGGGGAGGGGCAGAAGGAGAGGGAGCGAGAGAATCTTAAGCAGGCTCCACCCCGAACACCCGAGCCCACTTGGGGCTTGATCTCACGACCCTGAAACCATGACCTGAGCCAAAATCAAGAGTCAGAGTCTTAACCGGCTGTGCCACCCAGGCACTGCACTGAATTGCTCTTTACAGCATTTCCTCATTATGGTGAGCACAATGCCAGTAGAGGGTATGGGACAGATATCTCAGGAAGAAGGAGCTTTGTGGTGTCAGGGGTCAGTGTGCTCTGTTTCGCTCTGTTAGCTCCTGCTGAAAGGCGCATCCATGTTGTGTGGAGGGGGAGGTCCAGGGACACCGCGACACAATGGCCGCTGGTGACCTTGCAGCCACGCCCAGGCCCAGCTGACCCCTTCACCACAACTCTTCTTACAGGGACACTGGATTGTTCCGGACCTCCTGTCAGCAGTGGCACCTGGACCCTCTCTGTGCACCATCTGACCAGCCTTGGCTTGTCTGTGCCCTGGAGGGTGCTGCTTGCAGCCTGGTGACTGAGGACAAGCTTTGGTTCAGGTAACCCAGCAGATGTCCCTGCCACTCCACAGGTGACAACCATACTTTCCTTAATGAGGTCTAAACCCTACCCTTGGGGAGTGGGCCCTCCTCCAAGTTCTCTCTTCCTTGGGAACTCTCCAACAGCCTAGATGCCCACCCTCTAGAGTTGTCTTTATATCGTTTAAATTTACTCTCCTATTCTAGTTTAATAATTCTTTATATAAAACTTCCCTTATTATTAGTGTGTATTTTCTGTCTCCTGATTGGACCCAAACAGAGTAACCCATTCTTATTCTTTTCTTTTCTTTCTTTCTTCCTTCCTTCCTTCCTTTCTTTCTTTTTTAAAATTTTTTTTTGCTTAAATACAGTTGACTTTTTTTTTTTTAAAGTAAGTTCTGTACCCAATATGGGGCTTGAACTCATGACCCCGAGATTGAAAGTCACGTGCTCTACTGACTGAGCCAGCCAGGCACCCGTAGCCTGTTATTCTTTTTTTTTTTTCTTTAAGATTTATTATTTTTATTTTTGGTGCACCTGGGTGGCTCAGATGGTTAACAGTCTGCCTTCGGTTCAGGTCATGATACCAGGGTTCTGGGATCAAGCCCTGTATCAGGTTCCTTGCTCAGTGGGGAGCCTGCTTCTTCCTCTTCTTCTGCCATTCCCTCTGCTTATGATCTCTGGCTCTCTCCATCTCTCTTTCAAATAAATAAATGAAATATTTTTTAAAAAGCTTTATATTATTTATTTCAGAGAGAGAGCAGATGAGTTGAGGGGGAGGGGCAGAGGGAGAGAGAAAGAAATCTCAAGCAGACAGCCCACTGAGTGCAGAGCCTGACATCGGGCTCAATCCCAACACCCTGAGATCATGGCCTGAGCTGAAACCAAGTTTGGTGCTCCACTGACTGCGGCACCCGGGTGTGCCCCACTAACCTGCTATTCTTAATATTACTTTTAGTTTCTGTGATTGGCTTGGATCTTTTCTGACCTCTGTGTTGCTTATGTTTTTATTTTTATTCTACCTCTGGAGTGCTGTATAAAATGGGAGAAGCAATGGCTGTCTTATGTGCTATCATGCGTAAGAGATAGTTTGTAAATTATAAAGTAGCATTTTATGGGCACCTGGGTGGCTCAGTGGGTTAAGCCGCTGCCTTCGGCTCAGGTCATGATCTCAGGGTCCTGGGATCGAGTCCCGCATCGGGCTCTCTGCTCAGCAGGGAGCCTGCTTCCTCCTTTCTCTCTCTGCCTACTTGTAATCTCTCTCTTTCAAATAAATAAATAAAATCTTTAAAAAAAAATAAAGTAGCATTTTATGTGTGTTGTTCTTATTACCTAATGATGCTTCTTATCTTTCTGGATCTTCCTTCTCCTCACCTTCTGTCTGAACGTTTCTGGAAGGCTGGTTCTTGACTTTTGCCTTCTCCCTATTCCCTTGCTTCCCATAGCGTCATGCCAGTCTCTTGCTGGAACTCTGGGCTCACATCTCCATTACTATCTTCAGTTATTCTTCACTGTCCAGAGGTTGGAGGATAATGTCCTAAATGTTTAATTTGACAGTCAAGGCCCCATTAATTGCATAATGTGCAAGGCACTGTTCTAGATGCTGGGCACACAGAAGTAAGTAAGATAGGCAAAACCTTTACTTTGATGGAGTTTATATTCCATAGTTTAATCATAATCTATCCATTCAGACACATCTCCCTTCATCAACTTGTGTTTCAAGGGAAAGTGAACATTTCATTGTTATTTTCCTGTCCCTTTACTAAGTATTGTACCTGAAATGATCTTCACCTTCTTGGTCCATCCAAACCCACGCTTTCTTCAAGATCTGGTTTAAACCCATCCATGAATCCTCAGTAGAAACCCCCAAAGCACTTTTTATAGCAGTAGTTCACAACTTTGCCCCATGACAACTAATCTGAGAGATAAAATATGCCCTTTTGTAATAGTGGATTCATATGCATCTATTCTCAGTGGGTAAAGGAAGAGTTTTTACCAGAATCTCAGCACATGGGTGTGAAGAGTCTCCCCAGCCATAGAAAGCTATGGCTTCTTCCCTGTTGAGAACCACTGGTCTATACCTTATGCTTCTCAATGAAATGTGTGCTGCTTTTAAAACATTTTCATCATTCAGGGCACCTGGGTGGCTCAGTGGGTTAAAGCCCCTGCCTTCGGCTCACGTCATGATCTCAGGGTCCTAGGATTGAGCCCCGCATCAGGCTCTCTGCTCAGCAGGGAGTCTGCTTCCTCCTCTCTCTCTGCCTGCCTCTCTGCCTATTTGTGATCTTTCTCTGTCAAATAAATAAATAAAATCTTAAAAAAAACATTTTCATCATTCAGATTCTCGTGCATCATCTCTTTAAATAAATGGTAATGCATTAGAAAGAAGTCAGTGGAGGGGGCACCTGAATGGCTTAGTTGGTTGAGCGTCTGACTCTTAGTTTTGGCTCAAGTCATGATCTCAGAGTTGTGAGATCAAGCCCTGAGTCAGGCTCTGTACTTGGTGCAGAGTCTCCTTGAGATTCTCTCCCTCTTCTTCTGTCCCTCCCCTTGCTTGCATGTTCTCTCTCTCAATAAATAAATAAAAAAGAAAAAAAGAAAGAAGTCAGTGGGTCTACTGCTTCTTGACAGTCTTCTCAGCCCACAATTCATGGTTGTATGTACAGAGGGCCCCCAATTTACAATGATCTGACTTACAATGGTTTGACTTTATGATGGTGCAATACGTGTTTAGTAGAAAGCACATTTTGAATTTCAAGTTTGGATCTTCTCCCTGGCTAGGGATATGGAATGTGATCCTCTCTTATGATGCCAGATAGAAGCAGCCACAGTTCCCAATCAGATGTAGGATCATGAGGTACATGGCTGGTTTACTTATGCAAACCCTGTGTACCCATACAACCATTTCAGTACAGTATTCAATATGTTACCTGAGATATTCAACACTGTATTATAAAATGGGCCTTGTACTAGGTGATTTTGCCTAGCTGTAGGATAATGCAAGGGTTCTGAGTACATTTAACATGAGCTAGATTAAGCTATGATGTACTATAGGCAAAGTGTATGAAATGCCTTTTTGACTTACAATATTTTTCAATGTTCAGTGGGTTTGCCAGGACATAGCTCCATCATAAGTTGAAGAAGATCTGTATTACACATAGAATGTTAAGAAATATTGAAATGATCATTGGTTTTAATTGTAAATTGCAAATATATATGTAGAAATAATTATATATATAAATTATATATGTGTGTATATATATCTCACCTTAACAACCATTGCTAATGCTTTCCATTTTTTTCCCCAAAGGATTTTGAAGCCCATTCTTTGGTCTTGTGCACTAACTTTCAGATGGAAAAATCAAGGTTACAGCTAAATATAAGAGTTAAAGCTATAAAACTTCTAGAAAAAAACTTAGGGAAATACTTCATGACCTTGAATTAGGCAAAGAATTCTTTTTTTTTTTTAAAGATTTTATTTATTTATTGGACAGATAGAGATCACAAGTGGGCAGAGAGGCAAGAAGAGAGAGAGGAGGAAGCAGACTCCCTGCTGAGCAGAGAGCCTGATGCTGATGTGGGGCTTGATGTGGGGCTTGATCCCAGGACCCTGGGACCGTGACCTGAGCCGAAGGCAGAGGCTTTAACCCACTGAGCCACCCAGGCGCCCCTAGGCAAAGAATTCTTAAATAGGATATAAAAAGCACATAATTATTAGAATGATTAAAAAAATTTAAGTTGACAATACCAAGTGCTGGCAATGATGAAGAAACTCCTGCATTGCTAATGAAGTTGCAAAATGGCATAAGCAATTTGAAAATTACACTGAGAGTTTTCTACAAAGCTAATCACATACTTATAGAATTTATCAAATGTATAGCTTATTATTATTATTTTTAGGGGCAATGTAATAATACAGAACCGCAAATATGAAGCTACCTTAAAGATTAACATTTTGTGGGGCGCCTGGGTGGCTCAGTGGGTTAAAACCTCTGCCTTAGGCTCAGGTCATGATCTCAGGGTCCTGGAATCGAGCCCTGCCTCGGGCTTTCTGCTTGACAGGGAGCCTGCTTCCCCCTTTCTCTCTGCCTGCCTCTCTGCCTACTTGTGATCTCTGTCGGTCAAATAAATAAATAAAATCTTTTAAAAAAAGAAAGATTAACATTTTGCTTTTCAATGAGGCAATCTTTCCTTACATCATCTCTTAATATATTTTTTTTCTGCATTTAAATCACCACCTAGCTGTCTCTTTCAGGTAAACATCCCCACCTCATTTGTCTCCTAGAAACACTTCCCATCCTTTAGGACTTTTAGCTGTTTATCTTATTCCCTCTTTAATTTCTCCACATTCTTTCACACAAGGAGAGTGAACGTAGCCACTAATGAAGGGCTTCATCTTTTTTTTTTTTTAAGATTTTATTTATTCATTTGATAGACAGAGATCACAAGTAGGCAGAGGCAGGCAGAGGGAGGGGGGAAGCAGGCTCCCTGCTGAGCAGAGAGCCTGATGCGGGGCTCATTCCCATGATCCCGAGACCATGACCTGAGCTGAAGGCAGAGGCTTCAACCCACTGAGCCACCCAGGCACCCCATGTTTCATCTTGTGTAAATATAAAAAGAGCATTTCAATAAAATGATTACTAGGGAAAAAATGTAATAAAGTACTAGCAACATGTTTGAAGCTGCCTTTGGAAAATTAGCCACTTCCACCCTTTCCCCATGTCTGCTGGTTCTGAGGATCCATCCTTGAAATCCCTAGGAATACAATGATGGTGCCGGGAGGGAATGAAAGGGAATGTGAATCCGGACAAATTGCCATTTGCTTCACAGTAGCTTCTTGAAGATAATGACCCAAGAAAGTTAGAATCCCTCATCCTGATGAGTCCTGAAAACAGAAAGCTCCCTCCAGCCCACAGTTTGTAGTCTTCTTATTAGGTATTTTATTTTATTTTATTTAAGATTTTCTTTATTTATTTGAGAGAAGACAGTGAGAGAGAGCATGAGAGGCGAGAAGGTCAGAGGGAGAAGCAGACTCCCCATGGAGCTGGGAGCCTGATGCGGGACTCGATCCCGGGACTCCGGGACCGTGACCTGAGCCGAAGGCAGTTGCTTAACCAACTGAGCCACCCAGGCGCCCTTATTAGGCATTTTAAGTTTTAACTATAGAATGCATCAGTCAGAGAGCGGCAAATACCATACGATTTCATTCATAGGTGGAATTTCAGAAACAAAACAAATGAGCAAAGAGAAAAAGAGAGAAGGGTGGGGGAGAGGCAAATCAGGAAACAGACTCTGAACGAGAGAGAACAAACTGCTGGTGACCAGAGGGGAGGTGGGTGGGGGGGTGCGGGAAATACGTGATGGGGATGAAGGCGTACGCTTGCGATGAGGACTAGGTGATACATGGAAGGGTATTGTACCTGTGAAACTAATATGACACTGTATGTTAACTAACTGGAATTAACATTTTTTTAAAAAATGAAGTTTCTAAAATCTTAAAAAAAAAAAAAATAGGGGCGCCTGGGTGGCTCAATGGGTTAAAAAAATGAAGTTTTAACCGCAGAATGATGAAAGGAAAGTGGTGGAATGAATAGGAATTCTTTGGATTGAAGGGAGTTAGACCTGGATTCTTGTCCCGTATGCAATTAAGGAGCTGGGACACCTTGGAAAAATATGTTTTCTCGGAGTCTCAGACTTGCAGTTGTTAAGTGAGGGAGGGTCAGACTCAAAGCTCCCTATGGTCCCTTTTGGCTCTTGCGATTTCTGATCTTGTACTTATAGGTGTCACGAACATTACTAGACTGAATTGTTGTCTCCTGTGGCAATCTTAAGAGCATTAACAGAAGTAACTTCTCTTGCTTACTTGGCTCTCAAGAGGGAAGCACTTCAGTGACTCGAGAGGGTTGAAGAGAGGGAACACTTCAAATTCCCTTTCATAACATACACTCTTAAAGAAATCCTAAGCCAGGTTACTGGATAGCTTGAGAATATGTCATTGAGTCACTTACAAAGGGCTACTAGCCATTTAAATATGTAGAAACTTTGGTTTTTTTCCCTCTATTCCTTGCAACAAGTGGTAGCAATTAGGATTTAAGTAAGTCAGGCTTTGCCAGAGTTTAAGAATCTGTATTCCTTTTGGGGAACAAGATGATCGAAGAAGTAATTAATAGAGAAAAGATCTCACAGTTTAAAAATCTTGACTTTAAGGTCCTCTTCCAAAAGAAAAGGACATTTTATATGCAAGGTCTAAAAACCATGCCAATACAAAATCTGTGGCTAGAAAATTCATGAAGTTTTGAACTTATAAAGATTAGAGTTTGCTTCTTTTTCTTTCCTGAGCACTCTGCATGCAATGTTGCCCCATAACTGTTTATTTACAGTGACTGTGGGGGTCATTCCTTTTTAGCCTAATTCCAAAACTAGAAAATTCAGACAAGAGAGTAAATGATTTGTTTCATTGATTATCAGTTTGGTTTCCATTGATTTTCATCTTTCTGTATTCTTATATTTTAGGAGTATTAGCTTTAACAGCTGGATTTTTATTTTTATTTTTTTAAGATAGCCTCCACGAGGGGTGCTTGGGTGGCTCAGTGGGTTAAACTTCTCCTTTTGGCTCAGGTCATGATCTCAGGGTCCTGGGATTGAAACTCGCATCAGGCTCTCTGCTCAGCAGGGAGCCTGCTTCCCCCCGCCCCTGCACCCCCTGCCTGCCTCTCTGCCTACTTGTGATATCTCTCTGTGTGTCAAATAAATAAATAAAATCCTTTTTTTTTTTTTTTTTTAAAGATAGGCTCCATGCCCAATGTGGGGCTTGATCTCATGACCCTGAGATCGGGAGTTGCATGTTTTACCAACTGAACCAGCCAGGCACCCCTGAACACCTGAATTTTTAAAAATTCAGTCTGACATTTGCCTTTTTTAAATGGGAAAATTTAACAGATTTTCATTTGTTAGGATTATAGAAATAAATCTTATTATGTCTTTTCTTTTTGCATTACCTTTCTGCCTCCCCTCCTCACTATTGCTGCCTTTTAAATTCATTAAGTTTTCTTTTCTTCTTAGCTGGTTGAAGATATTATTCCAATATCTTCTGGCTTCTATCATTGTTGTTGAAAAGTCAGGAGTCGGCCTAACTGTTATTTCGCTATGAGTAATTATTATTCCATTGTGGATAATGTGCCTTCTCTTTGCATGCTTTTGGAGTCTTCTTATCTTTCAATGTTTGCAGCTATAACTAGGTATAGGTCTTTTTTCCCTCTCATTTTGCCTTTTTCATTTGTTTCAGTTTGGTTTTCTTGGTCTGTGTCTTTTAACAGTTCTGGGAAATTCCCATCTATTATCCTGACAAATAATATTTCTTACTTATTCTATTACCTCATTCTGGAATGATAATTATAACTATCTACATCCTAGGTCTTTCAGATTTCTATTTCAAATCCTTCATCTCTGGGATATATTCTGAATTTCTTTGTATCTTTCTTGCAGTTCTCAAATTGTCTCTTCAGGTGTAGCTAACCTGCGATTACTCCAGTGTCCCTTGATATTTTTATCAATTTAATTTTTGACTTCTTGAAATTCTATTTGCTTCTGTTAAAAATCTTTTCATTTATCTCTAGTGCCTCGTGTTCTTTATTTATATTTTGAGTTTTCACTTTTATTCCTTTAAACATATTAGATATAGTTATTTCATATTCTGTGTCTAATAGCTCCAACATCAGAAGGCTTTTTGGATTGTTTTTCCCCTGTTGTCCTGCCATCTCTTATTCATGGCACCTTTCTTCCTTGTATTTTATGGGATTCAACAAAGTTATTCCTTTTCCTTGGATCTTTATGCAAATGTTTGAGGCCTGGATTTTATTTTCTTTTGCCAGACATCTAAGGGGCAATAAATCTGAATAAAATTTTTAGCTTAAGTTTGCTTTTTTGTATTTTTGTCATTTTAGATCACAGTCACTGTACAAGTTCAGGCTGGAAATCCTGGTGAGAATCAGACCATTAGTTTCTGTCAGAGAGTGCTTTTGGTTTGAAGGTCTGAATATTTCTTACTTTCTTGCTATCTCAGGACTTTCAAAAGATATTTTTATCCAACATTTTGTTGTATTGGGAGAGTCGTTTAGAGCATCTAATCTGCCAGATGGAAGAGTCTGGATATGGTAGAGTCTCATAAAATTCCAAGTTGATGCAATTAGTTTTTTGTCAGCAGCACTGCTTTTTTAGCACAAGGATCCCAGTGACTAAAATGCCCCACAATTTGGACTGAGCTTAGTAAGAATGAATAAGTGAGAATTTACTACACAGTAAATGAGACTATAGTTCTAACTCTGTGACATCCACAACATAGAACATGACACTCACCAACTTTTAGGAGTCACTATCCTTAAAATCTGTACCATTGACTTTGAAATGTGAAATGTGAGTTTTAAAAGAGACTTGGAAGACATTTCTCATAATAACTTAGTGAACAAATTACATTGATTTAAGTGGAGGAACTACTGTGGGAATTGTCATAACTGATGCTGGATAGGAAGGAAGGTATAAATTCCCAAGGATGGATGTAGCTGGGTGTGTTGTGTGGACACCGAGAGAAAACATTCCTCTTTGCCTTCTTCTATTTTTTCTTTCGACTTGATCAGTTGCCCTGTGGTCAGAAACAGGTACTGTTTTCTAAGAACATTTCTAGAAAATAGTTCACTTAGGAAATTCATGTGAATAAACTATCCTTAATGCCAATATCAAGATGGTAAACACCATGAGCTAGAGAAAGACAGATGACTATATCCCTGTTTCTCCCTCCAGAGAACATAATGAAGCCTGCTGTAGTAAGAGTTCCACCAAACCAAAGGAAAGAAGGAAGTCCTATACTCAGCTGTGGCTTTTTGTAGCCAATGCAGATCAAGATTTCTTCTAGCGTAAAAATGTTTCATGTCTTTGATTCACTGAAGACTGCTATTAGAACTTCCATTATCTCTAGGAAAGCAGTAGCTGAGTGTGGCTACTCCCTAGAGGGAGAATAGCTCATGGCCAGTGATGCCCCCACCCCCAACTCCCAGGTCCTGATCAGGCAATCTGGAATGCTGGTCAAAGACAGACAGTCACGCAGTTCAGAATGTGTGTGCATAATTCTCACAAATAGCAAAATGGGTGAATAGGAGTGGGAGAGACTAGCTTCCAGGTATGGAATGAAAAAGTCACAGGAATAAGAGGCACAACATAAGGATTATATAGTCAATGATATTGCAGTAACAGTGTATCAGGACAGATGGTAGTTACACTTGTGGTGAGCATAGGATAGTGTATAAACTTTTCCAGTCACTATGTTGTATACCTGAAACTAATGTAGCATTTGTGTCAACCGTACTCAAAAAAAAAAGAAAAGAAAAGAAAAGAAAATCTCACATTGAAGCTTATTCAATTATTCTGTTCCCACAGTGGTCTGGCATTGTTCTAAGTACTAGGAATACCAGAGTGAACAAAATAATCCCATCTGTTCCATCTGTAGAGACAGTTCACTCCTCTGGTGGGGGACAGACAAAAAGAGACAATTCCATTATTAGAGTTTTTTTTTTTTTTAAAGATTATTTATTTATTTATTTATTTGACAGAGAGAGATCACAGGTAGACGAAGAGGCAGGGAGAGAGAGATAGAGGGAAGCAGGCTCCCTGCTGAGCAGAGAGCCCGATGCGGGACTCGATCCCAGGACCCTGAGATCATGACCTGAGCCAAAGGGCGGCTTAACCCACTGAGCCACCCAGGCGCCCCCCATTATTAGAGTTTAATGAGGGCCTAGAGAGGAGTGGTACGAACGGCTACCTAAACCATCTTTATGTCCATTTACTGGTTTTGCATTGAGCTTTGTAATCAAAATTATAGTATCTGTCACAACAAAGCATATAAAATGGTATGCTAGAAATGATCTCCCCAACATAACAGAGATAGGGAGGGTGGGGTGGAAAAGGGAGCAAAGTAAGACGATGGAAAATATAATCATTTCACCCTTTTTGATCTTTCAGAGAAGTTTTCAATATATTATATCAAGAAAGGCTGCTTAATCAGTGAAACATTTGTACATTTGTCTGACATATGTAACTCTTAGACAAGAGTGGGGAAAAAGAAGTGAAGAAAATTTTTAGTTTGTAACTAAGGAAATCAAATTTTAGTATATTTCCATGTTCACAAAAACAGTCTTATTTTAAAAATAAGTTCTTTACGTAAGGGATATTTTTTGGGGTGCCTGCGTGACTCAGTGGGTTAAGTCCCTGACTCTTGGTTTTGGCTCTGGTCATGATTTCAGGGTCCTGAGATGGAGCCCCAGGCCAGGCTCTGTGCTCTGTGGGGAGTCTGCTGGAGAGTCTCTTTCCTCCCTCTATCCATTCCCATCTGCTCCTCCCCCTCTTGCTCTCCCGCTGCTCATGCACACACCTGCTCTTTCTCTCTCAAATAAGTAACTAAATAACATCTTTTTAAAAAGGAATATTTTTAGGGCAATGCAAAGAATTCTGTATAATATAATGATGAACACTTGTCATTATACTTATACACAAAACTATGTGTTTGTCCAAACACACAGAATATACAACATCAAGAGGGAGCGCTAATGTGAACTAGGGCCTGCAGGTGATGAGGACATGTCAGTGTTGGTTCATCAGTGTAACAAAGGCATCATTCCGGTGGGGGAGGGATACTGTAATGGGGGATGCTATGCCTCTGTGAGGGCAGGGAGTATACGGGAAATCTGTATCTTCCTTCCAATTTTGCTGTGAACTTAAAACTGCTTGGCAAAGTTTTGATGAAAAAAGAAGAAGAAGAAGAATATTTTCCATCTTGGATGAGTTTTTTTTTTTTTAAAGATTTTATTTATTTATTTGACAGAGAGAGACCACAAGTAGGCAGAGAAGCAGGCAGAGAGAGAGAGAGAGGGAAGCTGGCTCCCTGCTGAGCAAAGAGCCTGATGTAGGACTCGATCCCAGGACCCTGAGACCATGACTTGAGTTGAAGGCAGAGGCTTAACCTACTGAACCACCCAGGTGTCCCTTGGTTGTGAGTTTTGAGCACACCCCTAACAACACAGTCATGTAAGGAAATCAGATACTACAGACTAGAGAACCCCATCAACACACAAGCTCTTCAACGAACAAGAATGGCTCTAGCACTCAAAAATGTTGGGAGTTGTCTTAGGAATAATGGCTAAATAAAGCTTAGTACTTCCCAAGGGGCATCAAGACCATTTTATCTCCTTCAGAAGCCAAGCCCGAGTGCTGGCTTACCGCACGAGCCCTCCCTTTATACTCATCTTATAATTTGGTTCTCGCTGCTTGTCAGCACCTGCGCTTCTCCGTGTTCTAGCTACTGGAGCTCTGGGCACAAAAGCAGAGTTTGATAGTTTAAGTATTTTGGCAACTGTCTCCCTGGTGGCTGGGGTAGGAAATAACCTTTGACCTCTCCTCTATTGTTTGTAGTGAAAGTCAGGCTTGGGCTTGTGAAGCTCTCTTCTGCACTCTCCTGGAAAAGCAAGGCTGCCATATTTTCTCCTGGGCCCCAGCCATCTGGCCCACTCACCATGCATTGTTTTCTTGGATCAGGAGATGGGGCAACCACCATTCTCCCTGAGGGGAAGCAGGTGAAGGGGAGGCGGTGGTAGGAGTGGGAAAGCCTTGTTAAGGAATATTATGGGCATGATGCTTGCCAGGATAGCCTCGCATGATGAGAAATCTTTATATTTTCATATCTTCAATCGCATTCTTCTGCTCTGTGTGCCTTTATCATGGCTAGTCCTATCTGAAATTTTTACTTGTTTTCTCTTACTGAGGAAAAGAAAAAGTCTGCATTTAGTTAAAATCATTACAGTGAGAGACCTAACTGTAAAGCACCTGGCCCTTTGTTTCAGATTGTCAGGTCACAAAGATAAGTTGCGTCAAAAGTGGGACATAAAAGAGGGTTTTCAAAGTCTTAGGAAGATGAAATGTTCGGATACAGACTGTAGACGGGATGCTGGATGGGAACCCTGGGTGCTGGTGATAGTTGGTAGAAGGGAGTCGGGCGTCAAGAGAAAGGAGGGATATAGCATGAAAGAAGATACTTAGCCTACCTCATACATTTTGTTCAGGGCAAAATTAACACGGATCACGTAGCATACATTTACCCAAAGGCAGTTTTCCTAATTAGCAGCAGGGGGACCTCCCTTAGTCGGGTGACTGCATTTTGAATGCTCCTTATGGAGTAGGAACACCAATTGGCTTTTCAGCATTAATATGGGTACCATAGTTTTTCATGTAGCTTTTGAATAAGATGCAACTTTATACAGCTTTTTATTGTGGGTTAAATAGATTGATTAGACGGAGGTAGACTGAAGTTTTTATTGCTTCTTTTTTTAAAGTAAACTCTATGCCCACAGTGGGGCTTGAACCCATGATCCCGAGATCAAGAGTTGCGCGGTCTACCCACTGAGCCAGACAGGCATCCCACAGGTTTTAGTGTTGTTGATTCCATGACAGGTTCAATTCTCACTAAGTTAAAAAGATATTCATTCAAGATTCTTTTTATTTTATTTTATATTTTTTCTGTTTGGTTCCTAGTTGGTTAATTCCAGTTTTTAAACTTACCTTCAGGCACATTTTGTCCAGTCATGGGAAATTCCATTTGAGTGTCCAGTCTTGCACAAGAATCAAACCTGACCCTTTTCTACATCTCATATCCTATATCCAAGTTCTGTTGGTTCTTACTTCCCAAATATAGCATATTCCTAAATCAAGTATGTCTCAACATTACCATCTTAGTCCAAAACACCATTACCTATTTCCTCGACCACCGAACTAGCTTTGTAACAGGTTTCTTTACTTCCATTACCCCTTTGCTTCCATCCACCCAGCTGTCAGGTTGAGCTGTTGAGTCTCCGAAGGTTCAAATGACAATTTTTTTTTTTCTCAAGGAAATCATGTTGGTGGTCACCTCCCCTTCCCCAATTTGTTTTTGCCTTATCTGGGTGGTCATCCCTGGGTTATCACTGGACAGGTGATGTTTGGGAAACTACAGGTTGCATAAGTAAGTACAGATTCCTGTTGTGGAGTGTAGAGCCCCAAAAAGAATATTCTAGTTCATGTTGGACAGGAAGAATTTTGCCAAGAATTCAACCAAAAAGTGATACTCACCTTAAAAACTTCTACTTCAAAATAAACAAGTTCCAGGACAAAATCTTAATGTGATCAGAGACTCCAAGGGTGTGAGTAGAAGGTCATATATCTTAGAAAGAATAATGTCCAGGATGCTTCAAGGAAAAATAAACTTCAGGCTATACAAATAGGATGACCTCAGTAAATGCACTAGCATTAAGCATGGGCCAAGTTGAAAGGAACATTTGCTTTTTTTTTTTAAAAGATTTTATTTGACAAAGAGAGACACAGTGAGAGAGGGAACACAAACACGGGGGGTGGGAGAGGGAGAAGCAGGCTTCTTGCTGAACAGGGAGCCTGATGTGGGGCTCAATCCTAGGACCCTGGGATCATGACCTGAGCCGAAGGCAGACGCATAACGACTGAGTCACTCAGCTGCCCCAGGAACATTTGTCTTAAAGGAATTTCTTTTTCCCTCTAGATTTCTATTTGCAAGCTTCAAGTAGCATTCTCTTCTCCATCTGATCTGAGGTATGACTATATCTAGCCCATCTATAACACAGCTGTAGCAGAATGAATGCTTGTCCACAATCTTCACTGTATGAGAAGTCTACATTTATCTCTTTATAACCTAGATTCTGTTCTAAGCCCTCATTCTTCCAATGCAGGAGAAAATGATCTCTGTTAAATTGGGCTAAATTGGTGATTTCCTCCCAACCTTCCCAGAGTTGGCTCTAATTTCTGGAGAATGTTCCAAGTGACAAGATATGGGATCTGGGGGCTGAGGGTTTGAGTCTGGTCTCTGGCTGTCATCTGTCCATGCGGGAATCCACTGTGACAGCCAACCCTGGGAACATAGTACCTTCGGCCTCCGTGGCTCCCACAGGGACTACCCCTCATACCTCTCTGTTGGCCACACCTCAGAGTCATTTCTCTTTGAGGTCATTCTTGCTCTTTCCCTTTGATCTGAGAATCCACAAGCCCATCTGGAGCTTCGGTAATCTGCTCTTCCTGGCGGACCCTTGAACGGGGAGAAGCAGGGACAGCCCCGGCTCAGAGGACACATTAGCATCTATGTTCTGACTTCTTTCTAATAACTCTCCTTCCACAACACCTGGGACAGCTTTGTGTCATCTTGGATGGGAACTTGTTCTCTAAATTACCACGTAAACTTCTATATCTTATTTATCCCCTCCTTACATCCCATTCCCTTTGGGGCCTGAATTTTGAAGATTTCAATGCCAAAAGAAGTTCATTTTTTTCCCTCTGCTTTCTGTTAACTTAGTCCACCTGGGAGTAACAGAACTCAGAATAACCTATCTGCTGTTTGAAAGAGGGTAAGAATGAGGAAGTAGAGAAAATTTTAGGGGAAAACAATGACTAAGACTTTGTAAGTGTATCCTACCTCATAGATTTCTGCTGATCAATTCCCTAAACAGAGGTAGGTGGAATGACATCTGATGAAAGAAAGGCTCAATATTTTGATGCATGCTAAATCATGCATACAAGCTCTGATAAAATTCATAGGACCTCTTAAGAAAAAATATTATTTGTAACAAATGGAAATTATTTAGGATATAATCAGCTTATATGGGGTTCATTTCTGCTCTGGTCTGACTGCAGAACCCTACCTAGGCTAATCATTTTGCCTTCTAAGCCTGGATTTCTCCTTCATAAAGGGGGAATAATAACCCCACCTAACAGGTTTTTTTTTTTTTTTAAAGGATTTTATTTATTTATTTGACAGACACAAGTAGGCAGAGAGGCAGGCAGAAAGAGAGAAGGAAGCAGGCTCCCTGCTGAGCACAGAGCCTGATGCGAGGCTCGATCCCAGGACCCTGAGATCATGACCTGAGCCGAAGGCAGAGGCTTTAACCCACTGAGCCCCAGCGCCCCCTAACAGGTTTTAAATAAGATTTAAATTACCTTAGGGGTGCCTGGGTGGCTGAGTCGGTTGGGCTTCCGACTCTTGGGACTCTTGGTTTTGGCTTGGGTCATGATGTCAGGGTTGTGGGATCAAGGTCTGGAGGGTGGAAGGGTAGCCCTTGGCTCTGCATTCAGCAGGGAATAAGCTGGAGTTTCTTTCTCCCTTTCCTCCCTCCCGCCATTTGTCCCCGGTTTTACGGGCATGCGCATGCTCTCTCTTTCAAATAAATAAATCTCTAAAAAAAAAAAAGATTTACATACATTATTTTATTTACTTATTTGACAGACAGAGATCACAAGTAGGCAGAGAGGCAGGCAGAGAGAAAGAGGAGGAAGCAGACTCCCTGCTGAGCAGAAAACCAGATGCAGGGCTCGATCTCAGCACCCTGAGATCATGACCTGAGCTGAAGGCAGAGGCTTTAGCCCACTGAGCCACCCAGGCACCCCAAGATTTACCTTACATTAAATAATGAAGGTGATGCATGATAGTCACTCAGTAAATGCTTGTTTGTTCATTCATTCATCCATGTGTTCATGTGTTCATCCTTTCTTTCATCGGATATGCATGCCTTACTCCTATAACAGCAAGACTACAGCCACTGTTAATAAACCTTTTGCAATATGTACAAACACAGGTTGGGTAACAAATGTGACTCTGCCCTAGCCATTTATCTAGTCAGTAATAGATATGAGCCCTAAGAAAGTGCAGTGCAGGTAAGCCCGCTCACATTCTCGTGGATTCATACTCTCATGGATCTGATGAACAATACTCATGACCAGGGTCTTCTGCTGCCTTACTCATTTTTAGCAAATGAGATCTGAGCAGAAATAGTACCTTTGGTGACAGAGAGCCTTTGTTTGTGCACAACGTGGACAACAGCATCCCCCTCACCTCTTCTCTAAATGGATGATATCAGTGATGTTTTCCCAGCTTCACATAAAGAGCTGGATGGGATGAAACCTTAGGTGAAGAGTGGAATTCATAACTATTCTTTTTGTTTTAATTGAAGTATAATTTTCATACAATAATATGAAAAGTCTTAAGTATTCAATTCAATGAGTTCGACAATTCTATAGACCCATTCAACTACCAGCCAAGACAAGAATTTAACCTTTTTATCACTCCCCCAAATCACCCTCATGCCCCTTCCAGTCAATTCCCAATATGGCAGAATTTTCTATTGTAGGATCTCCCAAATGTTCTTAGGGATGTCGTCTACATTACTTACCATTTGAACTCTCATAACTTTCTTCTATTGGAAGTAAACTAATGAGAGGTTTGCATGAATCATCTCAATATTCATAACTATTCTATGAGGTAGGATTTATTATTTCTTCCATTTTATAGATGAGAAAACTAAAGCTTAATGAGATGAAATAAATTGCCCAAAGGTCAAACAGGTGTTAAGTGCTTAAGGTCTCAACAGCTCTTAATCCCAGAATCTGAACTCAGATTGGTCTGATTCTAGCACCTGACTTTTAAATCACTATTCTAAAGAGCAATTACATCCTGAAGTTTAGCTGACAAGTGCCTTTTTCCTGGATCTGGATTTTGTACATCTGTTACTGTGACAAAAGGAGAAAAAAGTCAGCTGGTTGATTTAATACCATCTTACAGGACAACTTCCATTCCTTTTATGATACCTTGTAAGTTCAGTTACTCTTTCATTAACTTGTGCCTGCAAGACTTTTGCCCGTTGACCGTGAAGAACCATGATGGAGATCACCCTGACGTCGACAGTTAGAAGGCTGAACAGTTATTTTTTTTTTAAGATTTTAAAAATTTATTTGACAGAGAGAGAGACAGCGCGAGAGAGGGAACATAAGCAGGGAGAGTAGAAGAGGGAGAAGCAAACTCCCTGTTGAGCAGAGAGCCCGATGTGGGACTCGATCCCAGGACCCCGAGATCGTGACCTGAGTCATCAAAGGCAGTCGCTTAACCAACTGAGCCACCCAGGCAGGGCAAACAGTTTGAGCACTGACTATGTGTCAGGTGCTATGTAAAACACTGCATCGAAATTTCCTGATTTAGTTCTCCTAATGACTTTCGGGCAGGATCTATTATTAACAGTTTTACAGACTAAAAATTTGCAGCTTAGCGAGCATAAGTGACTTTGCCCAGTGCTACACAATTAGAACGTGGCAGAGCTCATTCTGAATCTTGTCCTGAATGCCTGTGTGTCATCCCCTGTTGTAAACAGCCTTTTAATCCTCTAGGTAGGTCCTTAGTCCTATTAATAAAGAATGGTCTCAGTTCCTGCCTGAACTAGATTTCACCACTATAAATATGTGAGCACAAACTCTGCCAGCTGGCAAGCTTTTAGGTAAGATCCTGTTAGTCCCAAACACTTAACTCCACCTGGTCTTCAGAAACTTGGAAAACAGCTGGCCCTTGGCCAAATTGTGAGGTACATGAAGTTTGTCTTAGACATTTGATCCTCCTCAGCTCTCTGCCCCTACCCTCAAAGTATCCTCTCAAACAAAGACTCTCTTTCAATTCCTGGAGCCCAAGTCTTGCCAGAATTACTGAGTTTACATGTTCGGACCCTCTGATGCTCCTCGGGCTCCTTCCCTGCCCCTGCCTGTTGATTTTTCCATCTGTACCTGAGCCAGTTTCATTCTGGCTATCCCACCCAAGCTCATGCTGATGTCCTCTTGGAGGGAAGTTGGTGAAGGACCTCCAGATGCCTGAGGCTCTCTAGAGCAAGGCAGCCTCAGGGGTGTGTCTCCCAGGACTGATAGGACAGGAAGACAAGGCAACTTTAGTGGCAACAACAACTAATAAATAGACATGAATCTGCTCCTTGTGCTGTTCAAAGGACTTTATATGCAGGCATTTATTCAGTCCTTACAATAGTCCTATGAGGTGTGTTAGTCAAGGCTCCAGCAAGAAAGAGGAGGTGCACACAGATGGAATTCTGAAGATAAGTTAAAGAGGAAACTTATTGGCAGATGTGTAAGCAGATTTAAGGGAATCAATCAGGAATCTTGAGGCACCGAGCAAACTAGCTGCAGTCGAAAGCTGTTCCCACTCACAGGCTGAAAGGGCAAGCAAGGAAATGGTGTAACCAGAGCCTGATGAAGAGCTATTATTCTAGGAGAAGCTGCTCTAAGAAGCCATCTGCAGTCATGGAGGTATGTGGCCAAGCCCCAGGGTGTGGAGCTGAGGGTAGCAGGTGAAGAGAGAGAGAAAGAGAGGAGCTCAGGGGTTGGTGATGTGTTGGGGGAATTAATACTCTTATACTCCCTTCCACCTTCCAATTTCCCTTTGACTGAACAACTAGAAGTCTGACATCAAGGGAGTCTCGGTGATATAGACTTAAAGTATCAGTCGCCATGGGGCTCGGTATGGGGCAAAATGACAGTGAGTAACTAGTCCATAAAAAAACCAGGGCACAGAGAGGCCAAGTAACATGTCCAAAATGGCAGAACCAGGATCTGAACTGAGGTTTTCACGTTTGGTCTAGTGTTAAGTTCTCCCACACTCGTGGCTTACAGTTTCTCCAACTGCCTTCTCCAGAGAGATTTTAGAAGATTCCTGTGGGAGGTGTTTTAGAGCAGGTGCCCCTAATCGTATTATTCCCAATGAACTGGGACAGACTCTAGGACCAGGCATGTGGGGCTCCAGTGGATGACATTGTTGGGATGAATCTGGGCCAAGCATGGAAACTCATACAGCTCTTCAAATTGTTCCCACTAGTGACAGAGAGGAGTCCTTATTACAGATAAAAGGTTCCATTCACCTGTTCAAGATATCCCTGAACACAGTAGCCTCTTGGCAGAAATTACTTCATGACAGACACAGGTATTACTGGTAGGCTTTGGCCAATTCAGTGGGTTAATGGTAACTAACACGGTCAAGTTTATGAAACAGATCACAAAATACTAAGTTTGTCAGAAAACCCCTGGTAAGATGGGGAAAATCATTTTGCCTCAACTTAGGAGAAACTGAGACTTGAGGTTTCTGTGTGAGAGAAGCCAGTACTCAATTTGAACTTCTGCAAAATAAATAAAATAAAACAAAGAAAGAAAGGAAGAAAGAAAGAAAGAAAAAGCCACCCACCTGGGTTGAACCCAATCAAGGCAGACCAACTGATAGAAAATATCATTGTGTGGAGACGTTTCCTGTGAAATAAGAAGAGGAGGTACAGAAAAACACTCTTTTGTGAAAAAGATAAAGAATACAAGAGAAATGAAATGATTAACCTATGTCTTTTTAAATTAAAGAAGGAAAGCTCTAATGAGAGCCTTTTAGAGTTTGGTCTTTTATTTCTTTTTTTTTTTTTTTAAAGATTTTATTTATTTATTTGACAGACAGAGATCACAAGTAGGCAGAGAGGCAGGCAGAGAGAGAGGAGGAAGCAGGCTCCCTGCTGAGCAGAGAGCCCGATGCGGGACTCGATTCCAGGACCCTGAGATCATGACCTGAGCCGAAGGCAGCGTCCTAATCCACTGAGCCACCCAGGCGCCCTGGTCTTTTATTTCAATTAAGTTTTTTGTTTTCTCCTTTGTAAAATTAGGCAGCGAGCTGGTACTTTTTATATAAACCAGGACTTCTATCAGGAAAAACATGAGGCTGGGAAAGAGAGACGAGGCCCAAGATGATGCACAGGAGAGAGTAAGGAAAATACCAACATTTCTTATGTAATTTAGCAACGAAAGTGTGTAGCACGTAATAGGATATTAAGGCTTGGCATTATCACTGTAATTTGAGAAAGGAAAGCAGTCTTACTGACCTGGTGATTTTATGATAGAACTCTGTGAAAAGTAAATGAAGTGTATTCAGCTTATGATCAACTGAATGTTATATCCCTAGACAACGTTCTTTTCTACTAGACTTTTTTCCCTCTCCCATCATTTGTTCAAAAAGTGTTCTTTTAAAATTCTATCCTACTAAACTACTTGAAATATGGCTTTAGGGAAGCAATCTTCATTATTTGTCATGAGAGTGGTATTTAATTGGCTTTACTGTTCTTCTTTCCACAAGTTAACCATTTCTAGGAGTTGGTTATTAACAATGTTTATTATACAATACAATTTTACATTGCAGCTGGTTTCTTTTGAACCGTAAACACTGGAGGTGTACTCTACATAAATCGTCATGCACACATGAAAAATGTGCTCCCCATCTTCCTTTCCTCTGGACCCCAGATTTGTTAGGATGCTGTGGGATTGACCCTGCGGGGTTTGGGGACCATAAAAGGTTGTTAGAGGGGACTCCATTTCAATGATCTCAGGAAAGAAGAGTCACAAAGGTAAGCAACCTAATCTACATGCATGCAATCCTTCCAAGGGCTTGGAGCTTATACTTGCATTTAGAAGTAAAAATAAAAGGGGAGACTGGGTGGCTCAGTTTTGGCTCAGGCTGTGGTCTTAGGGTCATAGTCTCAGGGTCGTGGGACCTAGCCCGAGTTGGGCTCTGTGCTCTGCAGGGAGGAGTCTGCTTGAGATTCTTTTCCTCTCCCTCTGCCCCTCCTCCTATTTACATATGTGTACTCTCTCTTTCTGTCTCTAAAATAAAAATAAGTAAATCTTAAAAAAATAAAAATTAAAATTAAGGAAGTGCTAGCAGCCAAAATGAAGTCCAATCCTTTTATGACTTCTGACCATAGCAAGAACAGAAAAAGTCATTTCAAGGCACTTTCCCACATTTTCAGGAAGATTATGCCTTTTCCTCTTTCCAAAGAGCTGAGACAGAACTAGAACATTCAATCCATGCCCATCCGAAAGGATGAGGAAGTACAGGTTGTGCAAGGACACGACAAAGGTCAGCAAACTGGCAAAGGAGTCCAGGTTTACAGGAAGAACTATGTCATCTACACTGAACAAGTACCTTGCGGGAAGGCGAATGGTCCAACCGTCCATGTGGGCATTCATCCTGGCAAGGGGGTTGGCACTATTCTATAACTGGACAAAGACTGCAAAAGGTCCTGAACATAAAGTCAAATCTCACCAAGCCCGAAAGGAACAGGGCGAATCAACGGAAGAAACAATTGAAAAAATGCAGGAATAAAGTAATCTTATACGCGACTTTAAATAAAAACTGTTAAAATGAAAAAAAAAAGTGAAAAGTAAGAATGAAATAGGAATACCATTATCTCATTTATAAAATGGAAGATACAATTGAGTAATGTCTTTAAGAATCCTAGAAATGCTTTACCTTTAAAATACTATTTAAACCAAGGGGAGGGGCACCTGGGTGGCTCAGTCATTAAGCATCTGCCTTTGGGTCCTGGTATCAAGTCCGCATCAGGGTCCTGGCTTGGTGAGAAGCCTGCTTCTACCTCTCTCACTCCGCCTGCTTGTGTTCCTGCTCTGGCTATCTCTCTCTCTCTGTCAAATAAATAAATAAATAAATAAAATCTTAAAAAAATTAAAAAACCAAGGACATTTGTTTGTAATTAATACATATAGGAAGGGTGCCTGGGTGGCTCAGTCAATTGGGTGTCCAACTCTTGATCTCAGGGTCATGAGTTCAAGCCCTGTCTTGGGCTCTTCCTTGGTGAGGAGCCTACTTTCAAAGATACAAGAAGTGGCCATGTTATGGTCTGTAACCAGTTAGAAATAAAATATGATCAACATTGTTTTTCAGATTTATATATGTAGTGATTTGATTAAGGGGATAGAGAAGAAAAAGAAAAGGGATTAAAAGCATGCATTGTTTCTACTCTTTCATACTTTGGGAGGTAGGGAAAACCATGTTTGCTAAGCTATGACAATGCATCATCATCTACCTGTCAACTCTCCTGTATTTAGGGTGGAAAAGCGAACTTATCCTTAATGGGGGAGGGGCTGGATAGCTGCTAAGCCACAGGCTGTGCTATTACAATAGCAGTCCCCTCTAGGACTTGTGTGCTTGTTGGTAATGCATGGCTTTCATAATGCACATCCACTATTTTCATTCGCCCAGTGTCTTTGGCTAAAATCTGGGACCCATCTTTGGGAACCACGTAGCCCTGGGCACCAACATATCCTCAACAGATGGCTGCTGTCCCACCAAGCAGTCTTCCTGCCCTAGACAGCTGATGTCCTTGTGGAGAGGACAACACCCAGCAGGAGGGATGAATGTTGCCAAAGGTAGGCAATTTAAAAATATAGGCTGTTTTGATTAGATAGACACTACTATTAGACAATCGATATTTAATTCCTCAATTCAGGATAAATTTCTCTTTTATCTCTGCATATCGTGATTTCAATGAGTGTAACTTTCAGCAAGTTACAGATTTAACAAAGAATAAAATGGTATAAGCTGTTGCGGGACTGTCTTGATATTTATTTATTTATTCCATTTTATTTCTTTTCAGTGTTCCAAGATTCATTGTTTATGCACCACCCTCAGAGCTCCATGCAATACGTGCCCTCCTTAATACCCACCACCAGGCTCACCCATCCCCCTACACTCTCTCCCCTCCAAAACCCTCAGTTTGTTTCTCAGAGTCCACAGTCTCTCATGGTTTGTCTCCCCATCTGATTTCTCCCAATTCACTTCTCCTCTCCATCTCCCAGTGTCCTCCGTGTAATTCCTTATGCTCCACAAACTTGACGTTGAACTCTATCCATCTAATGAAAATACCGTGATTACATTCGAAAGGCATTGTAGTTTGCTTTATCTAGTCATCTCCGTACTGCTGTCAACTTTCCCTTTCACCTCCACAAACCCTTGAAAAATATGGTGAATTTCATTGACTTTTTAACCCACTAGAAACTATGTACTGACTTTGTATAAGTACTGACTCATTTAATCCTCACAACAGCCCTGTGAGATGATAGCTCTTTTCCTCCCAGTTTATAGGTGATGAAAATGAGTCAGAGAGGTTCACTTTCCCAAGGGCACACAACTAGTGAGAAGAGAACAGGGATGAGATCTCAGATGGTCAGGTCCTAGAGCCCAGGCCCTCACCTACTACCTGAAGTGTCTCTGCATGTTGGTTTGACTTATTCTCATCTTTGCTCTCACGCATGCTGATTTATAAATAGGGTTGTTGGCCTAAGGGTTCATACCTGTGTCCCCTTCCCTTTCCTGCTCTGTGTCCCGATTCCTGTCTATATCCATCCTGTTCTCCCTGTGATCACACCATCTGATTCCATGGTATAGGTATTCCCCTATATGAGGGGAAGTCCAGCCATGAGGTGATTGCCCTGCTGACCATTCCCATTCTGCAGATACTTGAATCCTTGGGAAATCTCATGTCAACCAGAGTTATAAGGAAAAAACAAAGACTGGGTCCTGGATCCAAGCATTCTCTATAGATCTTGGAAAAGGGGATAGCCCTTTAAGATACAAGGTCCCTTTGGATTGTCTATGATATGTGGCTTTCAAAATTCTTGACCACAGCTTATCATGAGGAATATATTTCTATTGCAACTCACAGCACATATATTCACATACAGAGAACTAAAACAAAAGGTCATAAAACACTTTACTAGGTGAGATGTGCTTTGGAAGTTTCTATTCGATTTTACTTGTTTTTTTAAAAGATGCTGGTCCAGATCCAGTAAACTGATTTCATAACCCACTAATAGTTCATCACTGGCAGGTTGAAACATACCACAATAAAAAAGTATTTTTAACTCATTGTATAATGAATTTTCACTAATAATAAATTTAGGCTAAAAATGATTCGTTCCTTGATTATCCACAAAAAGTGTTGCGACTTATTTGTGTTCTTCTCTGTTCCAGATCCTTGTTGGAGATCAAAATGCCAGGAAGGGCAACATCATGGGAGAGATACATGAGATAAGACATATGGGTGTCAAGAAGGTATTTGTACTTCCCTGAATGCCAGCTAAAATTGCCTCTGCAAAGTTATCATCCGCTAAAATATTAAGATTTGGTCAGTTGCATTCATGTAGGAAAGCATCCTCTCTAAGTGTTGATAGTGAAGTGTTTATGGGTGGTACACCACAATGTCTAACGTTTATCTTAAAATAAACGTGAACACCAAAACAAAGACTGGGGATGGCAGTTAGAGAAGCGGCACCACACCTCAGCGACAGCAGATGCCACCATTGTCTTGCTGCCACTTCCCCAGTCCCCTCTGTAATTAGACCTCCAGTTGCTGAGCCAATGAGTACAAAAGAGGAGGTGGGGAGAAACCATCACTGACCTACTGAGAGTTAGATGTTGAAAAGTCGGCATCATGGTTCTGGTTCTGGGATGGAGGTAGCAAGCACACGGCCTGTGTCTCCCACTGTGTGCATCTGTAACACCTGAAAGGCCCACCTGAAACAGCTACCTGAGGATTCTGAAAAATAAGTAAGAACAGGCAGCTCGGGGAAGAAGACCAGAGTTTGTAGGTATGCAAAAATGGTGGTGGGTTTATTTTTTAAAAATTTGCGTTGCCCAGCATGATTCAAGACTATTTGAAATGGGGGGTACCTGGGTGGCTCAGTGGGTTAAAGCGTCTGCCTTTGGCTCAAGTCATGGTCCCAGGGTCCTGGGATCGAGCCCCGCATCGGGCTCTTTGCTCAGCGGGAAGCCTGCTTCCTCCTCTCTCTCTCTCTCTCTCTCTGCCTGCCTCCTCACATACTTGAGATCTCTGTCTGTCAAATAAATAAATAAATAAATAAATAAATAAATACAATCTTTTTTTAAAAAAAAAAAAAGACTATCTGAAATGGGGGCACCAGGGTGGCTCAGTCAGTTAAGCGTCTGCCTTCGGCTCAATTCATGATCCCAGGGTCCTGGGATGGAGTCCCACATCGGGCTCTCTGCTCAGCAGGGAGCCTGCTTCTCCCTCTGCCTGCCACTCCCCCTGCTTGTGCTTTCTCTCTCAAATAAAATCTTAAAAAAAAAAAAGACTATCTGAAACTGGGATATGGACATCATCATGGACAGAGGTCCTCAAGTCTCTTGTTCAGGCACAAGGAGCAGGAAAGAGGGTAGACAATGAGTTTCTAGATGTAAAACTGAAGGCAACATTTTTAAAAGAAAAAGTTGGCCAATTATACTTTATCAAATGTGAAACTTTTACTCTGTGAAAGACACTATAAAGGGAATGGAAAGACAAAGTATAGACAGGGGAAATTTTGTAAATTACATAGTCAACAAATACTTGTGTCAGGAATAGTAGAAAGGACTTAGAAAATTAATAATAAGGAAATAAACGGTCCCCTTCCCTCAAAATAGCCCAAAGACTTGAACAGACACTTTATCTAAGAGGCATATGGATATAATTTTGGGACAATAAACAATGTGCAGAAATTTTGTATTTTTTTATTATTAAGAAAGAATTTTTAAGTATTTACACTCATCAAACTGAAGCCTATGAATGCATCATTGGTTCTCAGCTAAATTCTTGATTATATTAGTAAATGAGTGACTTATGAGCACCTAGAAAAGAAAGCTGTGCTAGAAACAATCACAGATTCACAAAGAGCAAGTTCATTCTCCTTTGAAAGAATTGCTATCAGAAAAGTATGAACCAGTTCAAGGCCTTTGTGAAAGCCTCATAAATTCTTTCAGATACAACTGAAAAATGTGGTTTGAGCGAAATACAATTAAGCCATTGATAAACATGATTTCCAAAATCTGGAGGGAGGTACACCTTTCTTGTTTTTTTTCTCTTGACTTCCCTTAATAAATATTTTGCTTAGTGATTTGATTCATGATAGAGAAAGAAATTCTTGTGAAAAGATCTGTAGTCCATGAAGATAGAAGGATTATGCATACTTGGATATCATGATCAGATTTGAAGTAAATTATTTTTTAAAGATTTTATTTATTTGACAGAGAGATTACAAGTAGGCAGAGCAGCAGGCAGAGAGAGGGGAATCAGGTTCTCCGCCGAGCAGAGAGCCCAATGCGGGGGCTCCATCCCAGGACTCTGCGATTATGTCCCTAGCTGAAGGCAGAGGCTTAACCCACTGAGCAAACCAGGCACTCCAAATTTTAGTAAATTCTTGATAGTGGAAGGGATGAGTTGAAGGGATGAGATGAAGCAAGCAAAATAAAATTGATGTCAATGATGATTAAGGGTTTTGTTTTTACATCCATAAAACCAATCATATAATTGTAATATGGAGTTTTGCTATAGTATTTATAAACAAGACCTATATTAACTTAAACTAAATCTGAGTTATTTCCTATTTCTGCTGTATAAAAACTGTCACAAGTTGAGTGGCTGCAGAGAATAGGAATTCATTCTGTCACAGTGTGGAGGTCAGCAGTCTAAAATGATTCAGCAGAGCTATGTTTCTTCCTGGGACTCTCAGGGAGAATATCTTCCCTTGCCTGTCGCATCTCCTAGAGGCTGCCCACACGTCTTGTTCTGTGGCCCTGCATTTCTCTGACCCCTGTTTCTGTCATCATAACTCCCTCTTGGACTCTGGCCCTCCTGCCTCCTTCTGGTAAGAACCCTTGAGATTACACTGAACCACACACATCATCCAGAATAATTTCCCGTTTTCAAGATCCTTCACTTAATGGAATTGGCAAAGTTCTTTTTGCCATTTAGGGTAATAACATGCTCACAGGCTTCAGGGATGAGGACATGGATATCTTTAAAGGACCATTATTCAGCGAGCCACAATGAATCAAGAGTGTGATGTTATCACCAAAAACTATCAGATCATTGGACACATTAATATTTTGAATGAAATATCACTCTGATAACATGTAATAGCTATGTTAATCATATAGCAAGCAATAAATGGAATACTTCAAAGGAAAGGTTATAGTTTCACGCTAGTCTTCCTTATCACACACCTTGCTTGGATAATTGTGCCCAGCTCTGAATACCACACTTGAAAATATAATCAAACTGGGACACAATCAAAGAAATATTCTGAAAGAACATAACAAAGAGGAAATAGAATTAAGAATAAGAATTATCTACAGAGAAAAGAAGTCAGGAGAATGTCTGGTTGCTGTCTTCCCGCTTTGAAGGGACAGCATATGGAATAAGCATCAGAGCCGTGAAAAGCTATAAAAAGGCAAACTCGGAAAGGAGCTACACATCACGGAAATGAGTTCAGTTCCATGGAAGGAAGAGCTGCCCAACCCACAGGGGGTGTCGTGCAGAGCTACGAAGTTCTTTCACAGGAGACTTCTGTGCATTAACTCCTTATGATTTAAAAACATGTTTTCATTTAAATTCAATTAATTAACATATAGTGTATCATTAGTTTCAGACATAGAGGTCAGGGATTCATCAGTCTTCTATAATACCCAGTGTTCATTACATCACATGCCCTCCTTAATGTCCATCACCCCATCCCCCCAACCCTCTCCCCTCCAGCAGCCCTAAGTTTGTTTCCCAGAGTTCAGATTCTCTTACGGTTTGCCTTCCTTATGTTTTATATAAAAGCAATGCGAACATATGGAGAGTTCTGAGCCAGATGAATTTCAATGCCCCTCCCACGTTTCAAGTTCCTGTGATTCCAATGACTAAATGTCTGTCCCTTTTTGAGGAAAGGAAAGAAAAATAGCCAAAGCAAGAGAGCCAGTGAGCAGATAAGGGCTTTGCAAGGGTCTGAATGGGCTGTTTTCATGACGGACAGATTTATGATGGAATAATTTCCTCTGTTTGTCTTGTAATGAGTGTTTGTACCTTGTGCTTGCAGCAAACTCCTTGCCCCGTGAACATTTCCAGCTGGATTTCAAAGAAAGGAAATGGTTTTGCTTAAGTGACAATTAACAGAATTCCTGTTGATTAATTTTTTTCCTTATTGTTTTCAGCACAGCTAATAGGTAGCTATTTTTTTTTCAAAGTAATAAACCTAAAGGCTTATAATTTTAAGATAAAAGTTTACATTTAGTTTGTGTACACAGCATATGACTTCTTCAATGCCCAAGCTTTCCATAGATCCTTTTACCGTGAACACAGAAATGTAAAATATGAACCCAGCATAGCAGGCGGTACTTCCCGTCAATCTAGTCATTTTTCTTTCTACAAAGAAGACTTTTCTGAAGAAGTTCCTCTCTCACCCTCTCACTCTCTTACTTGTCTCACACACTTCCTTGTCTCTTTTAGCCTTCTCCCTTTCTCCCCCTTCTCCCTCTCCTTCGCCCTAGTTTGTTAAGAAAAGAAGGAATCAGATGGTACACCCTCCTTTTCCCACGAGCAACCCCATGACGTGCTTATGTCTGTGCCCATCCCTTCCTCTTTCCTTCTGTTTCCATGAAAGAAGTGTTCCTCCCTCTCCTCCTCCTTTTTTTTGAAAAGCACTTTTTGTAAAGATGAAAGGAGAGCTAAGTTCTATGTTTATGAAGAATTCGGGGATGTCGTGGTAGAAAGCAACAGGCCACAAATGAGTGACAAATGTGAGCTAGGCTTATTTTTGCCCCCATAAAAAAAGAAAAATAAGAGGATTTCAGAATTCTTACTAAAATCTGGTTGCAGGGCACCTGGGTGGCTCAATTGGTTGAGTGACTGCCTTCAGCTCAGGTCATGATCTTGGAGTCCTGGAGAGTCCTGCTTTGGGCTCCCAGCTCCATAGGGAGTCCACTTCCTCTGACCTTCTCAGCTCTCATGTTCTCCCTCACCGCTCTCTCTCTCAACTAGGTAAATAAAATCTTAAAATAAAACACCACAAAATCTTAAATAAAATAAAATTTGGTTGCATTCAGCTTGAGACAATTGGTCCACAAGCATTTACTACCCTTTTACCTCGTATGAGGACACAGTTCTGTTTTAGAGGCAGACGTGTCGGAACTCAGGTATAGTGATCACAGCTCTGGAGTCTGCCTTCACTGCAGGCACGGGCTTATTATCCATTTCCTGAGTCTGCCCAGAGTCTTTTCATTTTTTATCGGATAGTCACGTATTCGTATGCGAAACTTTTCTCCTGAGATGAAGTTTTGCAGGTACTGTTGGCTGGATAAGCAATTAGTGAGCATTACATGAAAAATAGAACTTTGTCAGGAAATTGACTGTTAGGAAATAATTGGCCTTAGAAAGTTAGTATCATTTCACTATACTTCGGACCTATCTTCCCACAGGATAATTTGGTTCATTTTTTCTGAGAGTTTATCATGACCCTGAACATGAGGAGATAATGTCTTTTACAATAATTTTTCTCTTCCTCGCCACCTCCATCCAATCCATCATCAAGTCCTTTGACTCAACCTTTGAGATAATTTTAAGTGGGTCCACTTATTTATAACTCCGTCACCACGACTCGAGTTCACACCAATATTACTTTTTACCTGGACTACTACCTTAACTCTCACTAGTGTCCCTTTATCATTTCTTGTTCCCCTTGAACCTCCCCCCCTCCTCCCCACAGAAGCCTGGGCATTTTTGAGTCAAATGCTAGCTGACCAGTCAGATTGCAAGTTCTCCATCAGACAACCAAGTTTGGATGTCTCGGCAGATGGATGTAGACTTTGGAATTCAAACTGGAGTAGAAAACTTGTCAGTAAAGGTAGACTGGTAAGAGAAGGGGTCCAAGGTCTGAGGCCTGGGTTCCCCCTTTGTTTAGATATTGGGGATATGAGAAGGAACCAGTAAAGTCTGAGAAGCGCTCAGTGAAGTACAGGGAGAACCAGGAGTGTGTGGTGTCCAGGAAGGCAAGTGATAAAAATATGCCAGACAGAAGGGAGTGGTGAACTGTGTACAATGCTGCTGACAGGGCAAGGAAGAGGAAGTCGGAGGACCACGGATTTAGCATCATGGAGGTCACAGAGGACTTTGACAAGAGTAGCTTCAGTGGGTCTGTGGGGCAAAGCCAAAGGGTAAAAAGGATAATGGGAGGAGGAAGACTTGAAGCAGCAAACAGGCACAACTCTGTCCAGAAGATTTTCTGTAAGGCAGTGAGTTCCTAACAAGAGGACAGAAGGCACAGGAAATGACATAGAGGCATTGGCAGGTTCTTTCGTAAGCTCTGTTTAACTTGCTTCTGTTCTCTCGTGAGCCAAGAGGCCCAGCTCTCAGCAGGATGAAAGTTAAGGATTGGGCAGGAGCTGTTGGCATTTGAAGAGGGAGCAGAAGGTTTGAAGGAGTCATCTAGAAGCCTGGAGAAATGAGCGGATAGAGAGAACATGTTATGACTGCCACATTCCATTGAGGTCCAGTAGTTAAGTGTTGAGAATGAGCTGGGTCTGTGTGGTTTTACCTCTCTCTCAGGTACTGGAAGTCAGCAGCACAGGTAGAGAGCAAGCTGAGCATCAGCTTTGACCAGGGATGGGGTTTACTAGGTGAGAACACAGAGAGAGAGGACAATGAGAGTTGAGAACAGTACATGGATTATAATGATCAATTCTAATCCAACTGAGTAACACAAGAAAATAGGACGTCGGAGAGGCAGGGTGCCCTGAAATCATGGGGAATCAGTGTGATTATGGGGATTTACAGCTGTAGGAGTGAGGGTAGTTGGAGAGATGGGAAGTGGATGGCAGTAAGTGTGCGAGCTGATTGAGAATGACATTGCGAATAAATAAGAGGTAACGATAGGATCGATGGCATACCCGTGGGGCGAGCAGCTGAACCAGAGAGGAGAACTTGGAGTGAATTACGTTGGAGGCCTGAGCGGGAGAAAGACCATTTACATAGATATTGAAAGCATTATGAGTTATGTCCGGAGAAGTGTTGGCAAGGGTAACAGTGAACCCAGAGGTAAATCTGCAAGGAATGATTCAGGGGTCTGGTGATGACTGTGACAAGGATGATGAATGCATATTTATAGTCTGATGACATAGAATATTCCAACCTGGGAGCCATAGAACAGTAAAACCAAGACCTTAATTCTGGAATATAATAGATCTCCTAGAAGAGATACAAAGCGCTATGACAGTGGTTCTCAAATTTTAGCAACTGTTCTGATATTTCTCAAGTGATTTGTTAAAGTACAGATTGTTGCTTCCCCTTCCCAAGTTCCTGCTCAATAGATCTGGGAGCGAGCCCAACAATTTGCATTTCTTTTCTTTTCTCCCTTTATTTATTTATTTTTTTTAAGAGAGAGAGAGAGAGAGTGCTTTTGTGTGTGTGTGCGAGTGGGGTTGGGAGGCAGTAAGAAGGAGAGGGAGAGGGAGAGAGAGAATCTTAAGCAGGTTCCATGCTCAGTGCGGAGCCCGCCTCTGGACTCAGTCTCACGACCCTAAGATCATGACCTGAGCCAAAATCAAGAGTTGGACACTTAACCGACTGTGCCACCCAGGTGTCCCAACAATTTACATTTTAACAAGTTCTGAGGTGGCACTGATTCTGATGGTCTAGGGGGCCACATTTTAAGAACTTATCTGCTATGAAAATTCAGAAGGGAGATGAATTGCTTTTGGCTGCAGAGATCAAGGAAGGTTCATGGAGAGTAGTCTTTATTTTGCTGCAAATGTTTAGAGACAGCAATTTGACATCATCAAATGCCATATATTGACTAATAAGGGAAGTCATACTTTTGGGTATTTTGGGTTGACTTATTCTGCAAGTCAGAGATGCAGAGGAAATGTAGTTCCTTTATTTCTCTAAAACTTCATTGTATCCAATCAACACATGGTACACCTTCAACTTATGGAATCACATGTGCCACTTATATCTTAAAAAAGCTGAAAAGAGAAAAATACAACTTCCCAATTGTCTAAAGCAGATCTGCTCTTCATCAAGGCTCCACCTGCTGGATGACCAGGAAAATGCTGACTTCCGTCCATTTCTGTTTAAAATTTGATCCATTGCATACATTTAAACAATCTCTTTAGGTAAATGTCGAATGTTTGGTCTTTTAGATATCACCTGGCGGGATGTGGTTTTTGACTTTGTGGCTTTGGGGGGGATGGTTTCCCTGTTCTGTATTTTGGCTTCTCTGTTCCGTGTGGTAACGTCTCTTGTCTGCCAGGGTGCTGCTTGCTTGGCAGGCAGTCTTGGCTGAGGTCTGCCCTGCTGTAACTCATGGTCTTGTCATTTAGCTTGACTGGAGCTCAGTGGTTCTCCTTGACTGACTTGGCGTTATCTTGCTTACTGTAGTTCCTTCTGACTTTCTGCCCTGTCCTCTAACTGGCCACTAGCCTACTGGATCTTGGATCATCTCACCCTTCAAAAGAGTGCAAAGTGATTTGTACAGCGGCCCTATGGCAACACGACGGGGTCTCAGTTCACATGCCATCCCATTCTTACCCTTAGAATCAGCATGTTGGGGTCCCATCTATACCCCATGGAGTAGAAATAAACTTTGGGGACTTGGTTTCTAACTGCCCTCTCTGTCCATTTACACAGCGTCACTGTTTTTTTCTCTGATGGGACTTCCTGCCTCTCCCATGAGTGTGGCGATCGCATGAGGCAGCCTCCTTTGGGAACTCTAACTGGAAGCAGGGCGAGAGCCCCTGTCTGTCCTCAGTGCTGCCCTCAAACTAGCCAATGGGCCTTCTTCCCTGCCCCCTGTTACTAAAGTGAGATTCAGAATGTCTTGCCTCCCTCGCCTCCTGTCTCGCCCATTCTTTAACCATATGTTGTGTGTTCTGAGACCGTCTTTCCACCTCCCTCCCTCACTATCCCTCTTACGGTCTCCCTTTTCTTTTCCCTCTGTGCCTTTTGCTTTTTTTTTTCTTTCTCTTTCTCCCCTACAACCCCTCATAGAATGGTAATTATTTCTATGAGAATTACATCCCAGTGGTTTCTATTCTATTACATTTTTTAAAAGTACTGTCATCACTGATATCACAACCTAGTAATTGGTCACAGTTTGCAATTTTCTTCCTCTTTCTGTAACTTTTAAGTTTATGGAATTTAAAAAAAGTCCCTCTTTTGTCTTGTTTAGAACTGATAAAACACATATATTACATGTTAAGATACACCACCAAAATAATATTTAATTATAAGCCTTGTTATTGAACTAATATGTATTAAATATACTTATTATGTATACACATATACATATTCTCTATGCCGAATGAAGGGTGTGAACTCATGACCCCAAGACCAAGAATCACATGTTCAACTGACTGAGAGCTAGCCAGGCGTCCTTAATATATTTTTAATGTGAAAGTATTTGACATCCCTTAATTGTTATACCGAACATGAAATCTGCCTTTTTGTCTTTGGGCATCTCTATAATTACTAATCATCTTAATGATATATGTTTTTAGAATTTTTTAAATATATGCTTTGGAGGGCATGTGCCTCTATTGATATTGTTCATAGGTGACAATACACGGTTTGATTTTTTTTCCCATGGAGTACCAATTTTCTAAACTGCCATCCTCGCTCCAAATGATTTCTTAATAACATACATGACAATACATTCCTATCAGTGGTAAGTGGCAATCCAAGAAGTCCAGGAGCTTAATGTTTTTTTTTAAAAAGATTTTATTTATTTAATTTGACAGACAGAGATCATAAGTAGGCAGAGAGGCACGCAGAGAGAGAGAGAGCGGGGGAAGTAGGCTCTCCACCAGACACAGAGCCTGATGTGGGGCTCAGTCCCAGGACCCTGGGATCATGACCTGAGCCAGAGGCAGAGACTTTAACCCACCGAGGCACCCAGGCACCCCCAGGAGCTTAATTTTTAAAAAAAGATTTTATTTATTTATTTGAGAAAGTGTGCTTGGGGTGAGGGACAGAGGGAGAGGGACAAGGAGATTCTGTGCTGAGTGTGGAGTCAGAAGTGGGGCTTGAGCTCATGACCCTGAAATGATGGCCTGAGTGGAAAACCAAGAGCCGGACACTTAATGAACTGAACCACCCAGGGGTCCCAGGAGCTTAATTTGTATTGTGAGTTTGGAAAGGTAATCCAATTTAACTTAAACTTTAATATTTTGTTCAGAAAATAGGGAGGAAAGTAGCAATTTGAGTAGAAGATGAGATTTTGTGTGCTTCTCGGTGGGTGTAGCTCTGTGAGAAGGGAATTGTTCATTTGTTCCTCTCTCTGTTTGAGTGACCTCATATCTTGGAGATTGTTGAGTATATGACAGTTCTTGATGAGATTCTGATGTTCAAAGGATAATGTTGTTTTTTACTTTATTCAAATTTTACCTTAATTCTGATTTTAGCATTCCATCTTCAAGCCCAATGAACTGGACTATAAAATTCATTATTTAATATCAATATTTTCTTTTTTCTTAATACCTATCCAATTTTACATATTTTACATGACTTACAAAAATAAGCTGACACTTTTTTTTAAAAAGACTTATTTATTTATTTGAGAGAGAGTGAGCAAGCCTGAGCATGCACACTGAGGGGGGCAAAGGAGAGGAAGTCTTAAGCAGACTTCCATGCTGAACATGGAGCCTAACCCCCGGCCAAAACCAGGAATTGGTTGCTTAACCCACTGTGCCACCCAGGTGCCCCTAGGCTGGCACTTTCTAATGGATGTTTAGGTCAAACTCCTTGAGGGCAGAAACAGTTTCTTTTCTCTTTTGGATAACTACCATTTATCATAATTCTTGGCACATAGTAGGTGCTCAATAAGTATTTGTGGAATAAACAAAAAGCCAGTGTGTCCCATTAACTTTGAATAAACAGTTACATTTAAAGATTTCAAAAAGCTCATATCTACTTGCTTTATAAGAACATTTTCAGGTGGATGACAACCCAATTAGTTTTGTTTCCAAATCCTGTCTTATTGGGTCCAAGTTGACTTAGTCATGGATGAAAAGAGCACAGAAAGACTCTGTCGGGGAAAAATGTTAGAGACTGATACTTCCATCAACTTGGTGGGAAGAAATGGGTAAATATTCAGAACTGGAGCAGCACGAAAGCATCTAATGCAACATAAACCTTAATGGGGCTCTAGAGAAAGGACAGAAACTCTACCAGAAAGACATATGACCGGTGCTGCGGATGATATCACTTGGACTGGTGGGCTGTGCAGCAGTAGGGACAGGAGTAGAGAAAAGGAGATTTCTCCCTCCATTTCTCTGTCTTTGGTCTAAGAATAGAGCTGACAAGAAGAAAATCTGTGAAGGAAAAAATAGAAGGTTATGTAAACAGTAAGTTGGAAGAATGTCTTAATGACTGAAAGATGATAAAAGTCTGAAAATGTAAAGTTAATGTAGATGTGTAATATAGCTGCTGAAAAACCAACGTGGTGCAAATTTTCATGGGTGTGTGCATGCTTGTGTATTCGGGGAGATGGCATATAGCAAGAAATCCTAGTATTAGTATTGGACATATGGGAAGGAGATTTCAAGTGCCGTGGGAAGGGAAGAGTTGTAACCTGTGAGTAAAAGAGCATGTTCATCAAAAGTAAAGAGAACAGATGCTGCTAAAGTTTTCTCAAATTTTCTACCGCTGTGTCCTGGCCACCCTCTGATCCTACCCACTGCCATTGATACATTCAGAAATTCTGCCATGCAAAGGCAGATGTTTAAACAGTCTACAAGGAAGTGAGCCTGTATTCAAAACCTGGGGTTGGGATATGTTAGTTTACACACAAACCCCATGGGTAGGAAGTGACGTCTGAGGCAGGTGTCCATCCTTTCAGGGAAATGAAAGTCTGTGTGAGACAGCTGTGATGGGTGAGTATTTGAAGGAAAACAGAGTACTAGAGAAGATTAGTACAATCGTCTTAAGGCATTCTTAAGAGTGATACCATCTGGTTGAGCTGAATTTAGGTCCATATATTTGAATATCTGTACAAAGCTCCTATTGAGAAGAGCTTAGCATTTATCTTTCTATCAATATTTCTGTGTCATTTATTGCAAGGCTTAGTCAGTATCATGCCTGCTCCAGTTTGATAAGCAGAGATTGCAGGGGTGATCGTGGCTCAGCCCAACGCCCATAGCTAAGGCAAAACAAGTAACAAGTCTAGTCGCAACACTTTCCTGGAACATGGTCCCCAGAAATAAGCAGACTCCAAACACCGATAAGGTTGTTATGGAGAACTGCATTCCGATCTTAAATCTATTTCTGCCTTCAAGAAGGGTGGATTCAAATTCTACAGGCCTCTTGGATTTTCACTTGGCACCCTTTTCTGCAGAGATGTTCTGAGAGATGCCAGGAGAGTGGCCCTGCAGAAACTGAATTACTAAAATGCCATGAAGGTGTATGTGCTCTGTGCATGATTTTACTATGAAGAATGTGGTCAACATTTCCTTGAAATATATATATATATATATATATATATATATATATATATATATACACATTTCCTTGAAAATATACATTAATAGGAAAAGTTAATTAAAATACCATGATCAAAAGTTTCCAAGGATATCTTCTGCACAGCTGAATCTGATGATTTCCTTTTTCTATTTCCTTGACTTCATTCTGCTCTGTCAACTTAGACTTTCTTCAGAAAAATCCCATAATTTATCTCAAGCTTTTCAACTTAAAATCAAATGTTATTTATTGCTGTTTTAAAAATTTTTTTCATTAAAAAAATAACATATAAGTCTAAAACATTTAAAAAGTAAAAAAAGAATACCCATGGTTTTATCATGCAAGTCTTTTTTTCATTTATTTTTTCTACATTTTTGTGACCATACTCAATATAGAACTTTCATCCTGCTTTTGAAGTCATGATATAAATCATTTTATATATTATCACATATTCTTTTTTTTTTTTTAAAGATTTTACTTATTTATTAGAGAGAGAGATCACAAGTAGGCAGAGAGAGAGAGAAGGGAACAGGCTGCCAGCTGAGCAGAGAGCCGGATGCGGGACTTGATCCCAGGACTCTGGGATCATGACCTGAGCCGAAGGCAGAGGCTTTAACCCACTGAACCACCCAGGCACCCCACATATTCTTTTTTTTTTTTTTTTTAGATTTATTTATTTATTTCAGTGAGACAGTGAGAGAGGGAACACAAGCAGATGGGGATGGGGACGGATCGAGGGAGAGGGAGAGGCAGGCTTCCTGCTGAGCAGGGAGCCCGATGCAGTCTCAATCCTAGGACCCTGGAATCATGACCTGAGTTGAAGGCAGATGCTTAACTGACTGAGCTAGCCAGGTGCCCCATATTATTACATATTCTGAACAAGAATCATTGGCTACATATGTCAGCAGCTACAGTTTATATCACTAATTTGCTATTGTTCAATGTTTACTTTATCTCCAATGTTTGTTTTTATTAGTACTATGATAAACACAATTGTGAATAAAGTATTTTTTCAAATATAGGATTATAGCCTTAAGATATATTCAGTAGTTCCATTTTGCCATTTAAAATGGTTGTAGAAGATTTGAGTTTGGTTGTTTCAATATCAGCCTTGGTTATTATAACTAAAAAATATTTTTCTAATCTGATATGTGAGAAATGGCATCTCATTATTATATGATTTTAATTTCTTGCCTATAATCAACGTTTTGCCTATAACATTTGTTGCAAAGTTTTCCCATTTTTGTCTTCTACTTTTTTTTTTAAAGATTTTATTTATTTATTTGATAGAGAGAGAGATCACAAATAGGCAGAGAGACAGACAGAGAGAGAGATGAGGAGAAGCAGGCTCCCTGCTGAGCAGAGAGCCCGATGCGGGACTCGATCCCAGGCCCCTGGGATCATGACCTGAGCCGAAGGTAGAGGCTTAACCCACTGAGCCACCCAGGCGCCCCTGTCTTCTACTTTTTGATTTTATTAAAGTTTTGACATAAAAATTCAAAGTTGTACAAATTAAACTTACTTGATATTTTGCTTTATATTTTTATATTAATGCATAAATATTTCTAAGCTAAGAAATCCCTCATTCATAGACTGCTGAATTTAAATTCAATTTTGGGGGGGGATATTTTAGAAATATTGAATGATAATATATTCACTGGAATTTATTTTTATCTTAAAATATTATGTGATATCCTAAAACAGTACTAAATTGATATTCATCATATAAGTGAATAATCACCTCAGCATCTTTTCTTGAGGAATCTTATGCCTTCTCATTGCTTTTTGATGCTTCCTTTATCAACTACTGAGTTCTTACAGATAGGCTTGAAGACTGTGGCTATGTGCCCATTTGCACAAGTAGTTGGCACCACATGCCACTCCCCCACCCTCACAGGTGGGTGAGTGCAGGTCACATTTCCAGAAGCATTCCTTGGGAGGGCCAAGCTTCTGATCTCCCTGAAGTTTACTTCTTTGGTGATTGATCAATGTGCCTATCATTTAAATAAACACTCACCTGGCTCCTCTCAGTCCTTCAGATTTACTTGGCCCACATACCACCAAATGACTTGAAGATAGAAAAGCCCACAGAAAAAGCCCATTTCCAGAGCGTTCATCATGAGCAGCTCATGGAATGGAAGAATTATGACCAGGATTCTAGAGTATTTCCTGCATTACTGACTTTCGTGTTATGTGTGGGTGTGAGGGGAGATGCAAGGGAAGTACAGGACAGAGTTCTTGCCTTGAATGAGGGTGATCTGGATGCACATGCCTGAGATAACGCACACGAGCAAGCCCACAGACGCACACTTAACACCGTGCGTATGAAGGAGAGGAAACCACAGCATATTGGGGAGGAGCTGGGAGTGGGAAAAAAGAACTTCCGGAAGTTCTCCCTGAGTCTCCTCCCTGGTGTTTCCTTTATCTGAATTATGGTGCTATTTTCTCTTTTCTCTCCATGTATCTTACCAACTGAGGGACTTTGGGTTCCCTAACTTCTCTAAGTCTCAGTTTCTGCAGCTATAAAATGGGGTTAAGAATAGCAATTATCTCATGGAGGTTATTACAGAATGTACGAAGTGTGCTCAGCACAGAGACTCAAACATCAATGTTGTTGATTTATGTTAGTTTCCTTCTTCACAGTGCATGCCTTTCCCCTCCCTCAAGACTTGTTCCTAATTCTTTTATTCCCATTGGCATTTACTATTGGCAAGTTTGGACTTACTTGTCTGTGTTCCCTCATCAAGATAGTTTAAAATTCTGAAGTAGACATTCAAGAGACATCAGAAATTCAGAAATCAGGATCTTGGGACCTGGACTGCACTTTGAGAAATTTCTCTTAATTTGGATTTTAAGACCGAAGAGGTCAAGCTGCCCGTCTTATGATCTCCAGAGGTCTGCAAGAAGCGAGAGATCATCAAAGTTCTGCATTACACCTTCCCTGTTATTTCCCAGGGGACCACAAGCGTGACAGTGGTGTTATATGGCCGTTTTCTCTGTGGGTTTTATCTGCTCCCTTCTGTGAAGAGATAAAAGCTGTCAGCTTGTGGAAGACAGAGATCCCATCTGACATTCTTTGGTGGTTTTGGAGCACCACGCTGGAAATTTAGTCACTTTTGTTTCTTTTGTCTCAAAATTTATGTTTCCTATTATGTCTGAAATTTTCTTAGTAATAATCAGATTTCTTTCAAAAAATTCACATATCCCTGAAAGAGATAAAAATTTCAATAATTATCAGTGATTACCACTGTTTACTGAAGGGACTGATGGGTAAATGAAAAAACGATGGACTCAGTCTCTGGAGGTGGGCGCTGACTCAGTCACTAACGTGTCTTCTCAAACAGGTCACAATCTCTGATGCTTGGTTTCTTATGACCCTCACAACTGCTTTTCTCTCAGATAATGATAATCAGAAAAGTAATTAACATTTATGGAGCACTTACTTTGTGGCAAGTACCAGGTCAAGCCCTTTAAGTGTATTTTCTAATTTAAACCCCTCACAGGGGACCATAAGAGGTAGGCACCATGATTGCCTTCATTTTACAGTTAAGGAAAATGAAACTGTGGTTAATTTTTTTTTTTTTTTTTGGGAAAGACTGGCAAAGGGGAAATTAGTGACTTAAACCAGTTCTATGTGATGCTTATATTCTTAAAAAATTCTGCTGTATAGTCATGAGATCCTCTGAAATGATTGATAAATGCTATCCTGATATATAGATGGAAATATAAAGTTGCATTTGGGAAGTATCATTATACACTGAAGTAGGAAAGATTTAAAATACTGATATATTTTTCTGCAAAATTTCTGTTCTCTTTTGTTATCAGAACTAGGCCATGAGCAATTCAATGGCAGATAATATAAGTATCTGTAGGTGCTATGACCCTATCGAATAAGTTGAAAGAATATTTTAATAGGATGTTAATTTGGGAATTTCAGCAGAGGCATCAAAGTACAATGAGATCAAGATGCAAATTTTTAAAGGAACTATTTGAAAACCAGGGCTATAATGCTTAAAAACCCTGCTGCCAGATCGGTTGCACTGTTAGAGATAAGAGAGGATTCTGCAATGGTGAGTGCTGTGCTATGAGTTGCTGATGTGTTCTGAGTCCTGCTCTGCCCCAGGGCGTGGGAAAGGACCCTGGTGTGGAGGGGTGGAGGTAGTGATGGACTTCTAGTCTAGTGAGAGGAACTTCAAAGGCTCCACTTGAGAAGCATGGTGTTTGTCTTCTGTAGGGAAATAAAGTAGACTGATTTGAGACTCCAGCTTTGGAAATAGAGAGGTGAAGGGTCAGGAGATGGGCTGGACAGCATTCTTGGCAGGGAAATCAGACTTGCTGATGCTCTGAGATTGGCCTGCATTTCCAGAGCTTTCTCAGTCTAACAGATTGTTTCTTGTGAACCACGCCTTAAAAAGAGAGCAGGTCTGAGATTATTCCTAAACTTTTGTCTAACAGACAACACTTAGACAGTGATCAAAATTTATATCCTCAACAAGGGGCAGATGGCATCTGGGGAAGAACATGTCATCGCTTGTTGAGTATTCTGTCTGGAAAGGCTGCACTTATCTAATTCTGAAGAAACGCAAGACAAATCCAAATTGAGGAATACCCTAGAAATAAATGGCCTATATTCTTAAAAAATGTCAATGTCATTAAAGGTGAAGGATGGCTGAGGAATTGGTATAGATCAAAACAGTCTAAAGATATTTGACAACCAAATGTTACATGTGATCCTGAATGGGGTTTTCTGTGCCAGAGGAATAAACTGCTTAAGATTTTTATTTTCTTGTATTTATTTTATTTTATTTCTTTTAAGATTTTATTTATTTATTTGACAGATAAAGAGATAGCACAAGCAGGGGGAATAGCAGGCAGATGGAGAAGCAGGTTTCTCACTGAGCAAGGAGTCCTATGTAGGGCTCCATCCCAGGACCCTGGGATCATGATCTGAGCTGAAGGCAGATGCTTAACTGACTGAGCCACCCAGGTGCCCCAGAACAACCTGTTTTAAAGGACATTATTTGGACAGTGGATACATTGGAACATGGGCAGTAGATTAAAGTTTTAGATCAATGTTACATTTTCTGAACTCGATCACTGTACTGTGGATATATAGTAGTCCTCCCAGATTTAATTATTCACAACGGTGTTGGTTACCTTCAGTCAACTGTGGTTTAGCAGCAGGTGATTCTCCTGATGAATCATCAGAAGATCAGTAGCCCAACACTGTCACAATGTCTATGTCACTCACCTCACTTCATCTGATCACATAGGCAATTTGTCATCTCACATCATTATGAGAAGAAAAGGAGTCTATGTACAGGTTGATAAGATATTTTGAGAGAAAGATGCCACATTCACATAAATTTATTATGTATATTGTTATAAATGTTCTTTTTATTATTGTTGTTGTTAATCTCTTACTATGCCTAACTTATCAATTAGACTTTATCATAGGTATGTATATATGTATAGGAAAGAACATAGCATAGATAAGGTTTGGTACTATCTGTGGTTTTAGGCATCTATTAGGGATCTTGGAATGTATCTCCTGAGGATAAGTGGGGACTACTATATAAGAGAATCTCTTTATTCTTAAAAATACATGAAGTATTAAGAGATAAATGGGCATGATGTATTCAACCTACACTCAAGTAATTCTGAAAATAAATTGTGTGTCTGTGTATGTGTGTGAGTGCGTAGAGAAAGACAATTATAAACAGACATGGCAAATGACAAAAAATGATGAATTTGGGTCAAAGTTCTGTATTCTCTTTATAACTATTCTGTGTTTGAGCTTATTTTAAAATGAAAATGAAAAAACAAGTCATTTTCTCAGCAAGGCCTCCCACTAGCCAATGTTTGTTTTAACCTTGTCTTGTACAACCTGTGCCCATGCATAGTTCCCCCTTCAGACATGCGAGTACCCGCTAAATCAGAATCTCTGGGGATGGGGCCCTGGGATCTGTGTTTTAACCCTCTAGATGGTTCTCATATACACTCAAGTTTGAGAAGCACTGGTTTTGACTGCTCAGGGGCTCTGCCTGGAATTGGGGTGTGGTGTTAATTCAGGCATGGGGGAAAGGTGATGACTCTCAGGGAGCTGACCACAGGATCTGGCTCACAACAGTGGCTGAGGATAGACACGAGATTCTCTTTCTTTATTCTCTCCAATACCATCCACTATTCCTCAAGTACACAGAATTTTTTAGTCCAAAATTTCACATCAAAAGTATCAATGACTAATGTATATTTATGAGAGAACAAATGCATTGATTCTCCATAGAGAATATACATCAGTTATGGTGAATTGGCGGTGTTGTCCATTTTCAGCTGAGATAGTGAGGGGAGGTAGAGCTTTTTCCTCATCTCCATGGAGGATATTTTGGAGGGGAAGATGTGAAGAGTGCTAGCGCTCATGACTCTCCTAACTGGAGATAGGTTGGTTCTTGGTATGTCAGACTTATTGATCTATCTGAAAGGGAAAGGAAATTGGAGAAAGATGGAAAGATTGATGGAATGAGGGGGCCCATGGAGTATTTTATATGCTCATTCTGGTGCAGTAAGGACGCCAGAATGCACGGCAGGCTACAAAATTTTCAGGACCCAGTGCAAAAGATAACGTGGGACTTTTGTTCAAAAATAAGAATTTCAAGATGGTGCCAGGGAAATATCAAATCAAGCATGGGGCCCTTCTAAGCACTCGACCACGTATTACAGCACAGGTTGCACAACTGTAAAGCAGACCCTGCCTGAATCTCCTATGGACACAAGGAGACCACAGCTGCTAGGACTCTGCCCAAGGGGAGAGGAGAGGACTCTGCCTGTGGGCTACACTGCCGATGATGGAGCTTCAGGGTTTGCAGAAGGTCATGCCAGGGGCAACTCTCCCACTTCAAAGAACTGTGCACTGCAGAAATCCTTCAGAGTAGCTAAAAACATCACTCATGGGCCCAAGAGAGAGCTAACATTTGATACTTACCTGAATGCAACCAGTCAGTGCTGGCCAGACAAACAGCAAAGAGGACTGGAATCATGCATCCAGTTCAGAGTGATATGTTAGCCCATTTCGTCCTGATTCTACTTCCCTAACCCAATATGGAAGGAGCTCAAATGCGAAGATGTATGGAGAGGAGAAAAGGACAGCCCCACACTCCCTTCCTCATGGCTGCCGCATTAATCTAAGGAAGTCAGGAAGAGATGTGACCAAGTTTTCAACTGACCTGGAATGGGGTATGTGTGTATGTTTAATAACTGAAAATAACTACATCCAAGGGCTCTCCTTGAAATGTCATTACGGAACAGAACATATAGATTTGATGTTGCAAGGCTGTCACTTAAAAACTCATATTTTATTTGTACTTCATGAGGCAAACTGCTCAATAAGCCAGTTACATATTAAAAATTGTATTTAGTACTAGGCAGGGAATGAGGAAAGCTATTCATGATTCAGTTGACAGATCACAGTTTTCAAACCCTTTCACTTCTAGTCTTGATCTGAGGAATCCAAGTGAACAGTGGCTATAAATCACCCTGAAACTATCTCTGATGGAAGAACTTTTTATTGAACTTATTTTTTGATATAATCAATCTTTTGGGAGTAAACATTTCCAATATTATATTATGCTCTATCTATTACCTCTCTTGTAGATTTTTTAGGGCAATGATGACTGGGCTTTTGGTGAAGTGATTCATAGTCTCAGCACAGGAGACTCTTTAAATGTCATTTGGTTGAACTGATGTTTGTGACATCTTCTGTTATTCCCATCAGAGGTAATAAAAATATTTAAGCATTTAAAAATTCCTTATCAGGTGTGCCTGGGTGGCTCAGTCAGTTCAGCATCTAACTCTTGATTTCAGTTAAGGTCATAACCTGAGGGTCATGAGATCAAGCCCTGAGTAGGTCTACTTGCTCAGTGTGGAGTCTGCTTAAGATCCTCTCCCTCTCTCTCTATCCCCCTCCCCCTGCCCCCCACCTCAAGTGTGTGTTTTCTCTCTCTCTCTCTCAAAAAAAAATTCCATATTAGTTATTATTACAACAATCTATCAACTCTTTATTGAAGCCCTAAATGAGGACTGCTAGCCCCATAATGGATAAAACATGAATTAGACACTCATTCTCAAGAGGTAAGGCTCAAGATGTATGGAAATAACCAGAAGGCAAGGTGGAAAGTATTGAATGGTACCTAAAAAGAGATGTACCCTTAGGCTGGGCAACTGGGCTCCTTCCCTGGGCTTTGAATTGTAGAGGGCCCTATTCTGGACCAAGGAGACATGCCTACCATCAGCCCAAGTTTCCTCCCACTCCTAGAATATGTTCTGGGTATATGAGACCCCAGAATCCTACACATAGATGGTCCCTTACCCATCCTCCCGAGTGTGGACTGGACATCTGGTATGTGCAAGGTGGGCCCAAGAAGTGGTTGAGGAATGACTCAACCACTTGTAGAGATGTACATGTAGAAATGTAGAGAGGATGAACTCAGAAATGTAGGCCAATTCTCCCTGTACTACCTGTAACAGTTACTTAGCTTCATTTGCAACGTTTAATATTCAGACTGTTATGAGTGTCTCCGATTACTCTTTCCCTGGAGACCCACAAATGTTAGGGGCAGGGTGGTCTGGCTATGGGAATTCATGAAAAGTGAGAACTTGGCCTTGGCCAAGAATCCGAGAAGCCTCACTGGGGAGGTAGAGCTTGAAGAGGCAGAGATGGGAGAAGGGAAGGAGGAGGAGGAATTTCTGGCAGAGGGGGACCTCACATTCTAGGACATGGATCTAAAAGTGCCAGCTTGTATGTGGGAAGTCTAGTTTTCTGTGAGGATATCAGGAGTGGAAGAGGGAGAAACCAAGGCTAGAGAAAGAAAAGGAGACTGGATCATGGACTGCCCGGAATGTTGGGACATGGTGAAGTGTCTTGTATTCTCAGCACAGGAGATTCATTTACATGGACTGATGTTCACAACATCTAATATTCACTCCAGCAGGTTAGGGTCTTTGAACTTCCTTCTGTAGACAATGGGGCATCCTTGTAAGTTTGAAAAGTTTTGATCCTATCAACTTTGTAAGAAGACAGTGCTGGTTTGCCATGAGGATGGTGAGTAGGGGGACTGGAAGGGTAGGGGACAATGATCAGAAACACTACAGAATGGAGCAAGGATAGTGGGCAAAGTGAGATAATAGAAGAGGAAGAAATATGTAGAGAAAGGAATAAAGAGTGACTCCAAGACTTGGTACCTGGATTCTTAAAGAGGTTGGTGAAGCCATTTGATGAAAATATGATTGCTAGGGGTGTCTGGCTGGCTCAGTCAGTAGAGCATGCAACTTTTGGTCTCCAGTGGTGAGTTTGAGCCCCCACGTTGGGGGTAGAGTTTACTTTTTTTTTTTTTTTTTTTGACATGAACTGAGCTGAAGGCAGATGCTTAACCAACTGAGTCACCAAGGTGCCCTGATAGAATTTATTTAAAAAAAAAAAAAAAAAAAAAAAAAGCAAAAGTTGATTTCTATTGGAAGCTGGGACATTTTTGACCTTGCATAGTTAGATGATTAGTGAGGAATGAAGTGATATGTTTTACCCTACTTAGCGTTTCACTGAATCTTTTCAGTTGTACTCTAATACCTTTTCCTGGTCTGAGCAGCTAGATATGAGGCCGCCCTTGCCCAAAGTAGGGTCAGTTAGGACCAAGGGCACAGAGGTCAAGTTAAAGAAAAAAAAAATGGCCAAACACAAGTGTAAATTTGAAGAATACTTTTTGAGGGAGTCTCTCTCTCTCTCTTTTTTTTTTTTTTTCAAGATTTTATTTATTTATTTGCCAGAGAGAGAGAGAGAGAGAGAGCGAGCGCACACGCACAGCAGAGGCAGAGGGAGAAGCAGGCTCCCCTCCAAGCAAGGAGCCGATGTGGGACACGATCCCAGGACGCTGGGATCATGACCTGAGCCGAAGGCAGCTGCTCAACCAACTGAGCCACCCAGGCACCCAGTCCTGAGGGAGTCTCTTTTAACCTTACCTTTTGTTCCTCTCCATCCCCGACTCTGAGACTGTTTTTTACTGATTTTTTTTTTTTAAAGATTTATTAGAGAGAGAAGAGAGAGCATGAGAGAGCATGAGCAGGGGAGAAGGGTAAAGGGGGAGGAAGAAGCAGTCTTCCCACTGAGCAGGGAGCTCCAGGTAGGTCTTGAGGAGGGGCCTGAGATGGGGCTCAGTCCCAGGACTCTGGAAGAATGACCTGAGCCAAAGGCAGACACTTAACTGACTGAGCCACCCAGGCATCCCAATATGTTTTAACATAGCCACAGAGATGTACAACCATCACAATTTTAGAACATTTTCATCTCCCCCCAAAAGAAACCCTGTGTGCTTTATTTACCTACTCCAAGCCCTTTTTACCACCGGCCATAGATACACTTATTCTGGACATTTCCTATAAATTGAATCATATATGATCTTTCACTTAGCAGAATCTTTTTAAGGTTCATCCATGTTGTAGCATGAATCAGTACTTCATTCCTTTTCATGGTCAAATAGTGTTCCCCTGTGTTTATCTATTCATTAATTGATGGACATTTGGGAAATTTCCACTTTGGGCTTTTATGAATAAAGCTACTGTGAACATTTGTGTACAAGTTTTGTGTGCATATATAAATGTTTTCATTTCTCTTGGATATATACCTAGAGATGGAATTGCTGGGTCAAATGGTAACTTTATGTTCAACTTTCTGAGGAAGTCCTAAACTGTTTTCCAAAGCGCAGTGCCATTTTACATTTCCTCCAGCAGTGTTTGAGGGTTCCAGTGTCCAAGGAAAAACATTTATGACTTTGAGCAATAATTGTTGAGTATCCATTACATGTATGGCACAGCACCATGCAGTAAGGGCAACAATAGAATGAAATACCCAGATCCCCCAGATAAACAGAAACCTCCATTTCCAGGGTCATCATTTTGTTCCATCTGAAACTTTTAAATAGTTCATGTTCAGTGTCTCAGAGGCCTCAAATAATAGTACCATTTCTGTAGACACAGGAGGGTTTCTATCATGCAACAGGCATTTCCAAGTTGCTTAGTACCCTTTTCCAAATGAGAACATGGAACTTAAGAGATCTGTCAGCTGCATGGAAGGACAGTGACTGGGTCCAGTTTATCTCAGGACTTACAGGCTTTGCGGGGGCATTTCCTGGATTCTGGGTCTAACACTCTATTCTCTTCTTTCCTGCAAGCTTTTTAAGCATATACATTTGAATATGAAGCTTATTTTTCTTTCATATTCCATTATGTGATTATAAGTCTCAACCCAAACCATCAACGAACTGTAAGACATGTAAAACATCTCTGCACTATAATTTAAGTTTTGGTCAGGTGCACAATTTGACATACACTCCTCTGCAGGCGCAGCCCCCCTCCTCACCGTTTCTGGAGACCTTGCTCTGTGGCGAGTTGCAATTCTTTGATTAGTTCGCTAGTGTCATAACCCATGTTGAAAAGGGTTTGCCTTCTCCAGGTCTTCCAGAAAGGTAGGGCAAAAGACTTCTAAAATGATAAGAGGAGGGGTATTAAAGCACAGAGGTGTGGAAACGTGTCCAGCCACTACTACCATTTGTGACTGCTGGAGTTTTAACCGTCAGCATCTTTAAATTTAAACGTATGAAGATTTTCAGTGAGATGCTGACAATGGGCTCACGAGGTGGAAGGTTAAAACTGGCTTCGAGTTAAGGAAGCAACAGGAGGCCTGTCCTTGGAGACTAGCGAAGGTTCCCCACTACCGGTTGGCTACAAGAATTGCTGGCTCGGCCATGTGAGGTTTACCTCCATGGAAGTTCGCGTCCACCTGGACACCTACTGACAGGTCAAGTTTCACTAATGCCACATACTTGAGACAAAGCCTACATACTCCAAGGAACTACAGATCCATCCATCTTCCTCCCTTCCCTCCTCCCTCCCCCCCTCTTCCTTATTTTCTTTATTATGTGTTTTTTCTTTTTTTCCCCCCCCCCCCCCCCCCCTTACTTCAACACCTTCCTCTGCCTGCGTCAGCAAATTACCCACCCCCACCCATGGTCCCCGGCTCCACCTTTTCATCTCCAGGCGTTTAGCTGGCTCACTCCACCGCTCGCGTCCTCCGCGCCCGGCCCAAGGCCAACGGTCACCCTCCCTGCCCCTTGAAAAACTCGGGGAAGACGTCTTGGCCCCGCCATCCCTCGCTTTCCCCGGCGGGGAATGTCGCACGCCAGGCCCGGACGCTCCAGGGCGACTATCACGCGCCCTCTCCCCGGCTCGGGGGCCCCGCTGCCCCTCCAGCGCCCGCGGTACACCACAGCGCGCGGCTTCCCGGGTGGCCCGGCCTAGGCACAGTCGCCCCGCCCGGGCCCAGCTCCTCCCCCGGCCGCCGCTCGCTGATTGGCCTCCCACCCCCTCTCCCCCGGCTCCTCTCCTCCCCTCAGCCCAATGGGCATCGCCACCTGGTCCAAAAATTCCCCCGAGGGGACCGAGGGGCTCTGCAACCACCAGCACCCGCCGGGCGGCGGGAACGGCCGCGGTGGGGGCGCAGAGCGGGGAGGGGACACGGAGTGGGGAGCGGAGGAGGCGGGAGGAGGAGCAAAGGTGTTGGAGAGAAAACTTCTGAAAGGAACAGGAAACCTGCCGGGGAAGCGGCGGCTGCAGTTCTCGCGCCGCCGGGGCTGCGCACGTCGCGGGGTGTCCGCGGCCGCCGCTGCGCTCCTAGCCCGCTCCCCCGGCGCGGGGGCCCGGCTGAGCCACGACACTCGGTCACTAGGGCCGTGCCCTTCGCCGCCGCTGTCGGCGCTGCAGCCGTGCGCTCCGTGCCGCCCCCGCCGCGGCGGCTCCCCAGAGAGGGCGGCGAGGGCGCAGGAAAGAGGAGGGACGTCTGCTTTCGAGCATGAAGCAGCATGTCTGATAAAATGTCCAGCTTCCTCTACATAGGGGACATCGTGTCCCTGTACGCGGAGGGCTCGGTCAACGGCTTCATCAGCACCCTGGGGTAAGCCGGGGGGCGAGGGCTGGGCAGCGCCCGCGCTTCGTGTGCTGAATCGTCCCCGCCCCTGCTCGCGCCGCCGCGTCCCCCAGCTTCCCGCCGGGGGGTGGCCGGGCCGCGCGGCTGTGTCTGCGCCCGCGGACAGCGCCGGGCGCTCGGCTCGCTCGCAGGAAGCTGCCCCGAGCGGCAACACTTTCTCAGCAACTTTGTAATCTCAAGCTCAGAGACTCATCAGAAAAGGAGGAAGTGATTCGAAAGCCCGGAGACAGGCCCCGGGGAGAAGTCTTCGCTAGCTTCTCCAGGGGTTGTTTTCGTTAAAATGTTTGTTTTCCCTTAAAGGTAAAGCAAAACTGCACCTCTCCCCGGGTTTGCTAGCTCCCCACTCTCAAGCCCCTGTCTGTCGGGGCCGGGTTTGTGAGAGCCGTGGGTAAAAGTCTGTGGCCTCGGACGTGAAACCCCAACGATGTGGTCGTGAGCCCCGGTGTGGCTTTGCCCCTGCGCGGGTTGGTTGCTCACCGTCCCGTCGCCTCTGAAATAATTTCCTCTGGACTTCGCGCATCGGGGCGCCTCACGGGTAGTGGAGGGGCGAGTGCAGCGCCGTGACCCCCGGGGGTCTCTGAGGGCCTCTTGGGTTCTAGAACTCAGGCGTGCTTTTCTCCTTCCCGGGTCTTGCCTCACTGAAATCCTGAACCTCGCCTGGAACTCGGCCAAGTGCACGGCTCTCTTGAGATTCGAGTGATTTATGAGTGGGGGAGATATGTATATAAACATACCAAGTGCTAGTTGGTTGAATAGGACTTCCTTGATTACTAGCATTTTTCTCTCTGTCCTGATTGTGAATACAAGTTAGCAGTTTAAACGCACAAGGCAGTGTATTTCGATGCGCACACATTTTTCTGGGTTACCTTATGGCCTCAGTACTTCAGACTGCCCCGTCTACAAGATTTCAGGCTGCGGAACTGGTGTTTCCACTCCTGGCTGGTCACTGTTGTCTGCTGGTAGGTTTTAGGGCACATGACTGAACATGCAGTGTCCTTGGACCGTGACTGCGAGCCATATTATAACGGAGTGGTGCCTACACGAGGAAGTCACCTAACTTAGTACAGCGTGTGTTAATTGTTCATCTCCCCTAAGAGGCGAGAGAAGGGAGGGAGGAATAATTTAATGCCTTTAAGGTCAGTGTTAATTGTGAAACTGCAGTGTGGAAGAAAAATGTATCAGCAGCAACTGCCCGTGTTGGGTTTGTAAATCAGGAGCTACCGTTTGTTCCTGACACAGTTCACGGTGTGAGGTCAGTTTTGGCGCCCCCAACAACATTTTGTAGATGAACTCCGCTGCACTTCACCTTTTCCAACCATAGACTCTCTGGGTGGGAGTTTGGAAATGCTCAGGGCCAAAATGTTCAGGGTCAAATCCTGGCAAATCCACCTGTGAATCTTATGACCCTGGGCAAATTACAGAATTGCTCTGTATCTCAGGTTCCTCCTGTCTAAAAATGGGAATACTACTGGCTTCTGCCTCATAGGACTGTGTTGAAGAAGGGAGTTATTATATGCAAAGTGCCTAGCCCAGTACCCGGCACCTAATAAACACTTATGTGTTTGCTCTTCTAATCATCACTACCTTGGTGACTGTGGGCAATAGTTACCCTTGTGGACAAAATAATGAAAAGGACTAGGAATAGAGTATAAAGCCTGGGTAAATAAAGGGCTATGTTTTTGTAGAGTCTTGTTCAGCAAAGTGATGTGTTTGTGTACCTAGACCCACATGGGGCTAGAGGTGAAAAATCAGGAAGCTACAACTGTAGCAGTTGTGGAGTCTCTCCTACTACTTTTAGAGATAAAGGAACTGAGGGGATGAGAAATGAAGAGACTTGCCTAAGAAATGGGGGACATTCATGCCTCAAGCTGGAACTGTAACCCTGTCTCCAGAGTCCCAGCAAAGTGTGGTTTCTTTGGTGTTACACATCATAATCTTTAAGCCTTGAGAAAAGTAAGCTCCTACCTTTAATGTAGCATATGTTTCTAAAAGTATTATTTGTATTCATTATTTCTTGCTGGTGTTTTGAAAGTTGGGTTTCCTTAGAATGTGCGTAGTATTATTTTCGGGTTAACAAACTGAGTCTCCTTGAGGTTAATAGGACAAGACCTCTGTGCAGCTCAGTTCTGAGGTAAGGAAGGTTCTTTACCCATCCTGCTCTTGGTGAAGCTTGGTGCTTTGATTGGATATTCTTTTTCTCTAACTGGTGGAGCTAGAAACTCATCTTAAAGTTTCTGATTTTTGTGTTAATTTTCTATTTGATACTTTGGATAGCATGATGGTTTTTTAAAATTCAGCCTAAGGGAGTAGTTAATGAGAACTTAGTTTACACAGCATTTCAAGGTAATTCTTGGTAAAGATATTTGTTTGCAAATGAACATTTGCTTTTAACATTAGTGTGTCAGGGAGTTTTGGAGGATATGCATTGTTATCATTTAGCTTTGGGGAAGTTTTGCAATAAGGTAATGAGTTTTTCTGCTAAAAAAAAAAAAAAAAATCAGTTTCACTCCATGAGAGTTTAGCAGGTTCCTCTTAGAGGTACTTCCTACTGGAAATATGAGAGGATTTTCTTAGGCTATGTGACCCAGCTTCTAAGTTTGATTTTTCAGTCTGTGAGAAATTAGAATGCCCCAGTTGCAAAGATTTGCATTTCCTCTTTTTTCTCCAGTTATCCTTTAACCAATACCTACTTGATGTTTCTGAATCCCAAATTAATGCTGACTGAAGTATTGTTCTCCCAGCTTGTGTAGGTGCCAGAGGGGCCTAATATGTATTTTCTCAATTAACTTTTCATCTAAAGATTTATTTAGGAAACATTTATATCAATTTAAGGAAAATTGCTTTAAATCCTGTAGAATGATGCTGCTGCATATATTTTAAATAGTCTCTTTTGCTAATGGTATGTTTTAGGGTTGTCGTATTTATTTATTTATTTATTTGACAAAGAGAGAGAGAGAGAGATCACAAGTAGACAGAGAGAGGGGGAAGCAGGCTCCCCACTGTGTAGAGAGCCCAATGTGGGGCTCGATCCCAGGACCCTGAGATCATGACCTGAGCTGAAAGCAGAGGCTTAACCCACTGAGCCACCCAGGTGCCCTTGTTGTTTTTACTTTTTAAAAAGGAGGGAGGCGGGGCGCCTAGGTGGCTCAGTGGGTTAAAGCCTCTGCCTTCGGCTCAGGTTATAATCCCAGGTCCTGGGATCGAGCCTCGCATCGGGCTCTCTGCTCAGCCGGAAGCCTGCTTCCACCTCTCTCTCTGCCTGCCTCTCTGCCTATTTGTGATCTTTGTCTGTCAAATAAACAAATAAAATCTTAAAAAAAAAGAAAAAAAAGAAGGGAGGCACTAGGGATGCCTGGCTGGCCCAGTGGGTTAAGAAGCGATCAAGCGATCAAGTCCTATGCTGGGCTGCTTGCTCAGTGGTAAGCCTGCTTCTCCCTCTGCCTGCTGCTCTCCCTGCTTTTGTTCTCTCTCTCTCCCCCTGAATAAATAAATAGAATCTTAAAAAAAAAAAAAAAGGGAAGGAGTTTGGGGATCTGCTGTACAATGTCAAATATAGTGGTAATTGTTCCATCTCCCCTTTTAAATTTTCTTTACCCTGAGACTTACTTCCCCAGTCATTGCTGTATGTGACACTTCATATTTCTGGGTCCATCCACTTGACCAAATGGTTAGATACCATACAGTGGGAATGAGCACGGCAGAACTCCCAGGATGGGTGGGATAGAATAGTGAAAAGGTGTTTAACTTCTTCATTGTCTATCCTCCACACGATTGAGAAGTTAGCAAATGACACGTGTGATATGTGTATTTGTGTGTGTGTGTGTGTGTGTGTGTGTGTGTGTGTGTGTGTGTAAGTGATTGCTGGTTTGGTTTGAGGTTGCTTTGTAGGATCTACCAAGAATCAACACCTACTAGTTAAGGTCTCAGGAAGCCATCAGTGGCATCACTGATACAGTGGCCACAAAGTATCATCATTGTCTCTTAGCCAGAGTGACACAAGATTGTGTCCCTTATTTCTTACTTTCTGCTTGATTTTGGCCAATTCAGTGAACTTTTCTCTTCCCTCTTTCCATGTTCAGTGACGGACATTATGTAGGGTGGTGGTGTGTCACACAGTTTATAATGCTGGCTTCATTCCTCAGATGAATAAAACTGTAAATGAGTACCTTTTATTGTTCCCATTTATAGTCCCTTGAATTTGCCTTCCTGATCTTTTACTCTGTTTAACATTTTTGATATTCAAATACTTGTAAATTTGATTATTATCTTTTCTTCTTTTTCTCATTGAATTATGCGGCTCTTTTTATAGCTTTAAACATCTTTCCCTTCCTAGGACTGGCTGATCAGTGAAGAGTCAAGTAGATGACACAAGGAATGGTTATAGTCAAGTGTTATTTTAGAATAATTTGTAGGTTATCTTTAGTCTTCCAAATAGAACTCTTCAAGTTAACACCCAGTATTTCCTGCTTTAACTAGCTGTATAAACTTAGCTTTGTTTTGGCTAAGGCATATGTTATTGTGATAAAAATATCTAAAAATCCATTGAATATTTGCATGCGTGTTCACTGGGGAGGAAGAAGACAGTATAATCTTGAATACTCAGTTGTTTTGGAAAGTCTAAGGGTTAGTAGTGTCACCTTATGGAACTTGAAATCTGCTCAAGTACGAAGACAGTTTCTGAAGTGGTGAACATAAAGGCTATTTTAAGTTAAAATGTCAACTGTTTCTTAAACTTAGAAGTTATTCCATAAATAACATTGCAGCTTTTCCACCCTCTCTTGTGGAGAAAGCTCAGTCAGGTAAACAACCGTCTCTCCTAAATGCCCCTGATGCTTCTTCTGATTGACTAGAATTCACAGACAACTGCTTGGCCTCATTCTAGGTTTAATAGATACTTTTTTTTTTTTTTTTTTTTTTGCTTAGGTAGCACGTTTCATAATCTCATTTTCCCTTGGAACTGTTCTTGTACAGATGGAATATAGATAACTCACAAATATAGACAGAATACAATAGACTCATAATTTAAAACTCAAATCCCAGGCACAGGGTGTCTCTTCATATATAAATCTGGAAGAAGAAGTAATAATGGACTTTTATAACAAATTAATAGCATAAAATAAGAATGAATTTTACTTTTTTTTTTTGAACACCTGATCTTGGTAACAGATCATCAGATTATAATGAGAAGTAGAAGTTTAATGACCATTCATTCATTCATTCATTTATTTAGTAGGTAAAACTGTACCTTTCAAATGTATTGATGCCTTTTTTGTTTATGGTTCTCTTTCTTCTCCCATGTAAATTTAGATAGGAAAGTTTTAAAAATATGCCTTCAGAAAACCATAATTCTAGTTAAAAAATACAAAACAATATATATGGAAAATAGTGAAAGAAAATAGAATAGCATATTGGCAGTGGTAGAACTGCATGGTGAATGAATAGGTGATTTTCATTTTCATTTTTGTATCTTCTGTATTTCCCAGATTCTAGATATGTTTCTTTAATTAAACATCTATTACTGGTGTAGTCAGGAGAGTTAGCTAAATTGAAAGTGGTATTTTTAAAGATTCTTCAGTTTCTTATTACTGTTAGTCAACAGTATTCATCTTTTTTTTTTTAAATTAAGGATTTTATTTATTTATTTGTCAGAATGAGAGAGAGAGAACAAAAGAAAGGGACCACAAGCAGGGGGAGCAGCAGGCAGAGGGAGAAGCAGGCTCCCTGCTGAGCAGGGAGCCCCATGTGGGACTTGATCCCAGGATTCTGGGATCATGATCTGAGCTGAAGGGAGGGACTTAACCTACTGAGCCACTCAGGTGCCACAATAGTATTTACCTTATCAAGCATAAATAAAGTTTTGTCCTCCTTATGGTCACTGAAGGGAAACTACAAACTAGTTCAGTAGGTGTTGCTGAAATAGATGGTCATTCATCTATCATAAACAACATTTATTCCTTATTACTGGTTTTGAAAATGTATTATGAAAAAATGTTTGACCAGTAATGCTGAGCAATTCTTAATGATTGATTTAACTTATGCAGACTTATTTTAGAAGTCTGTTTATGCATGAAGTAAGAAGTGTGCAGTTTAGCACGGCCGACTTGTTCATGTTTGTAATCTCAGTAGTCACTATGATACTTTTAAATCCCAAGTCACCTTCTATAGGCAATAGTTTGTGAGGGATTTCTTTTTGTGTATGTATGATTGAAATGTTTTTGTTAAGTATCTTCGAAATGGATGGATTAGATTTTTTTTAAAGATTTTATTTATTTATTTGACAGAGAGAGAGATCAGAAGTAGGCAGAGAGGCAGGCAGAGAGAGAAGGAAACAGGCTCCCTGCTGAGCAGAGAGCCCTATGCAGGGCTCAATCCCAGGACCCTGAGATCATGACCTGAGCTGAAGGCAGAGGCTTTAACCCACTGAGCCACCCAGGCGCCCATGGATTAGCTTAAAATAAAAAGTAACAATTGGTTAGCAAGAGCTATTTTGTAGTTTATACCAACACATACCCACAGAAATCCAACCCAGAATTGAGAATAAATTAAGAGGTTATTAAAAAAAAGCATTTTAATCATAAAATTACAAAATGTACTTACATCATGAATCAAGTCCAGGTAATTTTCCTTGTGATGTGGTTTATACAGGAGCATGCTGCAGATAGAATCATTAATTCATTCAACAAATATTTAGTAAGCCCTGACTATGTGCTCGGGATACAGTGGGAAGAGATGCTAGATTTTTTTTTTTTTAAAGAGATTTTATTTTTTTGACAGAGAGATAGAGAGCATAAGGAGGTAGAGGGAGAGAGAGAAGGAGGCTTTCTGCTGAACAGGGAGCCCGATGAGGAGCTCCATTTCAGGACCCTGGGATCCTGACTTGAGCTGATGGCAGACGCTTAACGACTGAGCCACCCAGGTGCCCCAGAGATGCTAGATCTTAAGTGTTTAATTATCTCAAAAACTAAAATTATCTTTGGGAATTTGTAGTATGCGATTTCCTTTGAGAGCTTGTCTAGGATCTATGGGACTAACGGTATTGACACCTTCTTTGCTCTCCGTGCTAAAAATGCCACAAGGTAAGGAACTGTCATTTTTATCTTTGTATGCTTAGCACCTCACACGATTCCTGCTTAATAAATATTTGTGAAGTAACTAGTGGTTACCAGTTACCATTAGTAACTAGTGATGGAGGTAAGGCTGATATTGAATAACCACAACATGAGACAATTCTTTTCAAATGTCATGAAGATGATTAAAAACAGTATCATAAAGAAGTCAGAAGAGGATTCATTGCTTCTGGCTTAAATGAGCTGGGGAGGGTTTCGAGGAAAAGGTGGTATTTAAGCTGAACTTTGAAAGATCATTAGGATAGATATTTGTCTCAAATCTATACCCATGATTTGAGCATATATTCTTGGTACTTTTTTCTTTCATTGAAAAAGCAGCTTGGTGAAATTTTACTGTCCGTTTTGATAGCTCCAAAAAAGGAAGCAAACAATTTGATATTTTTGATATGAAAAGATAGAAGAAATGATCTAAAAACGTATTTTATGCTTATTTACCAAATGTGAGAAGTTTAAATTTGGTTCAGACCCTCTGAGTTTTGCCTCATACTGCCTGTGACTATTCAAAACACACACACACACACACACACACACACACACTCATTCCCAATTGGTACAGCATACCTTTCATAGATTCTCGTGAACACAGGAAAAGACGTACGAAGTGCACTAAGCATAATTTGAATATGTGTCTAAATTCTTAGAATTCAAATGTGTTATTGAGCTTCTATCTATTAGTAGGGTATTTGAGCCACTATTAAAATATCCTCATAAAATTTTCTTGTGAAAATTACAAAATGCTGGACTTTTATTATGTATAGTTATCCAAAACAATTCCTCAGTGGAGTCCTAGAGAAAACTGAAGTTTTTAATTAAGAAATTCCTAGATATCTAGCTCTCCAAGACCTTGTGGGAATGACTAATTTTGAAAGAATCACTAAGAGTAGACACTACTATTCTCCATATCTTATCTCCTATTGAAAAGAGAATTCTTCAAATTATACAAGGATCATCAAAGCTAAATATAAGAGCATAAACAAACAGGACCCACCACAAACCAAAAAATAAAACTGGACCATAAATTTGTTGATTGACTTTTCTAGTGGCAAATCAAAGTGTATTACAGGCGTCTCCTACTATCCAGAAGTTCACTTTATCCAACTTCACTTTAACAAAAGACCTACACTGACAACTGCCTTCAGTAATTGAAAGAAATCCAAAGAGGATTTTTGCTTTTGTGAAATAGCAATTGCTTCTTTGCTTTATGCATTTTGGCTTTTTAAAGGTTTCATAGGAATGTTCTACTTTTCGATGGGGGGGGGTGGGGAAGAAACCTGTTTTTTGTAAAAATTTCAAAGACTAAAATGATGTTCTAACACACATTTAGTCAAATTATTTACAAATCTTGTATTGAATTGTCTTGGAATTCTCGAAAGAACAGTCAGTATCCTTTGCTATCCTAATTCTTACTACCTGATTTCAAAAGCCCAAAAGATTTGGAAAGCGAAAGATACTTGTATATCATTTTCCTACATGGATAAAGCCTCAGGATCAAAAGTCTATAATATATTAGAAGTAAGATTCTTTTGTTTCTAAGGAAGAGAAACTATCTCTGGCTAGCTTAAGCAAAGAAGGAAATGTTAATTATAAGGATACTGGAGGAACTCCAAGAAATTGAATGATGAGCTCAACAACTGAGCAGTGAGAAAGGCAGAAGCCCAAGGCTGCTGTGGGAATCTCAATAGCAGAACTTTCTCTCTGTCCTGCCGTTCACATGACCTGGATCCAGGAATTCCTATACTCTGCGTCTTTCTTCTTAAATTTCAGAATATCGAGTGGTGGAATTTGGCTCCATTTGGATTATTCACTTATGTGAATGAAGAAGTCCCAATACCAGGTTTGATTACCAGAGAAATCACTGAGCAAGGCCCTTTGGTTTCTGCGGGCTTCTGGGTGGTCTGGTATGGGAGAGAGCGAGCGAGCGAGCTAAGAGCAGGGGAGATTAGATCATCGCTTATTCTATCAGTATTACATCATCAGTATTCTAAGTGCCTTTTAAAATAGTAATTGTGGGAAAATACACAATTTACCATCTTAACCATTTTAAGTGTAAAATTCAGTGGCATTAATCACTTACAATGTTGTGCAACATCGCCTGTATCCATTTTCAGAACTTTTTCATCATCCCTTTCGACCATCACTCTGTCCACATCCCCTCCTCCTCTCTGAAACTCTTAGTCTACTTTCTGTCTCTATGAATTTACCCATTCTAGGTGCCCCACCTAAGTGGAGCCATATAGTATTTGTCCTTTTGAGTCTGGACTTATTTACAAGCATAATGTTTTCAAGAACCAACGGTGTAGCATGCACTAGTCCTCCATTCCTTTTTATTGCCAAACAGTATCCTGTTGTATGGATTTAGCATATTGGGTCTCTCTGTCTATCAGTTGATGGGTCTTTGGGGTTGATTCCACTTTTTAATTATTATGAAAAATGCTGCTATGAATATTCATGTATAGGCTTTTGTGTGGATTTATGTTTTTAATTCTTTTAGGTATATACCTAGCAGTATATAGAATTCATGGGTCATTGATAACATATTTAACATTTTGCCTCAGCCTTTCCTATTCTTTATTTTATTAAAAAAAAATTAAAAAAAATTTTTAAGATAAAAAAATTTATTAACATATAATGTATTATTTGGCCCAGGGTTACAGGTCTGTGAATCATCAGGCTTATCCATTTCACAGCACTCACCATAGTTCCTATTCTTACCCTGCTTTACCTACCCCGCCATACTATATCTCAATACACACAATATAATTTACTATTTAAATATCCATTGTTTATCATCTGTCTATAAACTCTTTGAAGGCAGGGATCTTTCTGTTTTGTCACTGAGTATCTCAAGTGCTTGGCTCCATAAATATTTTTGAATTAGGATATATGTATTCTCAAATCTCTAAGTAACTGTTAATATCAGTTCTTCTCTGGAAAAAAAAAAAAATCAATGAAAGTGCTCTTACTTATTAAATGTTTTGAGAATCCATACAGGTAGTCCTTTCAAAAAAGATGGAAGTAGTCATTAGTTTTATGGTGCCATTAAATCTTACTATAAGAGGTAGTTTAATAATGTCTTGGGTCATATCTCTGTGCTTTCCTGCAGTCTGGAAAAGGTACTGTATATAACCTTATTTAATGGTTTGCCTGTTATAGCCACATTAAACTAAAGTTGATATTTCTGAAAGTTCAGTTTTGTTTTTAATGTGTACAAAGGGTGAATTTGTAAGCATTTGATGAGACAATTTCTTACTTTAAATCAGCTCTTTCCCTTTGTGGATGGTATATAACACATCTGGAGAGACTTTTTAAAATTTTAACTGCTATTGGCAAAAAAGTTTAGTTGGAAATAATTTGCTAATATGAAACCAGAGAACAGTTGAGGGAATTTATAGCACTTAAGAAAAATAGAAGAGAGCATATGACAACTTGTAATTTTTATTTTTGAAATTTAAGAATAAGTGTCTGGAAAAGGATAAGCATTTAAATATAGGTTGAAGAAAACAAATTGCTGTGTTTTTCTTCTTCATTAATTTATATTCCATCTATTGCCTGAGTCTCTTAGAATGTGCTTTGCCTTAGGCTTATTCCAAATTACACATGTTTGGCCATTCTCTTTTTAAGAACATAAAATTCTCCAGTGTTGTTATTTGCTCTTATTCTTGGAATCTTCACTGGTAGCAATGTACAAATAAGAACTTCATTGAGGTATATTTGCATATAGGACAGAGAAATAAAGTGAAAAATATAGATATGTACAAATTACAAAATAATTTCAAAGTAAAACAATGTCATTCTATTTCCTCTAGTTGTAATGCACCATGATCTTCTATGATAGGTATTTAAAATGTAATATCTTTAAAAAAGTACTTTTGAGATGAAATATACAAAACATTATCAGGGTTTTGCTTCATTTCCAAATTAATTCCTCGGAAGCACATCATACCAATTAAAGATAGTGACTTAAAAAATATATCACGCAAATCACCAACATAGTTACATTAGGGATCCAAAATAAGTTAATGATTTAAGGACTAGTCACTTGTGTTTGGCTGAAGTGTTCAAGGTCATTGCTGATATCAGGGACATAACTACTTAAACATTTGCATTTCAAGTAGATTTTTGGCTTCAGCCACATTTTCAAAGAGGGTAATTTCAAACCTGGTTTGTTAAAATAGGCAGGAAAAGTAAGGAAAGGAATTTTGTTGTACTGAAGACTCGATACTTGTGGCTAGGAATGGTGAATATTGTGACATTTAAATCAAATTAAGTCTCATTGTCAATGAAAGTCAATGAAACTTATTTAAAATTTACTTAATTAATCCATCTCTTCCATCTCTAGGATTACTAACAAATGAGAAAAAGGCCTTTATTTACCTTTCTTCCCTATTTACCTGGCAGGACATGATTTAATAGTTGAGTTCCAATTCTAAACTCATGTGAAGAATGGGCCTCTTTCCTGATCAGTACAAATGAAGTCATTGTTATCTGTTAGGGTGAAACCCAGTGCTTATTTCTAGTTGTAGCTGCTAAAGAATCTTTCAGAAAGTCTTTTAAAATATTATCAAGTTGCAAGTATAAAAACACTGTCATTATTGAGGAAACTGGGTAAAGAATTGTTTAGGTAAATTGTCATGTAGGAGTTTTTTGTTTTTTGTTTTTTTAAAGATTTTATTTATTTGACAGAGAGAGAGAGATCACAAGTAGGCAGAGGCAGATGGGGGCGGGGGGGGGGGGGGGGGCGGCGCTCTGCTGAGCAGAGAACCCGTTGTGGGGATCAATCGCAGGACCCTAAGATCATTACCTGACCTGAATGCAGAGGCTTTAACCCACTGAGCCCCCATGTAGGAGTTTTTTTTTTTTTTTTTAAAGATTTTTTTAAAAATTTATCTGACAGAGATCACAAGTAGGCAGAGAGACAAGCAGAGAGAGAGGAGGAAGCAGGCTCCCTGCAGAGCAGAGAGCCCGACGCGGGGCTCGATCCCAGGACCCTGGGATCATGACCTGAGCCGAAGGCAGAGGCCCAACCCACTGAGCCACCCAGGTGCCCCCATGTAGGAGTTTTGAGAGGCAGTGATTACTTTGGCAATAGTTAGATAAAGTTGTACTATGACAGTTTTCTAAAGAGTAGATCAAAATTCATTTTGCACATTTTTTTGAAATGGAAATTATAATTAATGTGATAAACTCTAAAGAATTGACGCCAACTGCAACATTTAGTTTGAGCTCTGTTTAATTTAGCAAAATGCATTTTTTATTTCAATTTCTGTATCATAGACTGCTAGTTATTCCCTCAAATTCATTCTTCCTTTCTTCCATACTAACAGAAGTATTTGACTTTATGGGTGCCCAGAATAAAGACCACATTTCCCAGCCTCCCTTGCAGCCAGGGTGGTCATGGACTATACGTCGAGGTCAGGTTTTTAAAGGAGGCTTTGGCTGCCCGCTATCCTCCCTCCCCTCCCTTCCCCCCATTTCATTTAATTGTTATATGAGCTGTAAGAAGCCATCTTGAATCTTGCTGATGTGACCAATATATTGGGGATAATAGAACATCCATAAATGAACCTGATCTCTGGACCTCCTCAAATCCTGGCTCGACTTTATTCTAATAGAAGATGGAACTGGATAGGCAGACAAAGGCCAGATCATATATTCCTCATTAGGTAATGTGAAGTCATTGGAGGATTTTTAAGCAGGAGAGTGAAATGATCAGGTTTTGTGCTAGGAAGATCAGACAGTGGTAAAGAGAAAGGATAGAATGAGGTTGCAAATGGTAGGCATGGGCGGAATCAGGGTCTTACCTGAAGGAGGCCTGAACCAAGGAGCTGTACTGGGGATGAAAAGTAACTTGTCTTAGAATCACTGAAGGGACAGTAGTGTTTCACTTTAGATCTGAAAAGTTTTATAGATTAAAATATTCAGTGTGACTTTTGAGGCTTTATTTTAAAAGTGAAACACATGGACTTGAAAGAAGTTTCTCTTTCATTTGCTTATGGATGGATGAAAGGTCATTAAACTTCAGGCTTTCCTGGGCTCTGAGATACAAGCCTCATCTTGTTCATGCTTTCTTCCCCTGGCTCCCTGCTTTGGGAGATGTCTCCCTGTGCCTCCCCCCATTTTTTTTTAGTTGCATATATATTCTGAGTTTCCTCTTACCACAGGGGCTTTTCATGTGTTTTCTTCTCTGTCTGGCAGATTTCCCCCCTTAAACCCCTGCCTTTCACCTAATTTGTACCTATTCCTTATCCAGATTTCAGCTCACTGACCGTTCTTCAGTGAACTTTTCCTGATCTTCCAGATGGTGTGAGCTCCTTTTTTGTGTGCTCCTACAGCACCATATTTTTCCCCTTCAGAAAATTTATCACAGTTGTAGTTTTAATTTTACTTAAACTCTATAAGGGCAGGACCTGTCTGGTTTTGTTCACAATTATGTTCCTAATGTTGCACAGAGCATCTGTCAGGTAGTAGGTACTCAAGAAGTTTTGAGTTTGGTTCAGACAAACCTAGTTTCAAATCACAACTCCAGTCTTCTTGGTGTGACCTTAAGAAGTTGTGACCTTAATACTGAAACCTCAATTTCTTTATCTGTAAAGTGGGATTATTGCTTAGGTTTTATGATTGCCCTGAGATTAATGGCAATTAACATTTGTGAAACATTTAGTAAGTGTCAGACCCTTAGCATTGGGCACCTAAATTAAGTAGGTAGAAACAACTGTTATTACTATTGTTATTATTATTATTATATCCAAAAAATCAGCATGAATCTCTTTTTGGAAACTCGGTTGAGTTCATAGGGCATCGATGTTGAAAGTTCTGCTGCATTATGTTTATAAAATTTTGTAGTAAACCAGTATAAGCTGGTATTTGCTTAATAGGCTGTTCAAACTCACACTTCCTTATCTATTATTTATTTTGGTTTTGGCTTTTTATTTTTCTTCCTCACTTTGATAATGCACATTACCAAGTTGCAGGCACTTCTATTTATCTTTTATTAGTGGGTTTGATGCCTGCTATCCTTTTGATGTAATGCAAACACCTGAATTGTATCAACATTAGTAATAACCTTAGAATTGCTTGGCATATATATACCCTATCTTCCTGGATTGGAATTTTGAAGTCTTGCTACATTTTAAAGACAACCTGTTATTTTAGTTGCTAACATTTCCCCCTCCCCCTTCCCGGTAGAACATAGTGCTCAAAGGAAAGAGTTTTGTTTTATTTATTGAAACAAAAACAAATGTTTGCTTTGGAGCCATTAGGATAGAGATTTTGCACAATTTTCCACTGAACAGCTGGTGCTACTGTACCTTCTCTTGTTTCCTATTGGCCAAGCATTCCCAGGGAACATCTGTGACTGGTAGAGGGATTAGCAAAAACATTTATCTAATTTGGATAATTAATCAGTTTATAAATAAAAAAATTAGCCTGGCATAATCTTGTTAAATTTTGAATAGTGACCAATCAAGTGATCATGGTTGCTTATCTTGGGAATACTAATGACTTTTAGACAAAATCTTAGGGATCGGAAAGGCATGGAGGGTGTTCTCACTCCTGCCTTTTGGATATAGTTAATGAACAAAAATAGGCAGGCTCTAGCTTTCTTTTAGTTATGTCATAAAAGGAGATTTTACTATAACTGGAATCTTAGTATATATATCACACAAACTGTTGAACAATCCTTATAAATAAAAGCATTAAAGAAAAACACTTCACACACACCCCTCCCCCTTATAAACTCTTTTTTGAAAGTTTCTCTGTGATGCTTCCTTTGAGCTCACATTAATTCCTGACGTTGCAGTTTATCCCAGTTTGCTATTTCTAGTCCTACTGGAGTAATGGGATAAGAGCTCCAAACATGTCACATTCCTTGTTATGACAGGACTGGTGAATCTGAAGACCCTCTATGAATCAGGGTGCAAGAAACAGAAAACTCAGCTGGAACAATGGTCAGCAAAGAGAACTTTGTAATCAAGTAACCGAAGAGTGTAGGCATAGCATTGTTATAAACTCTATCCCTTGATTCTGTTTTTTTGTTTTTGTTTTTTTAAGATTTTATTTATTTGTTTGACAGAGAGAGACACAGAGAGAGAGGGAACACAAGCAGGAGGAGTGGGAGAGGGAGAAGCAGGCTTCCCCCTGAGCAGGGAGCTTGATGCGGGACTCGATCCCATGATCCTGGGATCATGACCTAAGATGCTTAAGGACTGAGCTACCCAGGTTCCCTTTATTCTTGAACTAATGAGTGTTAGTTCCACCCTTAGGCAAGCTTCTGCCTATGGTGACAGCATGGCTGCTAGCGGCTTCTGCCTTATAGTACCCTATCCTCTTACCCCCAGAGCTGAAAAGAGTGCCTCATTTCCTCGGACCCCAGAAGTACAGCAGTTACCTCTGTTGCTTGACTGGGATAGTGGTCCCATTTTCAGCCAAACACTGTGGCTAGGGAATGAGATGCTAGTGCTTCCAGAGATGACATCGTCATGCCCTGAGTGGGAGAAGAAGAGCCCTTCTCCATTATTCTGTCAGGGTTCTGTTGCCAGAGAAAGACAGTGGACAACCGGATGGGAAGGTAAAGACAACACGTGCCCCCCACAGCCGAAAAGGATTACCCCTTAACCTCAAGGAAGCTATATCTCCTATGTCCTCACAATCAGGTTTTCAAATGTGAAACCTTTAATTACCTTTTGTGCTTGTAGAAGACTGTTCTCTTTCCAGCTTACTACTTTTGGGCTTTTTATACTAGCATTTCAGGTGGAGTTTACTTCCTGATGAAGAGGAGAATTATCTGAATACTTTTACATGCTGTAGTAAAACCTCAAGTCTGGTCCAGTCCATACTTCTTTGGGCATCAGCTCTTGGAGGAAAGGACTTTGAGGAAATCTAAGGGTGGGAGTCATGGTGAGGGGTCAGAGGTAAGGCAGCAATGTATTGCACCTAGGTAATACCCCAATATTGTTGCTATGAAGTAAAAAAAAAGAGAGTTTATGAAACAGACTTTTTCAAAATAAAAACATTATTCATAAGCACCTGAATAAACATGCTTTGATATATGAATGTCATCCATGAGAGTATATACATGAGACTCTCTATTTCTTACAGTAAATTTTATTGTGAATGTATTTCCTTTTAATGTAGATAGCTTTTGTTTAGGCACAGGTAGCTTGTCCACTTTGGAGTAATTGTGGCAGCTTATGTGCATACAGTGTACATGATTAATTATTATGATGCAGATGTATACAAAGCAGGGTGTGATGTAGCAGGATTTAAAATACAGATTTTGGGGGCACCTGGGTGGCTCAGTGGGTTGGGCTGCTGCCATCAGCTCAGGTCATGATCTCAGGGTCCTGGGATCGAGTCCCACTTTGGGCTCTCAGCTCAGCAGGGAGCCTGCTTCCCTCTCCCTCTCTCTCTGCCTGCTTCTCTGTATGCTTGTGATCTCTGTCAAATAAATGAATAAAACCTTTAAAAAAATACAGATTCTGAAATAAAAGATCATTATTTTAGATCTCAAAAATTAGAAAATTTTGTTGTGAAAATAGTTTTAATTAAAAATTCCCTTGTAAAACAAATGTATTTTGTGCCAGAGCTAGATATGAATTATGATTCCTAATTAATATGTAATATTGAAATGTGATATTTGTGTAACCTTTTCAGAAATGGCACAGTAAATTCTTCTAACTCTTAAAAGTCAATGTCTTCAACTCATTTTTTTCCTATTTTAATATTTAAAACTTAGGTCTACTTGACTATTGAAGAAATCGGTTAGTTATGATATAATTATCTAGAAATCATATTTAATTTCAAGGTTGAATCAAATCATTAAATAAATAGATGTTTGATAATGAGCTTTTAAAGGCAATGTGGATTTTGGAAAGAGCTGTTGAAGTACTGAGGTTTGAATTCTATTCTTCCCTGAAGAGGTTCTGAGAACTTATACAGAGTATTTAATATCTGAATTCAGGTCCCCATCTTTATGACTGAGTCTTCCAGGTGCCCCCCAGGTCCCCATTTTTATTTTATTTTATCTTATTATTTTTTTTTTAATGATTTTTTTTTTTAAGATTTTATTTATTTATTTGACAGAGAGAAATCACAAGTAGATGGAGAGGCAGGCAGAGAAAGAGAGGGAAGCAGGCTCCCTGCTGAGCAGAGAGCCCGATGTGGGACTCGATCCCAGGACCCTGAGATCATGACCTGAGCCGAAGGCAGCGGCTTAACCCACTGAGCCACCCAGGCGCCCATGGTCCCCATCTTTAAATTGGGATTATAAGTGTGTGTGTCCTCTGTTTTTCAGTGGTTCTTTGGGGGGGGTGAAATGATGTTATACCTGTGTGAATGTTTGGAAAGCTATACTGGTACATGCTGGATGTTCAAAAAATTCATATATATTTTCTTTAAACAATAAATCCTAAGGAGTTCACCTAAATCTACTCACTAGCATGAGTTGAATCATATTATACATTTAAATATCAGCGGTTTCTTTTTCCAGATTTGCTATAATTTAAAAAGCCAGAAAATGTTTCCCCTATTTAACGTTTCCCAGAAAATGTCTTCCCACTGTTGTGGCAGTGATGTAAATAAAAAGAAAATTTTGATTTAAGTACATAACCCAGGATTTTCTTGATTTTATTTTGTCTTTATTGATGAAGGAACATATTTGGAAAATAGAAATAATTTATTTTAGTTATGCACATATATATAATGCATATATATAAATTTACATATAACTAAAATAAATTACTTGTATATATATAAAACATATGTATATATATGATTAAATATCTTGTTTTAGGCAGCATTTTAAAAAAATTTCTTTGAGAGAGTGCAAGCAAGACAGCAGAAGCATGGTGAGCAGCAGAGGGAGAGGGGAGAAGCAGACTCCCCACTGAGCTGGGAGCCTGCTCTGTGGCTCCATCCCAGAACTCCAGCATCATGACCTGAGCTGAAGGCAGACGCTTAATGACTGAGCCACCCAGGTGCTTTCCACCTTTCTTTCTTTTTTTTTTTTTTAAAGGTCCAAGTAGTGGTTTTTAAAAAAATATATTTTAAAAATTTTTTAATAAACATATAATGTATTATTAGCCCCAGGGGTACAGGTCTATGAATTGCGAGGTTTACACACTTCACAGCACTCATCATAGCACATACCCTCCACAATGTCCACACCCCCCCCCCCCCCCCGTTTGTTTTGTGAGATTAAGAGTCTATTACTGGTTTGTCTTCCTCCCGATCCCATCTTGTTTCATTTATTCTTTTCTTACCCCTCAAACCCCTCACGTTGCATCTCTACTTCCTCATATCAGGGAGATCGTATGATAGTTGTCTTTCTCCCGTTGACTTATTTCACCAAGCAGTGGTTTTTAAACTACACTCCAAGTATCATCTGATTACAATTCAACAGATCAGCCATGGTATTTGGCGTGTTATTAAGGTATACTTTATTACTTTTTTCTTTTTTTAACGAGGCATGAGAGAGGAGATGAGATAGGATTTAGGGTTTATTGATTGTTAAAAAAGACATCTGGCCAACTGTTTCTTCTAACTCCAGTGTTCAGGGAAGTTGAAAGGGTGAAATACCCAGCACAATTATGTGTGTAAATCAAGATATCCATAAATTAAAGGAAATGTAATGTTGAATGAGGGAAAATAAAACATTTCCTATCACATCCTTTCTTTTCCTGTTTTTAAATTCCAAGCCCTTTAAAGAAAATTCGGCTACTTAGCAGTTCTTCAGGCCCTGTTTGGAATGCTAATGAGCCTGGCCTAGTCACAGCCCCAGCACTGCCAAGTTCTAGGAATTTAGATTTTCTCCAGGCATGGAAGGGGCTTTTGACTGGTGTGTGAAAGGAGGGGAAGACTGAACATCCCTTGATGCTGTGCTTAGAAAAGGGGAGAATTGAAGAGGGTGGACACGGGGAAAGTGGCGAGACGGCTTTCTTCTGTTCGGAGAGAATTCAGTGGTTTAGAATATTGAATAAGGCAGGGAACCAAAGAGGTGTCATTTCAGTCACTTAACATTGAAATACAGGACACTGTGGGGAAAAAAAGCTATAAGGACTTTTGGAGACCTTTTACTGTAGGGACTATCCATCAGATTGCTTTGTGAGAGGAAACTGAGAAAGGAAGGGGGGAGGGTTCTCTCAGTAATGTGCCATCTTGGTCCAGAGGGACTCTCCTGCCTTTCACAGACCTTCTTCTGACAGGACAAGACTAAGGGCCAAGGGGGACCGTGAAGGTTTTTTATTCTTTATGATTCAGGATAATTTCTCCTCATCCTGGCAGAAGATGCCACGTCCTGTGTGGATATGGTCTCTCATGACAAAGCCCTCAGTGTACAACCCAGAAACAACACACAGTTGAAGAATCATGTCTTTCTAATGGATGTATTTTTTTTTTCCATGTAATTTGTTTTTGTGCACAGCATTATAACTCAATGTGCAGATCTAGAGGAACTTTACAAAAAAAAAAAAAAAGGCTGAAAGCTGTGTTGGTTTGTGGGGGAGAGTGAGTATGTTACTACATCTACAGGTGTTTCTTATTGCATGTCCCGTAAGATAGGGTGACCGTGGAGGTTTGTCTTTTCCTTCTTGGATTAGGAGTTGGGCTGGAAAGAATCAGTTTGACAAGATAATTGGACCCGAAACACAGTTGCTTAAAAAGATGGTCTAAGGGGTGTCTGGGTGCACAGCTGGTGAAGTGTCAGACTGTTGATTTTGGCTCAGGTCATGATCTCAGAGTCGTAAGATCAAGCCCCACTTTGGCCTTAGTGCTCTGGGCAGAGTCTACTTAGGAATCTCTCTTCCTCGCCCACTGCCCCTACCCGCCATGTGCTCTAGCTCTCTCTCTCAAATAAGTAAATAAATCTTAAAAAAATATTTTGGCTAAGTTTGAAGCTTGACATCATAGAAGAGAAAGAATGAGAGAAACAGATACAGGTAAATAAAAGCGCGTGTTACCGAAAGATAGTAGCCGGTTTTATTCTTGGGACAAAATGGCTGCTGGTGATGTTGCTCTTCCCTCACCTCTTCCGGGAGGCAAGAGAGTCGTACCAGATGGAAGAGGGTTGGGAAATCTTACCAACATGTCAGGTGAGATTGTCTATCCCGAGGGAGACATCTTTGAAGAGAGAAGGTAGCGTGTAGCTGGTAAATAGGAATCAATGAATTATTTGGGAAAATCACCATAGACATTTGATTACTTGGTCTTTAGTTTCATTCCTAGGAATGGCAGGAGGTTGAGAAAGAAGTTGTTTCACCTTGAAAAGGAATCTGCTTTTGGTAGTCTCAGAGTAGGAAAAGCCAAATCACATTCTTAGAGGAAATTTTTGTGAGAAGATAATTATAATGAATCAGCTGCTATGAAAACATCTCCAAGAGACCATTTTGGGTAAGAGAAAGCAGTGACTCTTGTTCCTGTGTGTGTTTTTCTTTTTCTTTCTTTCTTTCCTTTTTTTTTTTTTTTTTAAACCAAATAGAAATCTGATCAATATCAGTTTAGTTGAAAACCATTTTGCAGATGAAAAGGAGATATCTTTCCTTTTGGGTTCTGGAAATACACCTGTGAAACAGATAACCTGTATATATGCTTCAAAAGGAATTAGAAAGTGGGTACTGAGATCCTCCCAAACATTTAGATGATGGGTAGACTGTAGAAGATGATACCTTTCTTGAGCTTGTCTTTGTAAAATTATTTTTCTCTGATTTAAAATTCTACAGATGGAGCTTATAACTTCAAGAGAAGCTTCTCTAATTTTAATTTCCCCTATAACTTTTCAGAATTATTGACATTTTGCATTTTGCAACTTGATTGCTCTTTGGTTCTATCAAATTATAAGAAAGACATGTTCAAATTCAAATTAAGTTGCAAAGGAAAAAAAACAAAGTTGCCTATTGATGATAATGATGTTTGTAAACTGGGCCCTTTATAACTTCACAGTAGGGGGAAATCCTCCTTTTGAAGAGTTCTTTCTTTGCTTCCCATTAGTTTTTTAAAAAAATCATTGAACTATATATTGGTCACAAATAGCATCGTAAGAAGAGAAGACTGTATATGATCTATAGGAGAGGGTCTAAATTCTCTTCTCTCTTCAGCCTTTAAAGGGCTAATATTTGAGACACTTTCCAGTTTATTAGGCATTAAGACAATCAGCTATTAGCTATTAGTTTTATTTCTATAGAAAAAGAATTATTAAAGGAGTTCACCTCAAAATATATTTTAAAAGAGAGTGAGGTTTCTGTCACATCCCTGTTCTGTAGAGTGTCTTCTCTGAACAAAACTGTGCTAAGCTTAAGGGATGAAAATATCCATAAAAACTTTGAGATGTCAGGATTCTAAGGTATGTTTGTGTTCTAAGAGTTTTCCTTAATCTTTTGGGGGTCATATGTCACTTTGAGACTGAGGAAATTCAATCAAGTGTACAAAAACACAAGAGTTTATGTGCATTTGATGGTGTTCAAGACTCCCTGAAGATTAGCCATTGGATCCAAGCTTGGGAATGCTTGTGCTAATGTGTACTAATAGCTCTTCATGAAGCTGGAAGCTTTGGGTTTGGTTTGTATTGCACTCTGTTGTTTCCTCAGTGCCTAGCACAGTGCCTGGCTCATAATCAATGAGTATTTGTTGGATAAAATGGATATTTTTTTTAAAAAAGATTTTAATTATTTATTTGACGGACAGAGATCACAAGTAGGCAGAGAGAGAGGGAAGCAGGCTGCTGAGCGGAAAGCCTGATGTGGGGCTCCATCCCAGGACCCTGGGATCATGACCTGAGCTGAAGGCAGAGGCTTAACCCATTGAGCCACCCAGGTGCCCTAAAATGGAAATATTTTATTTTGGACATATTTGGTATGTGGTTCATCTAATCTGGATCTTCTGGTTGCTTATAATTTACCAGTTCTGCACTCCATAGGACTTTTTTTTACTTCTTTTGCAAGGGATAGGAACCCAAGTAGTTTAAGCACAATAGGAGCTTTTTGGTTTGCATTACTGGGGAGTCCAAGAGGAGGTTCTGCCTTCTGGTTCAGCTGGGACTAAGGGTTCACTTGAGGGGACCAAGGGTTCAGTTGAGGAGACTAAGATTTTGTCTCTCTTTCTCTCTCTCTCTCTCTCTCTTTTTTTTTTTAAACTTCTGTCCTTCTTGTAGGACTTATTCTCTGGAAGACTTTTTCCACTCATGGTGAGGAAAAATGATTTCTGGCAGTTCTATGCCTACACTTTCTCTCATAATGCTTGATTTTATAGGGAGATAGAACCCTCCCTTTTCCTTTCATTGTTCATATCTGCTTCTATAGAGGCACTTGGGCCCTGCTGGGGCTGTGTTCTCTCCTTTGGACCAAGCACTGTTGTTGTCTGGTGTGATGGGAGAGAGAGGGGGTCCGGCTAGGTTTCATACCCTCCCTTGAGTTGTGGAGGGATCCCATTATTTCTTAACCATGCCATCTTAAGAGTTATTCGGTGGGAGGGGCACCTGGGTGGCTCAGTCATTAAGCGTCTACCTTCGGCTCAGGTCATGATTCTAGAGTCCTGGGATCGAGTCCCACATCAGGCTCCCTGTTCCACGGGAAGCCTGCTTCTCCCCCTCCCACTCCCTCTGCTGTATTCCCTCTTTCGCTGTGTCTCTCTCTCTGTCAAATAAATAAATAAAATCTTAAAAAAAGAAAAAAAGAGTTATTCGGTAGGAAAGGGAAGTTTCTATAAGAAGCAGGAGAAAACATAACAGATGTCCAAGACACATTTCATATGTGATAGTTTAATTAAGGTTGATATTGTGGTCTTAGGATGTCAGTGGGTCCATTGAGTGTCCCTTACCAAGCAACTGGTTTTCTGGATATTGTCATCAAAGAAACATAGGTCCTCAAAGGAAGGACTTGCGTCTTGTAGAATTTTTTAGGATTAAGAGAATAAATACCAACATTTGTGCAAAGGGAGGAAGAAGTAGGAGAGCATTATAGGAATCTTGTGAAATCTGTCATACAGCTGCTTTCTTCAGACTGTAGGGGCAGTAATTTGGATTTACTGAATGTGATGTCAAGTCTGGCTTTAGCTTTTCACTTGCTCTGTGGTGTCTCCAGCAGAATGTTGGTGTGGGCTGAGTGTACTGTCCTTGACAGGGCTTGTAAATGGAACCAGAGCAGGTTGACTTTGGTTGGGGAAGGAAGTACTTTGGAATGTATGGGGATTGTTGAAACAACTTTCTGTGTGCTTTACTAAAGGAGAAAACACTTCGTATTGATGACCAAGATTCCAAATGACTGCAATTTCAATTATTCTTGAAGATCTATTTCACTAGATATTGGTTTTCTAATAATTCATATATTTTTTTCTTTAAAAAGAAGAGGAGTATTTTTGTAATAATTATCATGAAGGTTTTAGAATAACACTTAAGATTCAAATACATTCAAAACCCCAAGATATATTTGGATAAGTTAAGATGACTTACTATTTAAAGGTATAATGCTCGTAATTTTCTGTTTGGTTCATTGTGGACTCATGCTGAGCAGGGGACTATCAGTTCTGTGATAGAGTGCTAACTTTTATTCTTATTTATTTTTTTAACGATTTTGTTTATTTATTTGACAGAAATCTCAAGGAGGCAGAGAGGCAGGCAGAGAGGGGTGGGGGAAGCAGGCTCTCTGCTGAGCAGAGAGCCCAATGCAGGGCTCCATCCCAGGACTCTGGGATCATGACCCGAGTGCAAGGCAGAGGCTTTAACCCACTGAGCCACCCAGGTGCCCCTAGAGTGTTAACTTTTAAAACTTTGATTTTTAATATGTTCAGATTGTCATCCTGACCTGTTTTTCAGGTTCAGTAACTAAATGTGAACTTATGTGGACTCTTTCCACACCACTATTATTTTTCTTGAAGTCTTAATTAAAAGATTCAGTTAGAATCTCATGTGATACCTGACACGTAGTGGGTGGTCATTTGTATTTGTATAATGAAATGATGAGTGAATATAAATTAGTGTGTATCAGTGTGCCTCATGAGCAGTAGGTCTATGTCATTTTCCTATTAAATATATTTGAATAATGTTTCCCACCAAGAAGTTGAGTAAATTTAGATTTACTAAATTAAATAAGTCATTATTATATCCTTTCTCTGTGCCTGGCATTGCTTAGTTTTTTGGCTTTGAAGTACTTAACTGCCCCTTATTTATGGTAAATACTATATTGCATGTATAATTCCACCATAAAACCAATATGATAACCCTTAAAGAGAGAATAGCCGTTCACATCTCTTTTGAATTTCCCTGCTTTTCTTTTCCGTTAGAATGTTGATGATATGGAACACATTTATGGATGTGTTTTCTCACTTGGATGGCTGTGCTAGTCTCTAAAGTAGTATCTTTCTCATTCCCACCAGTCTGCTCTCAGCTTGGCCACCAGAGAGATCTTTCCAGAAATAAGCCAGGTCACGCTGACCTTTCCTTGCTCCTTCCAGTGGCTCCTCTCTCACTTGGAGTAAAAGCCTGGGTCTTTATGATGACCCAGGAGGCCTATAGGATGTGGCCTTTGAATCCTTGACCTCTCTGACCTCCTTTCCAGTAGCTTACCTTCTTCCTCACTGTTTTCAGCCACGATGTATTCCTTGTAGGCCCTTGAATATGCCAAACATCCTCCCACTGGAGGGTCTGCACTGGCTGTTCCCTCTGCCTGGAATGCAGATATCTTCCTCAGGCCTGTTAAGTCTTTTAGCATGTTTTAGGTTTCTTCTTTTTCTACTGCATTTATCCCCTAGCACACTGTAAAATTTATGGGTTTATTATTGTTTATTATTTGTCTACTCCCTGCTATCTCCTGTAAGAGTGAGTGTTGCTTTTATTTGCTCTTACTATGATGCCTTGCACATAGTAACTGCTTAGTAAATGTTTGTGGAATGAATTTCCCGAGAAAGAAATTTAAATAAATTTTTTTCTAAAGTGATTACCTTATTGGTTAACTTTTTTCAGCAATTAAGGGTAATAATAAATAGTAATGATGATATATATTATGAATATGAATAATAAATAGTAATGATGAATATAGTTAATAATTACTGAGTATATACTTTGTGCTAGGCATTTGTAATCAATAATATTCATGATGATGATTGCTAACCTTTAGTGAATGTTAACTTTGGACCAGGTATTTTGCATTATCAAATTAGTTAATTTTCAAATCAACTTTACAAAGTTAATACTAGTATGATCTGAATTTTGTAATTAGGCCAGAGAAATAACATTCCAATAACATATATTCAGTATAAAATTGATACAACTGTGATATTAGAATCTCAAAAGGAAACATATATTGTTAAAATTATTATTATCCAATTTTTGTACAGTTCTAGCAGAAGTCTGTATGTCTCTTAGGGAACTTTTATGTGTGGTTATGATGATCACTGTGTGAAGAACTAGTATTAGGATTAAGAGTGTCCTTGCATTTAGAGATAAAGTCATTACCTAATACTAAATACAACATCTAACTTAGGAGTATTACTATTTCTGTCTGCAGGAATTAGATTTTTTTTTTTTTTTTTTTTTGCCTGGCCTGGAAACAAGGGAAATAATTGAACACATGCATGTGTAGCTTTCTTCAGTTGTCAGACTTTTCTGCTTATTTTTGTTTATCTTTGATTTTACCCTCAGTTGGCTCTGCTTTCAGAGGTCATGGGTGTTGCTTTATTTTCAGGTTAGAATTCATTTACCCCATCCCACAGAGGTCTTTGCTTTTTAGTTAAAACACTCCAGAAGAGGATATATCTCTCATTTCAGCCACAATTAGACCCTTGCCAATAACACAAGTATGTCTGGGATTATTTTCTTCCTGCACAGAAAAAGCTTAAAAGGGGGTCTTATGCCCATTGATTCTATCCTTCCCGATTATTAAGTGTGACTTTAAAATGACAACTGTGTTGTTGTTGTTTTTTTTAACTCCCGTTTATTCACATTTAGCCACTCTTAATTAAATGTTGGAAGCTATGTCTGTGGGAGGTATTTTTTTAAGAGTTTTGAGCTCTTCCCTTTCCTGGTAGTTCTTAGAAATGTCCCAGGTCCTTATTGACTCAAAACAAGAGTCATCTGCTTGTAGTTTTAACAAAGAAGTTGTTATACCCTTCAACTTTCTGGAAAAGAAAAAAAAAAAAGTCCAGGTTCTCATGCTAGAATAATTGTGGGAATTAGTCTATAGCTGTCAGAGGTTTTTCTGGCCAGGGAACTTCTCTTGCCAACTGTTTCTTCCTAGGTATGTTTCTCTTTTATGTGTAATTAGCCAGGAAGTGGTAGATGATTCTCATACTCATCTCCGTTTGGAGAAGGTAGCATACTTAAAGGGAACAGGGATGAGGCATGTCCTTACAGCTATAAAACTTAATCACCAATAGCATTGTGCTCTGAAGATTTCCAAAGAAGGAAGTATTTTTGGCTAACTTATGTTCTGCTTTGCCTAGGAGCCCTTAGTGATTGGCTTACTCTTTGAAGTCTCTTAGCCATTCCCTTCTAGAATGTGTAAACGTTATTATATGGTTTGCTGAGGGGATGAGCCGGGGATGAACGGTTAGTTGTATCATCATCACATATTTATTTTATCTTTCCTGCCTATGATCTTTCTGCTGTTTCATCATCAACCTCATTTTGTCTTTTGCAATTTGGTTTCTTGACCTTCCTGATTTGCTCATTCAATTCATTCAGGAATGAAGTACCCATTCATTCATTCAGTTTTTTTTTGTGTGTGTGTGTGTGTACTGACTGCATGCTAGTCACCGTGCTACATAGTGAGGGTATAAAGATTAAAAATACACTGCTTCAGGGGGCACCTGGCTGGCTCAGTTGGAAGAGCATGAAACTCTTGATCTCGGGTTTAAGGTTTGAGCCCCATGTTGGGTGTAGAGATTACTTACATAACTAACTAACTAACTAACTAAATGTAAAAAAAATATACTCCTCCTGCAGTCCTCAAGGAAGGTCGGAATGACTAAAAGCAGTAGAAGTCTGGGGTGGGGTAGGTGTCTATACTTGGAATAAACGAATGTCACTAGGGTGAGTTTTCCATTTTATGACTTTTTTTTTCCCTGAGAACACCTCCAAATTGGTGCCAAATTGGTTTAGGTGGCAAAAACTCAGAAAGGAATGTCCGTCTGGTAGGAGTAAGCCTCTGGACCTGAACCTTTGCCTTGTGAGTCACTTTTTCTAGGGCCAATGATTTTCTAGCTCTTGACAGATGATTGAGAACTGATAGTAGTTAAGGTCAACTCAGCATCACTAAATAATTGGTCTCAACTGATAGAGAGATGCTCATTCATATCTGGAGGAAGGCATTTTGCAAATGCTTTTGATTTTTAGGAAAACAGTAATAGGCAGACTAGGAGAAAATGCTGCACAAACTGACTTGCAACATTCCCGGATTCCAAGAGGTCAAGGAGAGAGGATCAAAAAAAGGAAGTTATCAGATGCAGAAGGAAGATCTGAGAAGACAAAGCCATGATTTCTTTCTTTAGCTGGATTAGGGCTTTAAGTTTTCAAAATATATGGGCAAATTCTCTCTGAACTCTTAGTTACATATTTCCCTTTGAAAGGCACCATGTAGTTTACTGTCTCCCCATCTTCTCCCCCACTCCCAGTTTCATCAGTATCTATGCTCTGAAGGTAATTGCTTCACAAAATGACGGCTTCCTACAGTGATTTCTAAAAAGGATCATATATGCAAGACGTCATTGCCTTTGGAGTCCACACGACACCGCCCTTTCTAAAAGGTCTTTAAGTCACTCACGTGAAGTGATAGCAGTGATCAAAAAATTTAAACACAAGGATTCATCCAATCTTTTTAGGAGCTTCCACACAGTAGTACTTCAACATTGAGAGTTTATACTATGAGTTAAATGTGATTTAAATTGATTTGGTCTTTCATGGAAAAATAACTGTAGACATTTTCAAGACCTAAGAGCAAGGACAATTTCAATTTTGGAAGGAATCAGTTTTAGAAATATTAGCAGCAGCAAACATACTTCAATATGGAATTAAGCATATTTTTAATATATAAGCTTAAAATATTTGTGTTAGTAAAAAATGTTATTGTAGTAAGGCATATAAAAGAAGAAAATAAAAAAAAGAAGACACTTTTTTTTTTTTTTTTAAAGATTTTTATTTATTTATTTGACAGAGAGAAATCACAAGTAGATGGAGAGGCAGGCAGAGAGAGAGAGAGAGAAGCAGGCTCCCTGCTGAGCAGAGAGCCCGACGCGGGACTCGATCCCAGGACCCTGAGATCATGACCTGAGCCGAAGGCAGCGGCTTAACCCACTGAGCCACCCAGGCGCCCCAAAAGAAGACACTTTTATTTTGTTTGTTTGACCTTTAGAAACCACACATTTCATTTTCTTTTTTTTTTTTTTAAGAAGAACATTAGCTTTTTTTTTTTTTTTTTTAAAGATTTTATGTGTTTATTTGAGAGAGAGAGAGAGAGCGAGAGCGCGCTCACAATCAAGGAGAGTAACAGGTAGAGCTAGAGGGAGAAGTAGACTCCTCTCTGAGCAGAGGGAACGTGGTGTGGGACTTGATCCCAGGACACTGGGATCATGACCTGAGCTGAAGGCAGACACTTAACTGACTGAGCCACCCAGGAGCTCAAAACCCCATGTTTCAAATGACAAATGAAAGTGAAATTAATTCTTCTTGTCATTATAGGCAGGCAAAGCTGGAATATAGCGATGAGTGAATTTGGTATGTTGCATTTGTTTTGCTTTTATAAATAGAACACTTTTTGGCAGAAAGTTTTGACAGTGTTTATTTCCCTCTTTATGGGATTTGAATTGTTCATGGTATGAAATTGGACATCTGAAGAATTTTCTGTTTAGTTACTCTGAATTATGAGAAAAATTACTAGGCATATATACAAGAATCTATAGGCTTGAGATTGGTTCTTTACTTGGGCAACTTGAGTTCTGTAAGTACAAAATGTCTATACTACTAAGTGGCAAGCTCTTAAGTTTTTTTTTTTTTAACTTATTTGACAAAGAGAGACACAGCGAGAGGGAATACAAGCAGAGGGAGTGGGAGAGGGAGAAGCAGGCTTCCTGGGGCTCGATGCTGGGCTCGATTGCGAGCTTGATCCCAGAACCCTGAGATCATGCCATGAGCCGAAGGCAGACACTTAATGACTGCCAGGCGCCCCAAGATCTTAAGATCTTTTGACACTATGTTCTAAGAATGGTGAGTGAACAGAACAAAATCACATACTCGTACTTTGCTTGGAGTGATAAAATAATACATTGACTTAAAACCATTGATACTAAACAGTTAAACATTCACTCTATACTGAAAATATTATAAATGTCAGAGTTTGCTATTGAAGAATGATACCGCAGGCCAGCTCTAATTACAAAATAGGAGAAATGAAAAAAAAACTACAGAAAGAGAAGGAACTTGGGAGATCACAACTATCCCATTTAAGAAATAAGGCACAGAGAGGTTAAAGGACCAGTGTAGGCACAGCTGATTTTGTAGTGGCAGACCAAGGATTAAAACTTAGGGTTTTTTTTTTTTTTCCTTCTGTTCTAGTGCTGTTTCTTTCTTTCTTTCTTTTTTTTTTTTTAAAGATTTTTTTTTTTTTAAATTTATTTGTTATATATATAGAGAGAGATACAGAGCGCAAGCACAGGCAGATAGAGTAGCAGGCTAGAGGCAGAGGGAGAAGCAGGCTCCCTGCCGAGCAAGGAGCCCGATGTGGGACTCGATCCCAGGACGCTGGGATCATGACCTGAGCCGAAGGCAGCCGCTTAACCAGCTGAGCCACCCAGGCGTCCCTAGTGCTGTTTCTAAATGAAGGTGAAAGAGGGAGGTGAATGTGTGCCAGGGCTGTGGGGGCTGTCGGGTGGCAGGTGGTGGGGACGTGTGGGGAGGAGGGATAGTTTAGGTAAGATGCCAAAGGGTTGCAGAATTTATGAGAAATTTTATATGGCCAACAAAGTGAACCCAGATTTGGGGATAAAGTTATTTGTGGTCAAGTTCTGGAAGAACTTTGAGGGCAATTCCTTTCTCCTCCTCTTCCTCCTCCTCTATCTCTTCCTCCTCTTCCTCTTCCTCCTCCTCCACCTTCTTCTTTTTTTTTTGAAGATTTTCCTTATTTATTTGTTAGAGCAAGAGTGAGAGAGTGAATGAACACAAACAGGGGTAAGAGCAAGCAGAGGGAGAAGCTGGCTTTCCACCGAGCAAGGAGCCTGATGTGGAACTCAAATCATGACCTGAGCATTCCATCCTGCTTATGAACCTAGCAATTCTAACCCCCTTTCTTAGTACACCTTTTTTATAATATCCATGGTGTAGTCCACACTGTTTCTTCCCCCCTAAATTCATTTCATTTAAATGTGCTTCAGAGTCATTTCATTAGAAGTGAACTATATCACTTAATGGTATGAGGATCCAGGGACACACAGTGGGGAAACAGCAGGAAAATAGTATACTTAGTTTATAAAGTATTCACACTGGAAATAGTTTCTTTTGTGGTTTCTGAAGGAAAAAGGTACAATTGTTAACTCTAAGGAAATAAAATTTATTTTATCAGCAAAATTGGGTTTATCTGGGGATAACAGAGAATTGTAATTTGGGTCAGGCAAGCAGTGGCAAAACCATAGGCAAGTCCAACAAACAAAGGGGAGAACCATGGTTTTACGGAGAAGGAGGAAGAAGTTGGGAGGGGTTGTTTTGAATGAGAATCTATTGGAGAAAAGCATGAGTCCAGGTTTATGATAATTTCTTGATGGCTGAGTTTCAGGGGTTGTTGATTTCTTGTTGGGTCCTGTAATTAATGATTATTTCTATTGATGGTTGTTATTATTATTTTTTTTTTGTTGGGGTCTATAATTGACAATTCTTTATGAATTGAGTGGTATGGTTTCCCCTTCTAGTGTCCCCTTCTATTCTCTTCACTCCGTTTTTGTAAGATTTCCCTTTATTCACATGACTAACATATTTTACCTACTATGTGACATTGTCTTTACATTTGGGGGAATAATAAGGGACTGGAGATCAAAGGATAATTTGCTTTCTTTTGGAAATCTTTAAAAAATCTATAGTAGCCATGTATTTTTTTTTTGGAAATCTTTAAAAAATCTGATAGCCATATATTTTTATACACCAATTTGTTTATATTCCATGCATATTTCTAAAATGCTGCTATTTAGTTTTGCCCCTTCAATATAAATGGAATTATATAACAGTTACTAGTTTGGGACTTGCTTCTTTTAAGCTCAACTTTATGTCTTTGAGATTTTTTCACTGGGTTGAAAGGGGCGATATGAGTTACAGTTATTTAAAACAGGCTATCTTGGCCTCGTTCAGGATTTGATATTTTGGATAATTTTCTGAAACCCATCTGGATGGGGAATGCTTCCCACCTTCCTTTATCTACATTTAGGCAACTGTTTGTTGGTTCCAGTTATTTTTACTGTTTATTTGATTTACCAAAAATAACATTATTGACCAATTCAGGGATTCAAAAAGTCACCCATTCACTCAATGAATAATTATTTAGTATCTTCCATGTTTGAGGCCTCGTGCTCAAAGTTGGGCATGTTATGGTGAACAAAACAGAAATGGTCTGACTCTCTTGGAACTTATAATTCATAGCATTAGAGACTTATGTTTGAAAATTATGATGGAACGTGAAAAGTTTTATTGATAGAGGATAGCCTAGAGTACAGTGGGAATGCAGAGCAGATGTTCCTGATCCATTTAAGGAGGGAGAGTGATTTTAAAAAGATTTATTTATTTATTTGAGAGAGAGAGAGAGAGAGAAAGAGAGAGAACAGGAGGGGCAGAAGGAGTGGGAGAGAGAATCTTTCATGATTCAAAAATACTCAGGAGAGACTCTCCTCAGAAAGCATGGAGCCCCACCTGGGGCTCAGTCTCATGACCCTGAGATCATGACCAGAATCAAAAACAAGAGCTTTGGAGAGATTTTTTAAAAATACAGATTCTTGGTGAAGAGTCCCCTGTGGAGGAGCCATTGGAGGGTACATCTGGACTCATGCAGAGAGTCTAGAATCGTACTTCAGGGGGAGGTTGACACTTGAGGTGTATGAAAGGACATTGAGCTCCTTGATAAATATCGTTATATGAGAAAGAATTGGAGAGAAATCGTCTTATTCATCCCAGAAAAAGAAAACTTAGTTTACATAGTTCCAGAGGAAAGAACTGAGACTGAAAAGGGAAAGTTATTTGGGAAGCAAGTCTCATTTTATTCACTGACTCATTGATTCATGTAATAGGTATTTAATATCTACTATAACTCATTCTCAAAGTTGCCAAAGATATAATAGTAAACAAGATGGATTCAGTTCCTGACTTCATGAAGCTGCAATTTATTGAAAGATTCAGACAATTAAGCAAGCAATTTAATGAAAATGTGATAAGTATAGTAAAGGGAAACACGGGGTGCTATTTCCCCTCCATATAAAACACCTCTCTGATATTAATACTCTCAGAAAGATGGTAAATGATGAATACTCTGACCTTGGAGGTACTCACGAAGAGGCTATGGGGGTAATGAAGAAGTAGCGCCAATAAATATCATTAAAATCCCATTTAACTTTTAGCATCAATGATTGTCTATGTCTTTGAAACAGACTCACACTCCTCACTTTTTCCCCCCCTTCCTATCCCCATCTTTCCCTTTCTTCCATTCTCATTTGCAGTTATTTAAGTCTTCATGGTGGAATGATTCTGGGATTTTCACAGATGTTTGTCTATAATGAATAGGACTAAGTCTTAGAACTGAAGTCATTCTTAGGTATTATGTTTTAATCTGGGCTATCATGTAATTGAGGATAGGAGCAAGTATGTAAATGCACTGATCTGACATAGAGCTTCAATTTTACCCCTTCCTCTTGATGATTAACCCATGCAGGCAGGGACTCTTAGTAGGCATTATAGCACGATTCTGTATTTCTGGGGGAATGGATAGGCACAAAGAATGAGTAGAATGTCAATGCTGCTTTTCATGTAATTTTCTAAAAAGATTATCATTTTTGATCATTATATTTTGAATTCTTAACATGTTTTAAGTAATTAGAAAAGCTGCCTTTTAACTCATAGCTTTTAAGAAAAATTAAGTATTATGTTGTGATATTCTCAGGACTCTCTGAGCCTTTCACATTCAGTGTTCTAGGCTGAAGCTGGATATTGTGGAGGTTTGGGTTTACTTTCTCTTGACCCAATGTGACTTCCTGTTTCTAAGAAAAACAGTTTTAAAGACTTTTAAAAGGAATATCTTGCATGCTTGGCAACTCTTGTAA
>NC_081562.1:67362486-67463313 GCF_022355385.1 Mustela nigripes
AACCACATGTTAGTAAACCAGTGCAAATGAAGTATATATATAAAAAAAAAAATCAAAGAACCATATTGCTTGACCAAGTTAGCATTTTGTTTTGTAGAAATTGGATGCCATAGAAAAATTTGGTGATTTAGGAAGTGTCTGCTTTGGGTAACCAGATAAATCAGGAACCAGAAGTTTCATTTTGATTTAGTTTGTCATCCTAATTCAAGGGGACATTTGATCACAAATCAGGGTTTCCTCAGTGTTGAATTGATGTAACCACATGTTAGTAAACCAGTGCAAATGAAGTATATATATAAAAAAAAAAATCAAAGAACCATATTGCTTGACCAAGTTAGCATTTTGTTTTGTAGAAATTGGATGCCATAGAAAAATTTGGTGATTTAGGAAGTGTCTGCTTTGGGTAACCAGATAAATCAGGAACCAGAAGTTTCATTTTGATTTAGTTTGTCATCCTAATTCAAGGGGACATTTGATCACAAATCAGGGTTTCCTCAGTGTTGAATTGATGTATGATAATATTGATGATACTAGTGATCTTGGTTTTAGGTTTTTGTTTGTTTGTGTTTTGATTCGTTGCAACTTGGGCACCTCCTTTCAAATGAATTCACAAATTTAGAACTAATTCGCATGCATTCTTACAATATCCTGGAAAACAATCCAGTTACTCCTGCCACTTACTCAGTGAAGAAAATGAATGTTAGTGAGTAAGCTTTGGTAGTTAGATAATTCTCTTTGAATGGGAGGTTGATGTCTCCTGGCTCTCAGGTCGGATTCAGCTCTTCTCTTGATATTGTCCTAGAAATTAGCTTCTAATGAATATTTTAATAAGAATTAAATATGTTTTTATAACTATAAGGGTGATTTACTCATTTGGTTAGTATTCATTGAGTACCTAGTATGTGTCAGACATTCTTCTAGAAGAGACCGTATGGTAAAGAATAAGTCAGGCAAGGTCCTTGATTTTTATTTAGCTATTAAAGACTTATTTAAAGACTTACTATGTGCCAGAAACTGTACTAGGTTCTTTAGAGATAAAATCATGTAATTGTCCTAGCAATGCTATGAGGTAGGTATCTTTATTCTACAGGTATAAAGAAGGAGGCTCAAAGTCACATAGCCAAGAAGCAGCTGACCCAGGGTTTGAATGAGGGAATGAGAGCTCATTACCACCCACTTTACGGTCCCTGTATGATCTCCCTAGATCACACATTCCTTGTTAAAAAACAAACAAACGAACAAACAAACCCCCCCTCCCCCGCCAAACACACACACATAGAAAAAAAAAAAAAGGAAAATCAAAACTATGTAATCTGACCACTGTTAATATTTTGGTGTCTGTGTTCCATTCTTTATATGTGTATGTGTAGAGGGTGTGTGTGTGTGTGAGATATCTTATTGGTTTGCTACCAGTTATTTTCATAAACATATTATAAATATTCTGCAGGCCAGTACATTTTAAAAATAGACTTAAATAGTTTTATAGTATTCCGTCATTTGTTTATATCATGATTGGTTACCGGTTTCCTTCCATTTAGCAAAAATTTTCAGTTTCATAAATGCTGCTTCAATTAGTATCTTTATGACAAAATCTTATTACAAATTTATGATTGTTAAAAAGTTTCTTAGTGAAAAATGGTGTTCATACTCTGAGTAAGTACGTATAAAGTAGCCACATGGTAGATACCTACCATGACGAGGTTATCAGTATCTATATGCTTTGTCTTCCAGGTTAGTGGATGACAGATGTGTGGTGCACCCGGAGGCGGGAGACCTCGCCAACCCTCCCAAGAAATTCAGAGGTAAGAAATACATATCTATTTGTTTTTTATTATGTGACATAAAGGCCTGAGATTATTTTTGTGTCTTAAAATAAAGTCATGTTAAAAGTTTATTGAGTGTGGGGGCACCTGGGTGGCTCAGTGGGTTAAAGCCTCTGCCTTCGGCTCAGGTCATGATCTCAGGGTCCTGGGATCAAGCCCCACATCGGGCTCTCTGCTCGGCAGGGAGCCTCCTTCCTCTTCTTTCTCTCTGCCTGCCTCTCTGCCTACTTGTGATCTCTGTCTGTCAAATAAATAAATAAAATCTTAAAAAAACCCAAAACTTTATTCAGTGTGAAACTTTCACATATAAATGTGTCCACTGAAAAGTCTTTCAAAAATTTCTTTGTTGTTTTTCTTCTTTTACACATTGAAGGATTTACAGGGAAAGAGTAGTTTCAATTTTTGTTTTGCTGGATGATAGTCCAGCTGTTGAAAGGAAATCTTGATAATGAATTCTGAAAGCCTACTTTCTAAACTAATAAATACAGCCAAATATTTATTTATGTATTCCTGGGGCAATTATGCTGTAAAGATTTGTGTTTCATTATCAGCTCTTTATCTTAGCTTTTAAAATGTCACTTTGGATGACATGTAATAATGAACAATTGTCTTAGAGTTCCTTTCTAAGTATAATTTTAGAGTTAACTTGATAATATCAGTTGAGACATGGGCCATAATAGGAGACTTATTATAATTCAACTCTTAGGGAGGATTAATGGAATTTGCAAAGAAACTAAAACCAGCAATTAAAAGCCTGTTCAAATCAATTTCATAATTTGTTTGTACTTGCAATAATAGAAATAATTTTAATTGATTAATTTTTAAAAGATTCTATTCATTTATTTGATGCAGAGAGAAAACACGAGCAGAGGGAGGGAGAGGAAGAAGCAGATTTCCCACTGAGCAGAGAGCCTGATGCGGGGCTCGATCCCAGGATCCTGGGATCACAACCTGAGCCTAAGGCAGATGCTTAACTGATTAAGCCATTCAGGCGTCCCAATAAAAATAATTTTAAAGCAGCATTCATTTTGAACACACGGTGGAAGCATTCCTTCTCATAATGGCGAAAAGCAATTTTAATGTGGGATAAAATTCCAGAGAGAGAAGGTAGAAGGGATTCCCCAGGTCCCCAGGCCCAAGTCAGGCTGTGCTACTTCCTACATTGGGGAAGGGAAGTATTTTTCACATTTGGCAAATATTTTCCTTGTCTCACTCCCCGTGATGGACACTTTCCCACCCAATTCTCATTATAAGAATGTATATATTTCATTTTCTTCCTGCTCAGAACCTTGAGGAGAGAATGACAAGCCCGATAAATATTTTTTGAGTTAAATCGGTCAATCTGAATGAGAACTCCCATTTTTTCCTCCACGTGGAAAAATTAACATAAAACCAGCCGTCAGAGAGACACTGGCCATTGGAAGCACTGATGGAACCAATCACTAGGGACTCTCCCCTCACTCCGAGCATGTGAGGTGTTCCCTCAAGGGTCCTCACTGAGGACGGACTCTCCCCTCACTCCGAGCATGTGGGGTGTTCCCTCAAGGGTCCTCACTGAGGACGGACTTGCCATACAGCCACAGGAAGGAGAGTCAGCGGTGCGACCGATGAGTAACTTGCAGTGTGGATGGAGCATTAATGATAAAAAGACAAGTTTCCAAGGCAAACGCGGACAACAAATCTTTCTCTGTACCAGGAAAAAACATGGGGTTCAGGTTTTGACTGTGCGGCTCACTGGCTGTGTCATTTTTAAGTAGGTCACCTAACCGCTTTGAGCCTCAAAGGGCATTTGTCGTTGGCTGGTGAGAGCAAGGTGGGTAATAATGAGAAAAAAGGCACGGAGAGCCACACAGAGCTCAGTTGAGGCTGGAGACCTCTCCAGAGAATAAATGGGAAGTGCTTTAAATCCTGATAGAAATGACAGTTTACTTATCATCGAAAGGCATAATGTATTTCCTTTTAACATATTTGACTCAGCTCTTACGTTGTACTGTCTTCGAGGGCAGGATTCTGCTTTTTCCTTGTTTTCCAGTTATTGGCCCATGCTAGACATCCCAAAACTAATCGTTCAGTTCTTTCGGAGGAGAGACCCAAATGTTCCCTGGGGTCCTGGGATAGAACTTGGTTCTTCAGGGCCCCTCCACACCTCACCGCCGCAGGTGGGGCAGTCTTATTCCTTTGTCAATCAAGGGAGAGGAATCTTCCAAAGACAACCTTCAGGGTGGATGGCCACCTTTTTTCCTTTTTCTCTTTCCCAGCGAAGCAAATTGTTTTAAAGCGTGAAGATCATTGAGGCAGCCCCGTGGTAATACTCCGTGCCCAGCAGATAATTATATACAGATGCTTGGTGTCATGTTTTTCGACAGGCATTGATTCAAAGTATGAATCACTCAGGTGCTCCAACCCACCCCTGGAAGGCTGGCTTTTCCTGTAATCTAATACTCTCTGCCATTGTCCCTGCTAGGTTGCTCTGATTTTTCTACCTCTAGTTTAAGACTGAACCATTTTTCTTACCCCCTTCATCGTCAGAGAAGGAGGGTCCCTTTTTTTAAAAACTGGGGATTGAGGGTTTCCTTTAGTCTCCCCCCCCAAGATTTAGTATTTTTTTTTTTTATTAATTATTGTTGTTAACATGTAATGTATTATTTGCCCCAGGGGTACAGGTCTGTGAATCGTCAGGCTTACACACTTCACAGCACTCACCTTGGCACATACCCTCCCCCACCCTTGGTCCATAACCCAACCACCCTCTCCATACGTTTTCCTTTTATCTTTAAAGCTCTGGCTCTTCTGTCATGATTCTTGGAACCCCGGCATGGCAGAGTCCCAGTAAATAATGCCCTGCAGTGGGCTTGCCTTGGTCTTCAGACTGCTCAGCAGCCAGAAGTGTGCCTTCTTGTCCCAGATGCCTTGTCTTTTTACATAGATTTCACAGTTCTTGCATTTCACCATTCTCTGCCTGCATGTGTACCCTCTGGTTTTAAAAATCATTGTTCTTTTCATGGACTGGCCTCCCAGCATTGCCACCCCTGCATTTCCAGACTCCTCGGCCAAGTTTCCAGAGCACCCTCCCTCATTGTTACTTTTTAGATAAGGTGAAGAAACAATAGTGTATCACGGTTCTGCTACACCTCAGTTCCTCTGGCCCCAGCCATACAAATGATAGTCTCAAATTAATTTGGAAAGAGTTTTGTTTTTCATATTCTGTTGTTTGTCCGAGCGAATCCTACAATTTTAGAGCTGCTAGACAGTTCAAAGTTAATCTAGTGCAACTCCTCTAGTTTTTGGAATGAGGAACCGGAGCTCCAAAAGGGTTAAAATGATTCTCTCCGATATCCAAAGTTATACAGTGAAATATTCTTTTGACTATGTCACATTGCCTCCTGTAGGAATAGAGGAAACCAAGGTTTAACGACAACTTCCTGAGGGCTATTTAAAACCTGATTGACGGCCATTTCTCAGTAGAAACCACACAGTCAGACTAAGATTAACTGATGGGCAGTGGCTTTCTCTTGCCAGTGCAAAATTCCTCTCCTGGTCAAAGACTATCTGTTTTCTTTAAAGATAACCCTTAAACTTTGGAATAAATTCTGATGGACAGAGGAGTTGTAAAACTACTATAGAGGATTCCTCTTCACCCAGTTGCCTCTTGTGTCAGCCTCTTCCATAGTCACGGTGTATTTGTCAAAGCTAAGAAATTACCTTTTGAATATTACTATTGGCTAAGTTCCAGACTTCCTCTGGATTTCACCAGTTTTTTGACTCTTCTCCCTTCCTCATTCCTGATCCCATCTGGGACCCCATGGGGCATTTAGTCATCCTGCTTCTTAGTCTAATCTGGTCTCTGACATTTTCTCAGTCTTTCTTTGTGTTTCATGACCTTGAAACCTTTGAAGAATGCTGGCAAGGTGGATTTTATAGAATCTCCCTCATTTGGGGATTGCCTGATGTTTTTATCATGATTAGGCTGCAGTTAAGTTTTTTTTAAGATTTTTTTTTTTTTTTTTTTTTTTTTTAATTTGACAGACAGAGATCACAAGCAGGCAGAGAGGCAGGCAGAGAAAGAGGAGGAAGCAGGCTCCCTGCCGAGCAGAGAGCCCGATGTGGGGCCCGATCCCAGGACTCTGGGATCATGACCTGAGCCGAAGGCAGAGGCTTTAACCCACTGAGCCACCCAGGTGCCCCTGCAGTTAAGTTTTTGAGATGAATACTACTGAGGGGGCGCCTGGGTGGCTCAGTTGGTTAAGCATCTGCCTTCAGCTCAGGTCACAATTGCAGAGTCCTGGGATCAAGCCCCGCAGCGGGCTCCCTGCTCACTGGGGAATCTGCTTCTCCCTCTGCTTCTCACTGTTTTTGCTCTCTTTCTCACTCTCTCTTTCTGTCAAATAAATAAATAAGATCTTAAAACAAAACAAAACAAAAAAAACCAAAGAATACCACAGAGGTTCACTGCCCTTCTCTATGCAAACATATCAGGGACACATAATATCAACATGTTTTATCACTGGTCTCATTATAAAAAAAAAAAATTATTTATTTATTTGACAGAGATCACAAGTAGGCAGAGAGGCAGACAGAGAGAGAGGGGAAGCAGGCTCCCTGCTGAGCATAGAGCCTGATTTGGTGCTCAATCCTAGGACCCTGGGATCATGACCTGAGCTGAAGGCAGAGGCTTTAACCCACTGAGCCACTCAGGTGCCCCTGGTCCCATTTTTTGACATAGAATGTAATCCTTCTCATTCATACTAATTTATAGCAGTTGTTTTATTGACTTTATAGTCTTTTGGTTTTCCTTTCTCCCCCATAGTTCCTTAGACACTTCTTTTCCTACCTCCCTTGCCTTCTACTCTCTAGAAAGCTCTTCTCTGATGTGGATTTTTCCTGAAGCCTGTGCTCTATTTATACATGTGCATTCTCTTTTAGGAGGAAAAGCTAATATAAATCCAGGCAAGACAGGTTTATGTGTGCCTTTATTACCATCAGTGTGATAAAACACAGAAGTAGTAGAGAACCCAGGAAGCCACCCCCCCAGAGCGATGGAATGAAGAGAAGATAGCCCCTTCTGGTGGCTTAGGTATTCCTCAGGGTTTGTCCCTTTGGTCTTGAAATGTCCAACTCTGAGATTCTGTGCTCATTTGACATGTGACTATTTCATCATCTACCATACCTATCAAGTGGACACATCTGGCAAGCAAATAGTCATCCCGAAGTAGCAAGTTAAAATGTTTCTGCAAGTAGAACTTAAATAGAGAAATCTTCTGCTCTGTGGTGCAACGCTAACATAGGTAGTGAAAATCATAGTCTTTGGAGAAGAGTGACAAGATTATTTTTTCAATTCAGTTCCGTCTCTTTGTATAATTCAGGGAAGTCCCTTTAAAGGCTGGGACTCTCACCTTTTGCCTCCAGTCATGAAAGTTACACACGTAGGCGCACAAGTGAGAAAGCCATCTTGCTACATAGTAGCTTTGAGTTTTTATGTAGTCGACCATGTCTATCTTGTCTAACACAGTGATTTTCTAGTATAAATACCTCCTTTACCAGTTTGACAGTTGCTGTGCTGAATTTCTTCAGATTTGGGGTTAGTGTAATTTTTAAAAAAATATTTTATTTACTTTTTTATTTGACACAGAGAGAGAGAGACAATGAGGGTGGAAACACAGGCAGGGGGAGTGGGAGGGAGAGAAGCAGGCTCCCCACTGAGCAGGGAGCCTGATGTGGGGCTTGATCCCAGGACCCTGGGATCATGACCTGAGCCAAAGACAGATGCTTAACAACTGAGCCACCCAGGTGCCCCGGTTAGTGTAATTTTTTGATGAAGGCTGAAACAAGTTCAGGTTTGAAATAACTAACACTTATGGAACATTTAATACATGCTACACTGTGCTTGGGGCTTCCTATGCATTATTATGTGGTAATCACAATAACCCTAAAAGTGAAAATTGTTGTTATTCCCAATTTTGTGGTTGACAGAGTTAAGTATAATGAGGTTATGCAGCCATCTTGAGGTCACTGACTCCAGAGCTGTTTGTTTGTTTGTTTTAAAGATTTTATTTATTTATTTGACAGTCAGAGATCACAAGTAGGCAGAGAGGCAGGCAGATAGAGAGGGGGAAGCAGGCTCCCTGCTGAGCAGAGAGCCCGAGGTGGGGCTCGATCCCAGGACACTGGGATCATGAACTGAGCTGAAGGCAGAGGCTTAAGGCACTGAACCACCCAGGAACCCCCAGAGCTGTTTGTTTTTAATCACTCTGCCATATTATGTATTGAATTATCCTCTCCTATAAGTTTTACTCAGTGGTTCTGTATACTCACATAGATTAAACCTAATCCCGCTTCCACACAACAGTCCTTTAAAGTATTTGTTTAGAACGATCACATTTCTGCACATCTTTCCTTCTATAGGCTTACTTTTTAAAACGTCTTTCACTTGTGGCCAGTCACAAATTCTTCATGGTGATTTCTCTAGCTTTCATTACACTGTCTTTTTTGTTTTCTGGTTGGGTTCCTGTTTGTCAGTGTAGTTCTTAGAGGTGTGGAAAGAAGAGAACGTAGTACATCTGGGTGTAGTGTGATGAGAATTTTCCTCTTTTTGGGATCCCATGTTTGTGGCTCGGGAGTCTTGGGCAGTACTCCTTCCCTCACCTCCAGATGCTTTTCCTGATGCTTTTCATTTGAGTCTCTGAATCCTCATTGTCTTCCTCCTGTGCTGTATAATTGGTTCTTTGGAACCAAGTAGAGACTCTGTTACATTTCATTTTATTGGCATTGATTGGCTTATTATTCCAGCCTGCCACTCACCCTGTCTCTCACTCTAGCTCTCTCTCAGATCTTAACTCTTATCCGAATTATTTATGCAAATTCCCAGCCTTACGACACCTTGAAATTTGTTCAGTTGGTAAAAGGTAGATGTGTGATCCTCTGAATCCATGTTTTATTCCAGTATTATTGAATATCTCTGAGGAGAAATAGAGTAGGATTGCATTAGTCAGAGTCTCTACAAATCAGACTTTGGAAGACATGGTTGGAGGTACTCCATTTAGGAGGTAATCTCTGGAAGCCCTGATGAAGCGGTGGGGGAGAGTAAGTCTAGGGAAAGAAAAGGCAACAAATTGTTCATTGATGTCCATCACTGTGGCAACTGGAACTCTGTGCTGCTAGGGCCTTCTGAGACTTCCTCAGGACCATGCCTCAGAATCTCCTGCCCAAGGACAGAAAAGCTGGGGCCAACTTGCATCTTCTGTGGGTTACGGGTTGCCCCTACAAGGGTGTTATCACCCTCTTCCACAACACTTCTGGGCTACTCCTGCTTGTACCTAAGAAGTTCTTCAAGTAAAAGGGAAAGCTTTCAGGGAAAGCTCTCACAAAGAGAAGAGAGATGGGGGAACTGGAGGTTGGAAGCTCTCAACATGCTGGAAACTGTCCACTGTAGTTGTCAGTGAACTTGGGCCTGAAGACACATAGTCACATTACTTGTACATGTTCAGAAGCTGCACCTGTTTCTTTACTTGAAAGACCTGCAGTTAGGCTATAAACTGTTTGAGGGTAAAAACTGTGTTAGCCTTGCCTTCTGGGGAGTTACCAAGATCAAGAACAGTGCTTTGCATATTGTTAGTGCTGAATTAATTTTTGTTGAAAGAATGAGTAAGTTCTAGAAAAAATTATAATTCTTAAAGGCAATATAATTTCAGGCCTGTTGTCAGATACTCTTTTGGGGGGGGGCGTGTTTTAACACCACCCAGCATATAACAAAATTGCTGGCTGATTAGTTGTTTTATAATAAAGCAATGTGTAGACCTGTTACTTTGTTATAGTCTTCAATTCTACTCCTCTAGATTTAAGTTCATTGGTGTCAAGGATGCCCTCTAACATATTAATCTGTAGGGTGAATAGCAGAAGATGAAAACTTCTACATGTATTGAGTGAAGTTTATTAAGGTTATAGCATTTTGTGGTTTCCTACAAAGAAGTCTAGAAAATTCCAATGGATTTCCAAGCCAACAATTACATGATTTATACCTAAAAGTCTTTAAAGTCTCCAGTGGCATGTTACTGCTGCACTGATCCTGTGTATTTGTAGTACGTTGTCATAGTAAGATAAGTACCTATTATTAAACTCTTAAGAGGCAATGGAAATTGGATAATAAACTTAGTCTTCTCAGTGAGGTTTCAGAGAAGGGCCAAAGGATGAAATGGAAATGGACTGCTTTTCCTCTTTGCTTCTTCTGTTGGATCTGGTCAGGACTGCAAAAGTGCCTGGGCTGTAAGATGCTTCAGTCTTTAATGGAGGAAGTTGCTGTGGTTCTCAACGGTCAGATAGGACTACTTTGCAAGCCTCATGAATTGGATATGTAGGCTAGCACTGGCATACTTAATTATGTATCTAAAATAAATATGGTACACGAACTTTGATTTGTGGCTCTAAGTTGTGAAATTTAGTTCTCTCCCTTAAGAGTAAGAACTAATGGGCAGAAAATGAACACTTGTCCTGTGTGCATTTCGTGGCATAAGGACAACTCTGACACCCCCACTTTCTAATCCTCTCTCCAGGGGCTGATTTTCCTGTGCTGCTAGCTCATTGTAAAAATCTCGCTTCAGTATTGGGTATGAAGTTAGTTTGTGTCTACATTCCTCGTAAATATTGAATAAATACCCTTTGTACGAATTTTAATAGCCAAGACTACTCTTTCTGAAAAAGAAAGTTCTAAATGTAAATTTCTTAACTTTGGGGGCACCTGGGTGGCTCAGTGGGTTAAAGCCTCTGCCTTCGGCTCAGGTCATGATCCCAGGGTCTGGAATCAAGCCCCACTTCGGGCTCTCTGCTCAGTGGGGAGCCTGCTTCCCCCCCCACCTCTGCCTGCCTCTGTGCCTACTGTGATTTCTGTCTGTCAAATAAATAAATAAAATATTAAAAAAAAATTTCTTAACTTTGAGTGATTATGTCGGCCTTTATCCATGTTACCTTGTTTAATTCTCAATAGCCCCGTTTTACAAACATGGAAACTACACTTTAGAGAAGTCAAGCAACATGTTTAAGATTACACAGCTAACTAGGTGGTGAGGCAAATTTGTTCTTCAACATTATCAAGTTTTGGGATATATTTCGTAAGATTTATTCAATATCCATTGTGTGAAATGTAGCATGCGAACTCATTGGTATGGCTCAAATGAGTCAGAAATGAACACTGCTCTCAAGGAATTTATAATCTAATGAGGGAGATAAGATGTACATACATACAATTATAGCACAAGGTAGAAGCGATAAAGCCTAAATAAAAAGGTGTGGTGAAGGTATTGTAGGAGGATGGAGATTTTAATTTCCTGTTTTGAGAGATGAGGAAAGCTTCTTAATAAAGATAGCATTTGACCTGTAGCTTAAAAAATTTGTATCCACAGGGAAGGGAGATCTTGATTTTTCAGGCTGAGGGTGAACCTTTTCATGAAAATAGTTCCTAGGGTAATAGTTGGTACACCAAGCTGAACTGCATCTTCTTTTCAGTGACAGAATGCTTGGCATTCTTTAACTGTAATGCTGAGATGAAAGCACTAAGCCATTTACCTCAATACATTTGGTGTTCTAGGAGATACAAAAGTTAGCCAATGATACTTAAATGTCACCAAGCCTGCTCTGCTGCTACCACTGAGGATGTCACGTTTATTTAGTTTTTACTATATGTCTGGTGATGTTTCACATTCTATTAATCCATGTGATTCTCATGTAACCTTAGGAGGTATGTATTATTATTGAAACATTATTATCTGCATGAATTAGATGACCACCAATGGCTTATATAAGGTAGAAGTTATTTCTCTCCCATTTCATAGTTCCTAAGTGAGTGGATCAGAACCATCTTGGCAATTCTACCATCCTCAGCACATGGCTCCCAAAGTTGTTCCAGTAGTCACCACTTCCCAGTCAGTAGAAAGAGGGAGGGGCACCTGGGTGGTTCAGCTGGTTAAATGTCTGCCTTCAATTTGGGTCGTGATCCCAGCATCCTGGGATCTAGCCCTGTGTCAGGCTCCTGCTCAGTGGGGAGTCTGTTTCTCCCTCTGCCTCTTTCCTTGCTCGTTCTCTCTCTCTCTCTCTCACTCAAATAATAAAATCTTTAAAAAAAAATGAAAGAAAGAAAAGGGGGTAAAAGAAATCCAGGGCGAGTAGATTTTTCTTTCAGGAACATCTGGAACTTCATATATCACTCCTTCTCATATTTCTTTGTCACATGGGTAGCCCCCCAAAATTAAGTCCATATCCTAATACCTGGATCCTATGAATGTTATCTTATTAGTAAGGAAGAAAGAATTTTTGCAAATGTGATTACATTAAGAATCTTGAGATGAGATCATCTTGGATTACCCAGGTGGGTGCCATATCCAATGACAAATGTCCATGTAAGAGACAGAAGAGGAGAAGACACAGAGAGGAGAAGGCCATGCAAAGACAGACACAGAGCAACCAGTTATGTTGCCACAGGCCATGGAATACCTGGGGCCACCAGCAGCTGGATAAGAGAGGATGGTTTCCTAGATCTCTCAGAAGGAATATGGCTCTTTTGACACCTTGATTTTGGACTTATGGCCTTCAGAATTATAGGAGAATAGTTTTTGTTGTTTTTAGCCACCAACTCTTTAGCCATTTGTTATGGTATCCACAGGGAACAAACACATGGCCACATCTTGTTGCAAGGAGCCTGAGGAATGTGGTGGTTAGTGGGCTGACAGCTGACCATTTGCCTACCTAAACTTAGGAGTTCTGTTACTGAAAGGAAGAAGACAATGGATATAGGGGGTGAAGGGTAACATTCTCTGTCACCCCCCATTTTACAGCTGAGGAAATTGAGATTGGAGAACTTCAGTAACTTGCTCAAGTTTTTATAGAAGCAAAGCTTTGATTGAAATCCAGACCCTTAACTATTAACCGTATTGCTTTTAAGCCCAAGGGGCTTCAGAAGCACGAAGAGGATTGTATTTGATTTAGGAATTCGGAAGAATGGAGGTGAGCTGGAGCTGTGGAAGAATGTGCGGTTGTTAGCCAGGTGGAAAGGAGCGGGTCGAGGAGAAGCATTTCTGGCTGAGGTGCAGAGGAGTGCAGTGGCATGACCCCTTTGTGTTTGTGGCTTTTCAGAGTGTTTAAAGCTTAGGAGAATGTGGAAGAGTGGCAGAGATGAGCTTGGAGGAGGTCAGATGCCCCATGGCCTTATATGCTGCATTGAGGCATTGGATACTTATGTTAAGACAGTGGAGGACTATTAAAGAATTTTAAGTTGGTCTGAGACATGATCAGAATTGAAATTTTGAAATACTGTTCTTTTACATGGAGAGGTTGGAAATATATAATGGGATATCAACGAGGAGACTATTAAAAATAGTCGAGAAAATTTGATAATGGACTAAGCTAGTAGCTTTGGATAGTGAGAAGGGGATGTATTTGACCATATTAGGCCTTGGTAACTTATTGTGTGAGGAAGTGGGGTAGGCTGTAGAGGCGAGGGAGAAGCATATGTCCCAGAGTTCTCCCAGGTTTCCGTTTTGGGTAATGTAGTAGATGGTAGTAGTGTGTATTGAGATAGGGAATACAAAAGAAACTACTTGATAGGGGAAGGTGATTGTATCAACTCTTTCTTTCTTACTATCTGTCAAAACATCTCCCAACTGAGTGACTCACTTAGCATCCATTTATTTAATTCATGAATCTGTGGTTCCTTGACTGATTCTTTGGTTCTGAGCTGGCCTGGCTGATTTCTGCTAAACTTGCTCAAGTATCTGTAGGTATTTTGCAGCTGGATAGTCTGGGATGGTTTCACTCACATATCTGCCTGTGGATAGGCTGTTGATGGGGGGTGCTGAGCCATGTGTCTCTTACTGCCGGGAGGCTAGCTCAGGTTCTTCACATAAGGATAGTATGACAACAGCAAAAAGGGCGAACACCAGTGCTCATCACTGTTCAGACCCCTGCTTGTGTCACAGTTACTAATGTGACACAAGTATATTCAGATGCAAAGCATGGAGACATTGTCTGTGCCTTTTGATAGGCAGAGCTCCAAAGTCACCAGCAATAAGATGTGTGTACAGGGATGGGAAGAACTTATGGCCTCTTTGCAGTTTACCCCAGTAATGAGCTTGGTTCTGGCATCCTTTCTGCCAGAGAAGTAGATTTAGAAGATTGCTGGATATATTGACCTGGAGGCTCAGAAATCTAGATGGAAAAATGGAGATTTGAAATTTATTAAAATTTGGATTAAATTTAAGTCTGTGAGAATGAGAAAAAAAGAGTACCCTAATTGGAATCTCCAGGAATATCAACATTTCAGGTGCCAGAAAATAACATCTCAGTATCAAGAGCCACATGAAGTACCACTGCAAAAATGGTTTAAAAAAATATTGAAAATACCAAGTGTTGACAAGGATGCAGATCAACTAGGACTCTCTTACATGGCTCGTGGTTTACAAGATGGTACAGCCATTTTGGAAAAGAGTTTGGCAGTTTTTTTATTAAGTTAAATATGCACATACTATATGACCTCCAAATTTCACTCTTGGGTATTAACTAAAAGCAGTGAGAAATTAAGTTCACACAAAAATTTGTACATGAATGTTTATAGCAAAAACTGGAAACAATCAAAATCTCAACTGGTCAATGGATAACCAATATATGCAGTGATATAACTGCATAATAGAACATTACTCAGTAGTAACGATTGAAGGATTTATATGCCTGGCAACACAAATGAATCCCAAAAGTGCTATCTAAGTGGAAGGAGCCAGTCTCAAAAATCTATGTAATATATGATTGTGTTAATATACCATTCTGGAAAATGCTGAGGCAGGAGGGATGAATTTAGCCAACTCAAGATAGAGTATCCCTGAGGTGGCTAAACATTCTGTTGACCCAGAAGTACTCTTGACTTCACTGAAAAACAAAACAAAACAAAACAAAACAAAACAAAACAAAACAAAGTCTCTCCACTCTACACTTGTGTGATTGTTTTTTTTTTTGTTGTTGTTGTTTGTTTGTTTTGCCTCTATGGCTTGCTGTGTGGAAGGTGGAGAGAGACCTTATTCATTTAGATCTCTTTGCTTGTCCTTAGTGATGTCTTCAGATATTTACATAATAACAGTATTAATTTAGGGGAAAAGAATGATCCTTATGTTATCATTTAATCACTTTATTTTAGTCACTTTAAAGGATGTTTGCTCTTCTAAATGATCTGGAGGGTTAGAGGTTTTCCATCTATGTAATATTTATTTTTTGCATTATGTTAACCATATATTTAACTTTGTGTTATTAGAAAAATAACCCAGTTATTTTATTACTGTGGAATTTCCTATAGAAAGTGCATTCTTTTTATAATGTAGTTTCTAGGAACATATGGTAAGAAGCATGGACTGTTTGTAGAACTGAGGCTATAGCTCACTCAAAAACTCTTCACGGAAGTAAATAGTGGTGATTTTTAAAAAAAGAGATCTATTTATTTCTTTGAGAGGGAGAAGGAGTGTGTGTGTGGGGGGTGGTGGGTAGGGCAGAGGGAGAGGATCTCAAGAAGAACCCTGCTGAGTGCAGAGCCCTACCCAGGGCTCCATATCATGACCCTGAGATCATGACCTGAACAGAAACCAAGAGTCGGTCCCTCAACCAACTGAGCCATCCAGGTGCCCTAAAAGTCGGGATTTTTAAAACATTTCTATTATCCTGTCTGGTAGGCATATTAAAAGGCGTGTTAAAAAGTCAAATCACTTCAGTTTTCTCATGCTCTACAGCATAAACTATGTTCATGTCGGAGAATGTCATATACATATTTGTTAAGTGGAAGTATAAGTGAATTAAGATTGTAATTCTATGGTTTCTGGTAGGTGGCCCTTACTTGTTTCACTCTCTTACAAGTATTAAATAAATTAATACAAGTTATATTTTGTTTATGAAAGTCTCTGTGTATCTCCATGAATCTTACAAATCATTAACTTATTTAAGCTACCATTAAGATAAAAGTTTGATTTGTACATTATGTATTCAAGTTCAAGTAAACTGCCTTTCCTTTCCAGGTGTTGATTTAGTGAGTGAGCCGTTTAAAGATCTTCTCTGATCAGGTGCAATTGTTTACATTTTGTGGCTTTCAAAGTAAACACAGCAATTTCAGAATAAAGCAAACAGGTGCTGGCGGGTGTTATTATTTGTTTTACAAATGCTTGGAAATAGTTTGGGAACTTTGTCTTTTAGAGAATAAAGTAGGTAAAAACCTAAGAAAGCAGCCCTCAAAAGTAGATCCAACCCCACTTGGCAGTGCGCCACTGACTCACCCTTGTTCTTCCTGAACTTGCTTTCCTTTTTCAACTGGAGACCTCTACAAAGAGAGAGGGATGTCCTGAAAATTAAAGTGGGAGTCCCCAGGAACTCACTGAGTCTTGGTAATTCTCTAATGTTGATCTACATGACTGGCTGCCGTGGGTGTGCATGCGTGTTTGTAAATGTGTATGACCATCTTCCACTGGATGGACTTCGAGGTGGTGAGACTTAAATTTCCACAGGCTCTCAAGGGACATGTGGAACTGGGAGATAATAGGCTTATCTAAGAGCCTCCTCTCTTGAAATCATAGGTATGGGGAGGCTAAACCTGGCTTTTTAACTAGCATTTTCTAAATGCGAGAAGTTTCAGCTCCTGTTTGGAAAGAAGAATTTGTCCCTCTGATTCTATTTAGATGTATTTCATGAAGTACAAATGCAGCCAGAGTTGTAGAAAGCTTCCCAGTTATGCTGCGGTCCTTCTGATTGCATCTGCATAATTAGATACCTTGATGTGGGTCAATATTAGAAGGAACGGAGTTAAACAAAGTTAATTGTGGGTCACCTGGGTGGCTCAATCAGTTAAGCGTCTGCTTTCACCTCAGATCATGATCCCAGGATCCTGGGATAGAGCCCCACATCCGCCTCCTTGTTCATCTGGGAGCCTGCTTCTCCCTCTGCCTCTGCCTGCCACTCACCCTGCTTATGCTCTAGCTTATGCTCTCTCTCTCTCTCATAAATAAATAAATAAAATCTTAAGAAAAAACCCTCAAAATAGAGTAAATTGTGTGGCCAGGTTATGAAAGAAAAAATCTGATACCCATGAAATACCATGTTAAAAAAAAACAGTGTGACTGTCCAGAGGGCAAGCATAAAAACAAAGCAAAAAGCACCCAATTGAGCGTAACTAATATTTTGATTTAAGGCATTAACAATGGGGCACCTTGGTGGCTCAGTCGGTTAAGGGTCTGTTTTCAGCTCAGGTCATGATCCCAGGGTCATGGGATCAAGGCCTGCATCAGGCTCCCTGCTTGTTGGGAAGCTGCTTCTCCTTCTCCTTCTCCTTCTCCCACTGCTTGTGTTTCCTCTCTTGCTGGGTCTCTCTCTGTCAAATAAACACAATCTTAAAAAAAAAAAAAAAACCACACCAAAGACATTAACATGGAATTTCTTTAATTCCTATTTCTTTCTCACCTTATTTTCTTTCTATCTATTTCGTCAACATTGCTAATAAAATGAAAGGCTGGTATTTCCATTAATTGGCTTATATGTATGTAAGCCAGGAGAAAAGGACAGTTCCCCACTTTCATCCTAACACAAGGGATGGGTAACACTGTTCTAGAGGCTTCTTTGGATATATTGCCTATCTCTTGCTTGCCTTCCTAAGTAAAATTTATTCAACAACCTGGAATTCAAGATTTCATCACTTAAATAGCCTAGAACTTATAAGTAGCCTAGAAACACTGACTTAGTTGGATAAAACCTTTGGGACTTGACTGATCACTTACAGAGCAAACAGGGGCAACTGGGAGCACTTATTACACGTGCCCTGTGAGCCACGCCATTGTGGTGTATGGCAACCAGCCTAGCTGAAGACAATCCCCTCGTGGTTGCCATAGGCCATAAGAGATGGTCAATGCAAAATGTAGATTAGGTAACAGAAGTGGTCGAAGGGCAAAGGGCTTCTTGTGATTCTGTAGCTTGGAGTCCTCCAGATCCTTTTAGGATGCTCTCTAAGATAAAACTTTTTCATTATGAGACTAAGACATTAATTGCCTTGTTTATTCTCTTTCTTGAGTGGATAGTGGAGTTTTCTGGAGGCGGCATGAAGTGTGGTGGTGTCACCTTTCTATTGTCTAATGGATTATGTGCTTGTGATTTACTGTGCTATAAAGTTCTCAGTTTAATTTGTCATACAGTAAATAAAGTAGAAATGGCCACAAAAGGAAATATCTTTGGGGTTCTCAGTAATTTTTAAGACTGTAAAGAGGTCTTGAGACCAACAAATTTGAGAACTGTTTGCTAAAGGAACAGTCAGGTAGCAAGAGTTAGGAATAAATTTCACTGAGCTCTGGGAAAGGGCATGTGTTAAAAGCAGTGGATAGACAGGGAATAGGCAAGAACTGTGGTCTGGAAAAATAATTAGAAGTCAGGATGCCAACAGGTATACCAAGGAGGCAGAATAAATAGAGGGGACAGGAGAAATATCTATTTTCTGTGTGCTTTTCAAGGTTCAGCGTGGTATCTCTAGTACTGTGCCTACAGTAGGATAGGCTTGTGAGGAATATTTGTGAAAGATTGAATTTTTAAGTATAAAGGTTGTAGAACCAAATAAAATTTTGAGAAACATATGAGATGCAGTATTTATCGCAGTAATACTTTTAATGGAGGGAATGAATATACAAGAGGAGGAAAAAGATTTATATGTCATCATGTGTCCTAAGTGGGAATTTAATGTTTTCAAGGTAATGTTTAATGACATTAGAAGATGTGAAGTTTAAAAAAGGCTTTATGTGAACTGGATATATTTTATATATAGTTTATATAAATGCACTTCCAGTTACCTAAAATATGATATGCCTGCATAAGTGTGTATTTTAGTAAATGTATATGACTGCTTGTCTTGCAAAATGATAAACCTGGTTAACCTTGGGGCATGAAAAGAGTGTTTTTTTTTTTATACTCTTTAGATTTTCCCATTTTTTCCCAGTGGTCATTTATCAGTTTTATATTCAGAAAAACCCATGTTTTTTTACACACACAGACATATACACACATTTTTTTTAGTTTATGAGGCTAGAAAAAACTAAAGTTGTTTTATATCATGATAGCTTTTCTACCTAAGGCTCAGAATTTTTAAATTTTTTCACTGCCTCTGTGAGGCTGGCTTGAATGTCTGGAGGGAGCACAGGCAAGCGAGAATTCCAGGGAGTGCACTGGAAGCCAAATATTTCTGTTATCAGAGAGCTTTAAAGCAAAAGGTTACTTGAAAACCAAATTCAACAATACATGAAAAAAATCATTCATGATTAAGTGGGACTTATTCCCTCGATGCAAGGGTGGTTCAATACTTATAAATCGATTAGTGATACATGACATCAACAAGAGGAAGGATAAAAATCCATATGATCATTTTAATAGATGCAGAAACAGCATTTGACATAGTACAACATCCATTCATGGTAAAAACCCTTAACATAGTAGGTTTAGAGGGAACACACCTCAACTTAATAAAGCCCATATATGAAAAACCCCAAAGCTTCTAGAACTAGAACAAATAATCTTAAAATTTGCATGGACCCACAAAAGATCTTGAATAGCCAAAGCAATCTTGAAAAATCCTTAACTTAGAGCCTTTCCCCAAAGATCAGAAACAAGATAACTATGTCCACTCTCAACCACTTTCATTCAACACAGTAGTGGAAGTCCTAGCAACAGCAATCAAACAAGAAAAAGAAATAAAAGACATCCAAATTGGTAAGGAAGAAGTAAACTTTCACTATATGTGAAGTAAACTTTCACATATTTTCACTATGACATCATACTATATATAGAAAACCTGGAAGACTCCATCAAAAAAAATACTAGAACTGGTAAGATAATTCAGTAAAGTGTTAAGATACAGAATTAATACACAGAAATCCATCGCATTTCTATACACTAATTGTGAAGTAACAGAAAGAGAAAGTAAGAGAAAGAAATCCCTTTTATAATTGCACCAAAATTAGCAAAATACCTAGAAATGAACTTTGGTTACAAAGGTGAAAAGTTTTCTGTACTCTGAAAACTATAAAACATTGATGGAAGAAATTGAAGATGACACAAACAAATGGAAAGCTATTGCATGCTCATGGATTGGAAGAACAAATATTGTCAGTGTCCATACTACCCAAAGCAGTCTATCAATTTAATGGAATCTCTGTCAAAATACCAACAGTATTTTTCACAAAACTAGAACAAATAATCTTAAAATTTGTATGGACCCACAAAAGATCTTGAATAGCCAAAGCAATCTTGAAAAAGCTGAATGAGGGCGCCTGGGTAGCTCAGTGGGTTAAGCCGCTGTCTTCAGCTCAGGTCATGATCTCAGGGTCCTGGGATTGAGTCCCGCATCGGGCTCTCTGCTCAGGGGGGAGCCTGCCTCCTCCTCTCTCTCTGCCTGTCTCTCACTACTCTCTTGTGATCTCTCTCTGTCAAATAAATAAATAAAATCTTAAAAAAAAAAAAAAAGAAAAAGCTGAATGAAACTGAAGGTATAACAATCTCAGATTTCAATTTATACTATAAAGCTATAATAATCAGAACAGTATAGTATTGGCACAAAAATAGACACATCGATCAATGGAACAGAATAGAGAGCCCAGAAACAAACCCATGATTATATGGTCATTTCGTCTTCAACAAAGGAGGGAACAATGTGCAACTGGAAAAAGTCTCTTCAACAAATGGTGTTGGAAAAACTGGAAAGCCACATGCAAAAGAATTAAACTAGACCACTTTCTCACACCGTACACAAAAATAAACTCAAAATGGATTAAAGACCCAAATGTGAGTCCTGAAACCATAGAAATCCTAGAAGAGAGCACAGGCAGTAGCTTTTCTAATTTTTCTGGCATCAGCTATAGTAACATTTTTCTAGATTTGTCTCCTAAGACAAGGGAAACAAAAGCAAAAATAAACTATCGGGACTACATTAAAATAAGCTTCTGCAAAGCAAACAAAGGAAATGTTCAACAAAACTAAAAGGCAACCTACTGAATGGGAGAAGATATTTGCAAATGACATATCCAATAAAGATTTAGCATCCAATATATATAAAGAACTGATACAACTTGACACCAAAAAAACCTCAAATAATCCAAGAAAAAAAATTGGCACAAGACATGAATAGACATTTCTCCAGAGAAGACAGATGGCCACCAGACACATGAAAAGATGCTTAACATCACTTATTATTAGGGAAATGGAGATCAAAACCACAATGAGATATCCTCTCACACCTATCAGAATGGTTAAAATAAAAAACACAAGAAATAAAAAGTGTTGATGAGGACATGGAGAAAAAGGAACCCTCTTTCACTGTTGGTAGGAATACAAATTGGTGTAGTCATTGTGGAAAATGGTATGGAGGCTCCTCAGAATATTAAAAATAGAACTACCTTATCATCCAGTAATCACACTACTGGGTATCTACCAAAAAATTTACAAAAACACAAATTCAGAGGGATACTGGCACCCCTATGTTTATTCCAGCATTATTTACAATAGCCAAGATACAGAAGCAACCCATGTGTCCATTGATGGATAAATCAGATGTCCATAATGGATAAAGAAGATGTAGTATATATACATACAATAGAATGTTAGCCATAAAAAAGAACAAAAGCTTGCCATTTACCACAGCATGGATAGAGGTAGAGAGTATAAATGCTAAGTGAAATAAGTCAGTCAAAGAAAGACTACCATATGATTTTACTCATTATGGAATTTGAGAAACAAAAGAGCAAAGGAAAAGAAAGAGACAAACACAGACTCAGACTCAACTACAGAAAAGAAACTACTGATGGTTATGAGAGGGGAGGTGTGTTGGGGGATGGGGAAATAGAGAACTGGGATTAAAGAGTACACTTATCATGATGAAAAAAATAAAATAAAATGATAAAAAAAGTGAAAGGACCATAGACAAGAACTAACTCAAAGAACATCATAGAGTTAAATATAAGAGTTAAAACTATTAAACTATTAGAGTCAAACCTAGGAGTAAATCTTTGTGACCTTGGGTTATTTCATGATTTCTTAGTTCTGACACCAAAAGCACAAGCCACAACAACAATAACAACAACAACAAGATGATAAACTGGACTTCATCAAATTAAAAATTTCTGTGTTTCAAAGGACAACATCAAGGAAGTATAAAGACAGCTCACAGTCTGGAAGAAAATACTGCATGTCGGGTATCTGGTAAGGGACTTGTAGCTAGAATATATAAAAATCTCTTACAACTCAATGGTAAAAAGATAAACAACCCAATTGAAAAATGGGCAAAGAATCTGACTAGATATATCTTCAAAACAAGATATAGAAATGGTTAGTAGTCACATGTAAAGATGTTAAAAATAATTAGTCATCTGGGAAACGCAAATAAAACCCACAACAAATATCAGTTCACAATTGTAAGGATGGCTGTAATCAAACAGGCAGATAATGGCATGTGTTGGTGAGGATGTGGAGATATTGGAACCCTTATACATTGCTGGTGGGGATGTAAAATGGTATCTGACTTTGGAAAAGAATCCAGAAGTTCCTCAGAAAGCTGAAATAGAGTTACTGGGGACTCAGCAAATGCATCCCTAGGTATATACCCAAGAGAGATGAAAACATATCCACCCAAAAACTTGTACAGCATTATTTATAATAGCCCAAAGTGGATACAACCCAAGGGCTCACCAACTGATGAAAGGGTAAACACAATATGATATATCCCTTCAAGTAAAACATTTTAGCCACAAGAAGCCATTTATTTAGCCATAAAAACCAATGAAGTACTATAACATGGATAAACTTTGAAAACATTATGCTAAATGAAACAAGTCAGTCACAAAAGATATTGTAGGATCCCCTTTATATGAATTGTCTAGAATAGGTAAATATGTAGAGACAGAAGTTAGATCAGTGATTGTCTAGGGATGGGGAAAAGGGCATAGGGTTGATGGTGTTGAGTACAAGGTTTCTTTTTGAGGTAATGAAAATATTCTTAAATTCGTTTATGGGTTGGTTAGCACAACTCTATAAATACACCCAAACCACTGAATTGTCCACTTTAAAGGAATTTAATGGTAAGTAAACTGTATATGAACAAAACTGTTATAAAAGTAGAAGGTATGGAGCTAACATGTGATAAAATGTTAAAACTCACGAATAGTTACCCAGTTGAAACAATTTAGTGTACCATTGTGTCTGTCCAGTCAGCCAAAATATGTAAAAATTATAAGCTTTAAGAAGGGCTATGTAAAGAGAGAGAACAAGAGAGAGTGGGGCTTTGTGGAACTAATCACTCTCACAGTGGAGGAGAATCTATAAATTGGCATAGACTTTCTGGAAAGCTATTACATGAACCAGACATACTTTATAAGGCTTTGGCTGAGGGAGGAAAATATAAAATAACCAGCAAGCAAAGAATTCTGATCTTAAACGTTAAATAATAAAAGTTCTATCTCTGCCTGCTCATGAGTTCATGTTCAATGATGAACTTGCTCATAAGATGTATTACTAACTCATAAAATGTATAATTAACATAGTTTGTGGAGTCAATACCGTATGGGGGAAATTTGAGGACAATTTTGATGTGTGTCCCATAGAAAATACTGGCTATTTGTTGGGTTTTTGCACACAACTTGTGGGTATTGCTGGAGTTCCACTTACACAAAAAAGGGTTCTAAGTTCAGTCAGTGTTTCCTTGTGGTCTGATCTAACAAGATATTTAGATGGAAAGGGCTGATAATCTTAGTCAAAACCTCTGTTCCAGTTGGGTTTTAGAATAGCCCAGAAGAGGCCAAAGAATTTGCAGAAAAAAATTTAAAACCATGTTCCTCATTATAGCTAAAAAGGGAAAACAATAAAAATATTCAACAACGTAGGGGTGGGTTAGTAAACCATGAAGTATCAGTGCCTTTAAAAAGAACCATGTACTTTTCTATACACGTTCATGGGTATACATTTCTCCTACTTAAGGAAGAGCTTCACGAAGGGAGAAACTATAAATGTCTTGTTCATTTTTCATCCCCAGCAAGTATAGTGTTTGGCACATACTAGGTACTCAGTTACTGACTAATAAATAAGTCTGCAACATTTTATTTTTTGTTAACAGTTTTTCCATATATTTGAAATATTTCTTCATTAAAAATTAAAAAAAAACCAATGTACCTACCATTATTTTTACTATATATAACATTTTGTTTTTAATTCATTGTTTGATGTTTTGAAATATTTTCCTTTAAATTTGTTAGGCTATCTCAAGTAAAAAAATAAAATAAAATTATTAGTACAATGAAAAAAATAAGAGCAGAAAATACTTTTTATCATTGTAGAATACTAGGAGCTGCTATTTGGTGCAGATTCTAGTTGTTCAGTCAGTATCCCACAAATGACAGCCCAGAGCCCATGATCAGTTTTCTGTTTTTTGGTGGAAGGGCAGGTTTAGGGTGTTAGAATTTTTCTTTTTTCTTTTTTCTTTTTTTTTAAAGAGAGGGAGAGAAGAGAGAATCTTAAGTCAACCCCATGCCCAGCATGGAGCCCAGTCTCACAACCTTGAGATCATGATCTGAACTGAAATCAAAGTGGGATTCTTAACCCACTGAGCCACCCAGATGCCCCGGGCATTAGGATCATTTTACAATTGAAACAAAAAGCCTGAGGAGTAGGAAAGCAAGAGGGCGAAGGTAAATACTCCTCTTGCTTGATAATTATCTCTTGTTGGAGGAGTAGAAAGGGAAGAGGAAAGACAGGAGTTGCCAATATTAGACCAACATCAGCTTCCTCCTGTTTGTCTCCTCCCTGCAGTTGTCCTTGTCACACTTTGGCCTCTGCCACCTACGAAGCGCTCACTTCAGCCCTTGGGGATGTTTTCCAAGGCTAATTTTATTCTTCTTAAGGCTTAACAGATTTATATTCTGATTTTTTCTTTTAATTTTATAAGTACTTTCCCATATGGCTACAAATTCATTATAATGATCATTTGTCTTTGGGGGTCATGATATCCTAACTTAAAAAAAAATTCTATTGTGAAGTAAAGCATACATTCAAAGATATTAATGTGTATACCTCTGTGTGTATGTGTATAGACACGTGTATAGATATATGCCAATATATGGGCATAGATTTTATAGATAAAGTAATAGAACTAATTGAGCAGAGCCCAAAGTAACCCTGCTCTCTCTCTCTCTTTTTTTTAATAGACACCATTTTTAGAGCAGTTTTAGGTTCACAGCAAAATTGAGTACAAAGTTTAGAGAAGTCCTATATACCCCTTGCCTCACACATGCCTTGGGTCCCCTGGTGTCAGCACCCACTATCAAGAGTGATACATTTGTGGGGTGCCTGGGTTAAGCCGCTGCCTTCGGCTCAGGTCATGAACTTGGAGTCCTGGGATCGAGCCCCACATCGGGCTCTCTGCTCAGCAGGGAGCCTGCTTCCTCCTCTCTCTCTGCCTGCCTCTCTGCCTGCTTGTGATCTCTCTCAATAAATCTCTCTCAAATAAATAAATAAAATCTTTAAAAAAAAAAGAGTGATACATTTGTTATCATTCATGAACCTATATTGACATATCATTATCGCCCAAAGTCCACATTTTACACTAAGGTTCACTCTTGCTGGTATATGTTCTATGGTTTGACGAATGTATAATGATGTGTATCTACTGTTGTCCTATCACACAGTAGTTTCCATGCCCTAAAAATCTTCTGTGCTCCACCTATTTATCCTTCCCTCCATTCTAAACCTGTCAACCCTAATCCTTTTTCCCTCAGTTTTATTAAGATGTATTTGACATACAACATTGCATTAGTTTAAGGTGTACAACATAATGATGGGATGTGTGTATATGTATATCAAAATCATTACCATAATAAGTTTAGTTAACATTCATTACCTCACATAGTTATAATTTTTTTCTTGTGATGAGAATTTTTTTTTAAAGATTTAAAAAAATATTTTATTTATTTATTTAAGGGAGAGAGAGTGTGAGTATGAGTCGGGGGAGGGGTAGAAGGTGAGGGACAGAGAAAATCTTAAGTAGACCTCACATTGAGCATGGAGCCCAATGTGGGGCTCTATCCCACGACCCCGAGATCATGACCCGAGGTGAAACCAAGAGTCATACACTCAACTGACTAAGCCACACAGTCACCCCAAGATTTTATTCTCATAAGTAGGGCTTGAGCTTACATCCCTGAGATCAAGGATTTCATGCTCCACCAACTGAGCCAGTCAAGTGACCTTCTTATCATGAAGACTTTTAAGATTTACTTTCTTAGCAACTTTCAGGTATACAATACAGTACTGTTAACTATAGTTATCATGCTGTACATTACATGTACAGAATTTATTTATAACTGGAAGTTTGTACCTTTTGACTGACTTCATGTACTCTCCGTATCTCCCTCCCACCACAGCCATCACTAATCTGTTTTCTGTCTCTATGGCTTCAGTGTTTTTAAACTCTACATGTAAGTGAGATCGTACAGTATTTGTTTTTCTCTGTCTGACTTATTTCACTTAGTGTAATGTCCTCAAAGTTCATCCTTATTATCACAAATGGCAAGATTCCTTTCCTTTTTAATGGATGAAAAATACTCCATTGCATATTCCGTTAATACTCCATTTCAATAACATTCCATTGTATATGATACATACCACATTTTTAAAATCCATTCATCAGTTGATAGATATTTAGGTTGTTCCCATTTTCCATATGAGAAATAATACGATGAACGGAAGTGCAGATATCTCTCAAAGTGATTTTGTTTCTTACAGATATATATCCAGCAACAAGATTGCTGGATCACATATGGTAGTTCTCTTTTATTTTTAAAGATTTATTTACTATTTTATATATAGAGAGAGTGAGAGCATACTTGGGGTGGTGGGGGTACAGAGGGAAAAGGAGAGAGAGAATCTCAGTCAGACGCCCTGATGAGCACAGTGCCTGATGGCAGGGATGCATCCCACAACCCTCAGATCCTGACCTGAACCCAGAGTCAGACACTTAACTGACTGAGTTATCCAGGCACCCTGGTAGTTCTATTTTCAATTTTTTGAGGAACCTACACACTGTTTTACATAGTGGCTGCATCAATTTACATTCCCACCAACAGTGCACAATGGTTCCCTTTTCTCCATATCCTCACCAACACTTGTTATCACTTGTGTTTTTGGTAGCCATTCTAACAGATGTGAGCTTATCTCCTTGTGGTTTTGATTTGCATTCCCTTGATGATTAGTGATGTGGAGCACCTTTTCATGTGCCTGTTGGTCATTTCTGTGTTTTCTTTGGGAAAATGTCTATTCAGAGTCTCTGCTCATTTTTTAATCAGATTGGTTTTTTCTTTCTCTTTTTGCTACTGAGATGCATGAGTTCCATATATATTTTGGATATTAATCTCTTGTCAGATACATGATCTGCAAATATTTTCTCCCATTCTAGCCTCCTAGACTTTGTCTACAGCTTTGCCTTTTTTAGAATGCCATGTAGTTGAAGTCATACAGTATATAGCGTTTTCAGACAGTCTTTTTTTACTTAGTATATGCATTTAAGGTTCTTTCAAGTCTTTTCATGGCTTGAGAGCTCTTTTCTTTTTAGTGCTGAGTTATAGTCCATTGTTTGGATGTCCCACCATTTTCTTTATCCATTCATCTACTGAAGGACATATTGGTTGCTTCTAAATTTTGACAGTTTGTGTTGCCACAGACATCTGTGTACAGATTTTGTGTAGAGATATGTTTTCAATTCAATGTCATTTTGCATTTCCATCAGCAGGGAATCAGAGTTCCTGTTGCTCCACATTCCTACCAGCATTTGATGATGTTAGTGTTTTGGATTAGGGGTGTTCTCATAGGTGTGTAGTTGTAGCTCATTGTTGTTTTAATTTGCATATTTCATATGATGTTGAGCATCCTTTCAATTGGTTATAATACCATCTGTGTATCTTTTTTTTTTTTTTTTTTGGCGAGACATCTCTTTAGGTCTTTTCTCAGTTTTTAAGTGGGCCATTTGCTTTCTTGTTCAGTTTTATGAGATTTTTTTGTGTATTTTCGATAATAGCCCCTTATCAGATATGGTGTTTTTTTGGGCAAATATTTTCTCTCAGTCTGAAACTTGTCTTCCCATTCTCCTGACTGTCTTTTTGCAGAATAGAAATTGTTAATTTTCATGAAGTTTAGCTTATCAATTCTTTCTTTCAAGGATTGTGCCTTTGATATTATATCTAAAAAGTTATCACTATACCCAAGGTCATCTAGGGTTTCTCCTATGCTATCTTCTAAGAGTTTTAGAGTTTTGCATTTTACATTCAGGTCTATAATGCATTTTGAGTTAATTTTTGTGAAGAATGTAAGGTCTGTGTCTAGATTTTTTTTTTCTTGAGTGTGGATGTCCCAGCACCATTTGTTGAAAAGACTGTTTTTTTTTTCTCCATGTATTGCCTTCCTTTGTCAAAGATATAGTTGACTGTAATCATGTGGGTCTATTTCTGGGTTCTCTGTTTTGTTCCATTAATCTATTTTTTTACTTTTCACAAATATACTGTCTTGATTACTGTAGCTTTATACTAAGACTTCAAAGTTGGATAGGCCTTTTCTTTTCTCTTTTCTAAGGACAAATTGAACTGAGGGTGGAAAGATGGATACCAAAATGTTACCTTTTATATAATAGAGGCCAGGTTTGAGGATTTGGTTTTAAGTATTTTGGCCCAGTGGGTATGCTAACTCCGAATTTAGAATGAAGTAGAACTCTCTACCCTGTGTTGGCAGCACTCGGGTTATGAGGAAGCCTCTTCACTTCTGCAAGCCTGGGTAAACAAAAAGGTAGAAAAATGACAGTTTGACTCTTTGACTTCCTGTTACCAGGAAGAAGCAAGGAGAGTGGGGAAGAAAGTCTTCACTAATGGTACTTTAAGAAAAACAACATGAGTGCCTGCTTAAAAGCTAGAACCACAAGTACCTTGGAAGCCCCTTCTTTACCCCTTACTTTACTGTGTCTGTCCCCTTTCTTCTTCCACATAAGTGACTGTTGTCCTGACTTTTGTGTTAACTATTCCCTTTCTTTGGTTTTATTATTTATGATCCACATGTATATTCCTAAATTACATGTACATGTCTCATTGTTTTCTGAGTCCATGAACTTGGACAGAGAAAAATTCCATCTTTATTTTCACTAGTCTCTTTTTTTTCCCAGGAGTTTCATTATTTTTGCTAATTTATTGCCTTTAATTTTGGATGTAGGTAATAAAATATTCTTGTGAGCAAAGGGCTTTACTAGATTGCCAAAGATCCATGGCACATTCTTGATAGGGTATTTCCTGAGCAGTAGCATTGCTGGATCTTGGAAAACATGTTTTTACCCAATTGCTAGGAAACCAGCAGGCACTCTGTTCTTTCCTTTCTCACCAGGATTCCTCATCTGTCATTGAACACAGATAATGTGAGTACCTGTTAGTTCTCTGAAGGATGGTACATAATCAGTCCATTCTAGAAGCAGAGGAGAGGTTAATTTTTTTTTTTTTTTTTATATACAATGAATTCCTTAAGGTATAGGGCTTGCTTCTCTCTTGGAACCACAGTTTTGGCATTCAGCTTCTGGTGGGGGTCTTCTTTTTCCTGCCTTGGTGTAATACAGTCAAACAAATTGAGCTTTAGACCCTGGCTTTGCCACTTACTAGGAATGTGGCTCTGAGGGGTTATTTCACCTGACTCTGTCTCAGTATATACACTGTAAAATGATGATGATACAGACATTCAAGGGTTATTTGAAAATGAAATAAAATAATTTGTGTAAAGTAACTAGCATGCTTGCTGGCAAAGATAGGATCACATTTTTTGTTTGTTTGTTTGTTTGTTTGTCCTAACCCCTACCCCCTATCTTATAAGAAATCAGAGATATAGGTGTTAAGAAATAGTTAAAGTTTCCTTCCTTCTTCCTTGCTTCTTTAAAATGCTGACAGTTGTTTTTTTAATTTCATATTTATTATTTTAATGTAATACTAGCTGATTCTGGTGACCTCTATCTTGCTGTGAGTTTCTTTAATTCAGACTTCACATGGGCTTAGTGGAAGGGTTCCCAGTAATCAGAAAAGGGCAGCTCTAGAAAAGATGGTGTGGAAGTCACATACTGTGTTCCTGGGCTTCCCACAAGCTGCTATTCCGGTGTCTTACGCTTTCTCCTTTTGTCTTCCTTCACCACCTGTAATGATGTGTGCATCTTTGAAGACATTGTTCTCACCTTTCATGAGGTAGCTTGTGTGTGCCAGCTCATAGTATTAGTAATTTTGTACTTAATTTGTCTAGATTTGCCTGGGGTTTGCAGAGCGAGGGTAATTTCCTTAGGTAAGATATAATTTACAACAGAATGACACCTCACAATTTAAATAGCAGCTGTTAAGGGAAGGCAGACAGTTACAAACTACTCCTGCCCTCTTAAAAAGAGGTATGCTGTGGTGAAATGAATAGTGTATTTTGGAACATACCTGGGTGTCCTACTGTGGCTTGATTTACGTGGACTAAGGGCAAAAACAAAACAAAACAAAACAAAACAAAAAAACAACAACAACAAAAAAACACCAAACCCTCCTCATTTGTCTTTGTTTTCAAATGTAACACAAGTTCCATTTCCGTGAGGGAGTTTTGAAAGAATATCTGTCTTGTTACGAAGAGAAGGAAATTCTTTCAACTGGTTCATGTAATGCGTATGGCCCATGATCTACTTCTTGGGAGGGGTATTTCTTTCGAAAGGTGAGAATCTCTATGTTCGCATCATTCATTGTAAAGTATTTATTGAATCCTTCTGAAGTGTTAAGTATTTTGATAGATCCTGGATATCTTATTGTAAAATAATTCAGATACTTTTTCTGCCCTCATGGCACAAATGACCTACGATGTCCAGTTTGAGCTTGGCCTTCTGACCTTGATCACAGAGAAGACTGTGTGCAGGGTTGGATGTGGCCCACAGAGTATCAACAACCTGTTGTTTGAAAAACCATAGATTTTGTAAATATTTCCTTTGGCATTTAAGAAGAATGTTAAAAAGGAATGCTGGCTGATTTCCTTTGAGCTAAGGAGAATATGGAAAATCCCTCTTCCCATCCTTGTGTCCAGGTCAAAAGACGGGTATGTAGGTTGCAGCAGGAGAAACAACCCCTGTGGGACCTGAAATTCAATAGTATAGTCCAACTCCTGGGTCAGATATCCTGTTCTACCTGGAGCTTCTTTCACAGTCTGGTCTGTGGAGTTTTTAGGAGCCATCATGGCTAGAAAGACTGTGGGAGAAAGGCTGGTGTTAAGGTGGGAAATCTTTTCTTCTTCATTTAGGGCAGTTGATCTTGACAAACTGGTCAAGGAAGGGCCAATTGCAAGGCAAAAACAACAAAGGGGGGAAATTAATGTGAACTAACGTTAATAATCATCTATCATGTACTAGGTAGTATTTAGTTATTTCTACATTTTCATCTTCCACTTATATTTTTAAAATTGAGAAGAGAAGACATTAATGTATGTTAGGTGGGTATTTAAAATACAGATTTAGGGGCGCCTGGGTGGCTCAGTGGGTTAAAGCCTCTGCTTTCGGCTGGGGTCATGATCCCAGGGTCCTGGGATCGAGCCCCACGTTGGGCTCTCTGCTCAACGGGGAGCCTGCTTCCTCCTCTCTCTCTGTCTGCCTCTCTGCCTACTTGTGATCTCTGTCTGTCAAATAAATAAATAAATCTTTAAAAAAAATACAGATTTATATCTGTGTTTAGTTAATGAAGAAAGAAGATTAGAAGTGGGGAGTGGAGAGTGAGAAGGGTAGAGAGAGGATGAGGAAGAGACTGGCTCTCCATTACCTAAGAAAAGAGATGGAAGAGAGAGCCATGTGGAAGGGAAACCAGGCAGGAGGAGATGTCTCAGCTGGACTGTTAATTTGGGCATTTTTCTTCAGAATCAAATTATACTAACCACTATTGTCCTTTGGACTTTAATTAATACATAAGTAATTATTCTCAATACTTCTAGAACTGTCTTTGAATTTCTACAAATTTTTAAGTAGAAGAGTCACAGCAGCTGCCTCCTACCCTCATGTTCCCACCTTGCACATTCCAAAGAGGTATTTTTTTAAGGACTCTACCTAAAGTATCATCACACCATAAAGTCATTCTGAAGAGTTGCATAAAATCAGAGATGAATGTGGATCGGTTAGAGAAAGAACAGTAAGCTAAAGAAACATTTTCATGTATTTGAGAAGGTATTATGCATAGATGAAAACTAGTCATTATCTCAACTGAGAATGCAATAGGAGAAACTATCTTAACCATTCTGAGGAACTTAGCATAGGCAAGAAACACTTTGTTAAACAGCTTAACAATGTTAAACAGCTTAACAATAACCCACAACCTTCGGACCAACTAAGAAACACTTTGTTACAAAAAAGCAGGCTGTTGAAATTAAGGTGAGTTTTTAGAGGTCTCAAGTGAAATCTTAAAAAATTTTTTTTTAAAAAGGAGACTGTTCACCCATGGTAGTTAATTATCAATCCTGTTTATGCATTTGAGCCTCCAGACTGTTAAAAGGTAAGCTGGGGCACATTAAAATTTTGAAGTGTTTATGGGCAAACATCAGTTGGAATTGGGCAGTAGTAGACTACAGTGGTTAGGAGTGTTCCGATGCCAGAGCCGGGGCGAGGTTTTTACAGGGAAGGTGCAAAAGCAAAGTGATTATTTGATTGTTTTTAGTTTCCAGTGTTACGCAATTTGGGAAAGCCTAGTTGGGTTTTTGTTATTGGTTTCATTTTCTTGGATTTCAGGCCTTGGACTCTGGCTTAGGTGGTTTTTTGCTTATGTAGGTTACCAAGCCACTGGAGCCTGCTCAGTCTTATGGCCTCCCTGTTTACTTTAACAAGACTGTAGACACATATTTCTCTAATTCTATGGGATTATGCATGTGCTAAAAAGCATTTTATGTCTGGGCTTGAAAGCATATTATTTTAAACTTCTTTTAAATAAAAAATAAAACATATTATTTTAAACCTTTAAAACTTCTTGTATAAGATGAGGCTTTTGACATTTTAAGCTCAGTTAATTGAGTTGATGGGAGTTTGTTGTTAGGGCCTGAAATAGAGAAGGGAGGGAGATTACCAATCAGTCTGGGTCACCACCGTCTGGGCCTTGTGGCTGCACCCCTGGTTCTAGTAGTTTGAGATTAGTCCTGGTGATGGCACAGTGACTGTGGGAACTGTCCCCTCAGAAGTGGGCACCCATTGTTCTGAACTCTAGGGCAGTGGTTTTTCAACAGTTTGATCATGTGCCCCATCAGAAAGACAGTGAGCGTAATAAATATAAGTTGACTTATAAATTCTTTATGTTTATTACTATAATACTGAGTTGTATATATTATTGGACATACACAAAAATAAATTTTAAAATAGAAGATAAAAAATGTAAATTTAATTTCTAGCATTTTCTTCCACACTCTACTATTTTGTCTGGGCACTCCTCTGGAATGTGCATACCATTTTTAGAACCTTTGCCCTAGTATTTTGCCATTAGGATGACTCAGCTGTTTTTGTTACCTGGGTGATGTTAACAAGCTGTGTGATCTTGAGCAGCTATCCTCACTTCACTTATTTGTGAAGTGGACGGTGATCGTAGCTCTCTTATAGAATTGCTTTGGAAATTAAATACAATGAGATATCTAAAGTTGTTAGCACAGTGTCCGAGATATTAAGCACTTTTCCTGATGCCATGGACAAGTTTTTCTCCACTTCTATCTCACCTCTTCTGTTTATTCATGATTACCTACTTCCTTTTCTTCTGCCTTAGGATTTTTGCTTCCTGCCTTCACTCCGTGTGTTTCTGCTGGCTTTCTTCTCTCATGTACAGAGAGGATCTCTTTGGGATAATTGGTTATAATCACATGTCCTATTTTTCTGAGACAGTCCTGGTTTTCACCTATCGTCTCAGTATAATTACAAGGTTCTTTTAACTTTAAAGGTGTCTTGGTTTGGAAATAAATGGAAAGCACATGGTCATCCTATCAATCAGTCACTGTCAAGTATAGTGGACCTCTGTGGGGTGGATCTCTTGAAGGAAGACCACCTCCTTGGCCTTCATTCATCTGTAGGTGTAGCCTAGAGGTGGTTCTCCTCAGATGAGGTATGAATCTCTAGTTTGCCCTAGCTGATACCCAAAGAAAGAGGTTCCATAAATGACTATCTATAAGGAGGTGGCAAGGGGAGTGATAAGTATGGCGCACCTCAGAGAGATGTCTAGTGTAAGAGGTAACCATAAATTACATCCAACAATGTATTGCTTTGAGAAAGGGCAGGGAAGTTGGAGTCTATAGCCTTGAAAACTGTCTGCCCAGATTGCACAATGAAAATCGAGGATTTATTGGGTATTGAACTTGGAAGTCTAAACCCACCACCTGAAGCTCAACATTATGGTGAATATTTTCCAAACTGAGAAAAAGTTCTTTTGGTTTGGAATGAAATGTGCTACTATTATATAAGGTCATGCTAAAGTTCATAATACAAGTTAGAAATAGGCCATTTTATTCTTCAACAGGCTGTCTGGAAGGAACCAGACAAGTCTCTTGTTTTCTAGTGGCTCATGTTTTCTCCTAATGTTGTTCCTCGTCTGGTTCCATGTTTTATCCCTGTGGGACATTTGGCAGATATTAATTAGCACTTGTGAAGGTTATTCTAACAATGTTGGTGGGGGGAGGGAATAAATGATTAATAAGTTATGTACATCTTCAGTTTCAAGTGATTCCTATAACTGTGTTTCTGAGGCATAGTATTTAAAAAATTATTAGTTATTTAGGGAGTCATAGATGGGAACATATGTGATAATAAGGAAAATTTTTGATGTTTATTCTTCCTTGGATGACATTTATTGGAATTGATAACATAAGAAACTGATGGATAAATTAACTTTTGCATTCCCTGAAGTCTGCAGGCTTGGTTTCCTAAAATGAACATGATATTTGGTTGTGATTTTTAGAATACTTATAATCCTGGCACAATACTTGAAAACAAGGATCTTTATTTCCTCTCACAGAATCAAGAGCAGGTAGTGAATGTGGTAGAACACAATGAGTATTTCATTGTTTCCCCAGGAGAAAAGAAAATAGAAATTGAAACTGTATGATTACCCCAGTTAGGAAATCTGACTAAAATATGGCTGCAATTCAGATTTTTCCACTAATGCTTGACATTTTACATTATGAAATAAGCAGTAACTTTTCCTTTAGAAGTTTTCATAAGTACTGTGTCTGAATGACTGCTGCTTTGGATCACAGTCCATTTTTAATTCTCTGACCTGGACATTCATAAGTCAATGCCAACACATTGTGAGTTTAGTTTCTTCCTCTAGTTTTCTATCTTTAAATTGAGGAGTAGGTATAACAACCTATAGGAACTTAATAGAGAATCATGCTAATCCTGTTGGAGAAGGGCTGGAGTTACATGTGCTGTGTGACACCTTACAGTCAGATCCCAGCAATGAATCTCACTTGTTTTTGTCCCTCAACATGTACTCAAAATTAGGGATTTCCCCAGATTTCTCTTCCCATTCCTTTACTTCCATTTTTTAAATTTCATCTACTCCTGTGGTTGAAATAGTTATCTTTGTTCTGATAGATTCTAAAATTTCTATTTCAAACTTTATGATTTTCTCAGTCTATCCATTGACTCATCACCCATGGGTTTCCTGAGGGAAATGGTATTTTAGAATCTCATATACTGTTTTGCAACTTAAAAAGTATCTTACTGTGGGGCACCTGGCTGGTTCAGTTGGTGGAGCATGCAACTTTTGATCCTGGAGTTGTGAGTTCAAGCCCCAGGCTGGGTGTAGAGGTTACTTAAAAAAAAAGAAGGGACACTAGGTTGCTCAGTCAGTTAAGCATCCAGCTTTTGACTTTGGGTCGAGTCATGATCTTGGTCTTGAGGTCAAGCCCTGTGTCAGGCTCCACACTCAGTGTGCTTAAGATTCTCTCTTCCCCCTTCTCCTCTTGCCTCCCCCTTGCATGTTCACTTGCTCTCTTTCTCTCAAAAGAAAAAAAAATTACCCAAATATCAAGGAATGACCGTCATAATTGCCACTAAGATTAAAAAGAAGGTCTTATCTCCTGTGGAAAATGGGACCCTCCCCACCAGTGGATAAGTTCTGCAGACATTTTGGAAATCATGTTACTAAAGTTTTAGTGAGAACAAGGTTTGGAGATAATATAGCTAAAATTCAGGTGGGAACAAATGTGAAAACAATGAAAAAGAATGATTTCTTTGTAATAGTATAGCATTGATGGAGTGTTTTAAAGTTGATTAGGGAAGGCTTCCCAGAGGAAGTGTTTCTTCAGGGCTTTGAAATTATAAGGGACTTGAATTGGTGGAAAGCTGATAGGCTAAATAATTCAGAGGACAGACTAAAACACAGGAAAGCCAGAGAAGCTAGGGGTTTGTTTCTTTTCTAGAGAAGAGAAGAGAAGAGAATCTGTTACAGGATAACAAGAAGAGTTAATGAAGAAATGGCACGAGATAGATGACTTGGTGGGGAACACTCAAAATGAAGTAAACAAATTTTTATCTGATGCAGAATTCTTGAATTGGAAAATATGTTAGAAGCATTGTTAAAAGAAATTGATCCAGTGGTGTTGAGACTGACTTGGAAGGGGAGATACAAATGATGGAGAGACATGCATAGACATAGTTACAGTTGTCCTGCTGATAGGTAGTGAGCAACTCATTTCAGGGCAGTTTAGCAAATGGACAATGATTGCTATGAAAGTAGAACAAAAGACATATTAGATAAAGCTTATGGAATTTGATTAGATAAAACTTCATATTTGAATGAGTAGCATGAAGAAGAGAGGAGTTGAAGATGTTTTTAAGTATATACTAGGTTTGAGCTGTATGAAATTAACAAATTCAAACTTCTTAAATCTACCAAAATGGTAGTTTTATATGGGTCCTTGTATACACAACTAGTTGGAGGTGATTACTCTCAAAAATGGGCAGTGTTGGGGTGCCTGGGTGGTTCAGTCTATTGTGTATCCAACTCTTGGTTTCAGCTTGGGTCATAGTCTTGGGGTTGAGGGATCAGTCTGTAGGGTTCCATGCTCAGCAAGGAGTCTGCTTGAGATTCTCCTTTCCCTCTGTCCCTTCCTGGTGTGCACATACATGCTGTCCTGCTCTCTCAAATAAATAAACAAATTTTTACCAAAAAAATGGGTAAGGGCTTCAATGAGGAACCAAGAATTGTGAAGATAGCAATATTACCAATTATGTGAGAACAAAAATTTTAAGTGATTTGGGATATTTTCAGAGCTCTGAGCTGGGAGCAGAGTACATTGTAGAGCTGAGAACTAACTAACTAACTACATGCAAATATCATGAATAATTTTTTTTTTTTGAATTTTAAACATGTACACTTATATGTACTAACTGGAAGTCCAGTAGAGGAACTTTGGAAGATTGGTTACCTCTTTGGGGTTTGGTTCTGATCTGGGCAACTACTCAGTTTTGAATTATTTGGCTATTTGGTAGGAAAAAGTTATTTTGTGAATTTGAAAGAGAGTCTGAAAACATGTTTTTATCATGTTTATACTCATTCTTATGTAGCCACTAAGAGAATTGGGCTCAACTAAAAAATGAAACAAAAATAATTCTCTGCTTCTCTTTCTCACTTACACACACACACACATGCATGCACGCACACACACTCACACACACACACACCCTGATGAGACAACACTTGAGATCTTTGAAGGAAAAAGCAGGTACATACAACAATGCACTATTTGTTTATTGAGCTATAATTGGCATACAGGATTATATTGGTTTCAGGTATAATGATTTGGTATTTGTATATATTGTATATATTGTGAAAGACAACCACAATAAGGCTAGTTAACATACATCACCGTATTATTTTTTGTGGTGAGAACTTTAAAGACTTACTCTTAGCAGCCTGCAAGCACACAATACAGTATTATTCACTATAGTCACCGTGGTGTAGATTACATCTCAATGAGTTATTTATTTTAAAATTGGCAATTTGTACCTTTTGACCCTTTCACCTGTTTTGCCCATCCCCAGCCCTTGCCTCTTGCCTCTGACAACCACCAATCTGTTCTCTGTATCTCTGAGTTTGTTTTTGTTTGTTTGTTTGTTTTAGATTCTACATGTAAAAGATCATAGGGCATTTGTCCTTCTCTGTCTAGTTCCCTTAGCATAATGCCCTCTCAGGGTTCATCCATGTTATCACAAAAGGCAAAATTTCATTATTTTTATGGCTAACAAAAATTCCACTAATATGAAATATATATATATATATATATATATATGCCTCATTTTCTTGATCCATTCATCTGTTAATGGACACAGGTTGCTTCCATGTCTTGGCTATTGTAAATGTTGCAACAAACATGGGAGTGTGGTATATCTTTTTGAGTTAATGTTCTTGTTTTCTTTGGGCAAGTACCTGGAAGTGAGTTTGCTGGATCATATAATTCTTTACTTTTTTTGTGGAACCTCCGTACTGTTTTCCATTGTAGCTGCACGAATTTACATTCCAGCCAACAGTGCACAAGGGTTCCTTTTTCTCCACATCCTTGCCAACTCTTTTTCTTGTCTTTTCAATAATAGACATTCTAATAGGTGTGAGGTGATATCTCATTGAACAACACACTATTTTCAAATACCCAACTTGGCTGAATTGCCTTGATAATCCTCTACTTTTCTTCATGCACATCTTACTGGTGAGTATTATTCAGGAGTGGCCCACATTTGCTTCAGTAATAAAGAAGATAACAGCAAGGCTAGATTAAGTTTGTGATGTTCTACAGCAAACCAAAGTGGTGTGAGTCTCTGGAGGAAATCTCCCAAAGGAAAACACCTTTGAAAAAGTTGTGTCACTAGACCAGCCAGCTCTCAAGGAGGCATGCCTCATTAAACAGGAACAAGTAGCAGCGAAGGAAAGAAGCTTACATCTTTAAGAGTGGCAAATTGTCAGGTTGTTTCTTCTCATTTTTTATTCAGACTCACGTCCAGTGCTTCCTAAATACCACAGAAACACTAGCCCTGTCTTCTCTAAGCTCAGTGAATGTGGGGCATGGGGCTCAGTAGAATGGACTCATTCTCCAGGTTCTGTCCATTTGCATGCATATTTTATTGGGTCTTCAAAGAAGCAGCTCATGAAGAGCCATGCAAGAATGGGTGTGTGTGTGTGTGTGTGTGTGTGTGTATGAGAGAGGGATAGAGAGAGAGAGAAAGGGAGAGAGAGAAAGCTTAAGAGAGTGAGAACCAGTGATTACATTTTGAGCTGTTTGTGCTCTCTTTGGGTGAAAGGGGTGAGATGTTTTGTATTTGTTTGTTTATTTATTTATTTATTTTAAAGATTTTATTTATTTATTTGACAGAGAGATCACAAGTAGACAGAGAGGCAGGCAGAGAGAGAGCGGGAAGCAGGCTCCCTGCTGAGCAGAGAATGAATGAAAACATGTTTTTCATGTGGGGCTCGATCCCAGGACTCTGAGATCATGACCTGAGCTGAAGGCAGAGGCTTTAACCCGCTGAGCCACCCAGGCACCCCTGGGGTTTATATTTTAGAATTGAATTTCATTTAAATTAGCATTTATTGAATATCTACTATGGCAGACTGTGTTTTCAGTAATGGGACTAAAATTTGAATTCTGAGTGAAAAACCACTCAGGTGTGATTCTCTTTGTATAATTTAGGTAGAGCCACTTACATGATTTTTTATAATTTTTTTTCCCCACAAAACAGCATTATTATGAGTGCCGCATTATTGTCTTTTTTCTCTCTTTTTTAAAGCAGACATTTCTTAATTTTTGCTTGGTTAAATTGTGATTTTCCCATAGACTTCTAGACATTCTCTGAGGATTTTGTTGCAGGTATTTCTTGCTTTTCGAGCCTGGGGAAGGCATTCAAGGGTGCTTCTTCAAATAGCATGAGTCAGCTATCTCGGTGGCCATTGTTCTAAAAAGCAGATAGCTCCACTTTGCAGTTTGGGTTATTGAAAAATAATCCTGTACCCTTTCCCGGATTGTTAGCGTATCCAGAATTTGTGCCTCAAATAAACTTTTATGTCTGTGGTGCTGAGGGTGGCTCTCGTCTTCTGCCTGGGATTCAGTCACACAGAGTGGGAACATGACAATGTGTAATCCTTAGAAGTGCAATCCAAACCATCAGTTGAATCAGCTCCGACTTAGTGAAGTCATATCTGCTTTGTGTCTGTGTTTGTTCAAGGATAAAAGGAAAGAAGCACCAGGGCTCCTTTATGTTCTCATGTTTTCATCTAGCAGGCAAGGAGCACGGGAGGTCTGTTGTTCCTCATTCCTGGATAAGATCAAAGCCCGCCTGTTCTGGCAAAGCCGTTGCTAATCTGCAGGCAGGATAGGCCTCTATGACCCTTGAGAACGTTTATAATGCTGCTACCTGGGAAATCTCTCTCCCTTTAGCAGAACATTTTATCTGCAAAAAGTTGCACCTGCCATCATTTGCCTAATTTTAACAGAACTTCTGCCGATAATCTAGAAATGAGTAACATTTGGCCTGCAAAATTACTTTTCTCCACACTCAGTTTTCCCTTTGAAGGATCATAGTAACCACTTTCTTAATAAGGCCAAGTCGAGGGTAAGACACTCAAGAAAGAGCGGGTTTCTTCTTGCTTTATTGGTTTCTTTTATTTTTATACGCATATCACAAAGAGGACCCAGTAGATTGTTGGCTCCTAGGACTGTGTTCTGTGTCAAAATAATTAATGCTTATGACAAAAATTATAGATCGTACCCAAGGTTGTGGGATTTAATTCGACATCCACGGATTAATGGAACTGACTGCATTCATTTCTAGTACTCAGTTATTCATGTGTGTGTTCATTCATTTAGTGCACATCCTCTGAGTGCCTGCTCAGTGCCAGACATCCATCGGGTTGTGCTGTGCTGTGTAGGAAACTGAAGCAAGGTAGCAGAGTGTGGCTTGGAAAGGGGTTGCTGTTTTTGCAGTGCCCGTGCTGGTCTCACTGATGTTTGAGCAGAGGATGAATAGGAGAGAGGGTTAATTCTGCAAAAATCTTGGGGAAAAAGCAAAGGCGGACAAGAGCATCCAGGTCAGAGGCCCTGAGGTAGAGGTGTCCTGCGGTAAATGCCAGGAACAGCTTGCAGGCGGGGTGGCTGGGGTAAGCTAGTGAGTGGCCCGAGGGTAGCAAATGGAGTCAGGAAGGTTGTTGGGCGTGGTGGGGGCAGAGAGCAGAAGCTGACTTCTTTGAGAAGAAGGTGACTGGATCTGGCTTGTGTGTTAATAGGCTTACTCTCTCTGCCACCCCTCTTCCCCCATCATATGGGGAGTTAACAGGCAGAGGACAGGGGTCAGGAGGATTTTGCCATATCAAGGGGAGAAACTCTGGCTATTTGAATTAGATTGATGAGTTGGTGAGAAATCAGATTCTAGGAAGGTCTTACAGGAATTTGATTGTTTTGGACTTGGGGTACAAGAGATGGGATGCATACTACGCCGGCTCTCCTGTTGATAATCAAGGTGACCCTTCACCATTGTGCCTGTGGGATTTACGTTGTTGCATGTGGAAGCAGTTCATCCTTTTTCATTATTTCTTTTTAGGATTCTGTTCTATGAACATACCACAATCTGTCCATTCTCTGATTGACGGTCTTTCGTGTTGTTTCCAGTGTGGAGGGCTTGGATGAACAATACTGCTATGAACATTCTTTATGTGTCCTTTGGTGGGCAAAAGCAGTCCTTTCTCCTGGGTAGACACAGAGAAGTGGGGTTGCTACATTGTTCTTTCTCTGACTTTCCACATCGCTCTGGTGTGCTTGCTAACGTTGCTGCAGGGCACTCCCTTGGCTTCTTGTGGACCTGCCCTAGGAGTTCTTCCCTCCCTGGGGCACACGTTTGGAACTGACTTTTCTTTTCTTTTCTTTTTTTTGGCTTCCTGTAAAGCATCTTGTAACCATCCTCTCTTTCTTTATGCATTTTTGCTTCTCTTGATTAGCAAAGCAGAGTTCAGCTCATGCCTGCCTACAACTCACTGTTGGCAGCCTGGCAGCCCAAGATGATTTGCAATGGCACATTTTCTAGCGGGAGCAGCTGCTACAGGTTTTTGAGGGGCCTGGATTCTTTCCTTTCAGGGTGCAATAAAAGCTGTTGGCTCTGGTAGAAGATGCACCTTTGGGGGCCACCTGGGTGGCTCAGTCCATTAAGTGTCTGACTCTTGATCTCAGCTCATGTCTTGATCTCAGGGGGGGGTGAGTTCAAGCCTTGTGTTGGGTTCCAGACTGGGTGTGGAGCCTACATTAAAAAAAAAGAGAGAGATAGAGAAAATTCACCTGTGAACATACATACTTTTTCTTAAAATTTTTCGTACATTTTTTGGGGCAATCTGTGGACCTCTAGGAATCCCACCAAATGGTGGATTCATGGTTCCAGGATGAAGAATCTTCTCTATTTTGTAATGTCTTAAAAATGGGTCAGTATTGGGGCTCCTGGGTGGCTCAGTGGGTTAAGCCTCTACCTTCAGCTCAGGTCATGATCTCAGGGTCCTGGGATTGAGCCCCACATTGGGCTCTCTGCTCAGCAGGGAGCCTGTGTTCCTCTTTCTCTCTGCTTGCCTTTCTGCCTACTTGAGATATCTCTCTCTGTCAAACAAATAAATAAAAATTAAAAAGAAATGGGTCGTATTCTTCAGTGTGCCCCAACTCTTTAAGATCTGCTCTGAGCTGTCACTGTCAACAGATGTGGACAAAGGACCATGTATGCATAGATAGAAGACTGACTAATTCAGAAACTCTGACGTAGCTGGCCAAAGAGGTAAGAATTACTAGCACTTAGAAAAGTCATTGTAATTATTGTGGAATCCTTATTCTGTTCAGTTCTGCAACCATCTGAGAATTTTTCTAATTGTATCCTTCACCACTCTTGTTAAACTGCCTAACTAGAGATTAAAAGAAAGAAATTGCAGTTCAACTGGACCCTCCCAGGCCGAGAAGGCCTCGCCTTGGCCTCAGGGACAGCTGGCATGCGATGGGGAGGTACCCGCCTCCTGTTCCCTCCCTCACCAGGAACCTGCCCCTCCTCAGCCTGGGCGCGTTTCCTATTTTCTTAGTGGGTGAATAATTGGGTGCTGCTCCATCAGAGAGGTCATGGAAAAGAACGGGAAAGGGCTCAATGAAGCACACAATTAAACTGTCTGTAATCAGCTAGATCTTTTCCTTGGAAAATAAATGTGTTTTTGGTTTAAAAGTTACTGGTCTGACATATTTACAAAAGGAACAGGAAGGACGAAGGAAAGATCCCGTCTCCTTGTCTGCAGTGACCATTTCCACTCTGCGAGGGTAGCTGCCGCTCTTCGTAGTTTCTCTTCCCAGAGTTTTTAATCACGCATATGAAAGCTGGTATAGATTTGTTTGTTTTTCCTGGGCTGGAATCACATTGCACAGAATTATGGGGCCTGTGTCTTCCACTTTGCAGGGTAGCACAGATACGCTTTTGTGCGTGTGCTGCATTTGTGCTGGCTTACCTTCCCCTGATCTTGTTCATCTTTTTAAATGTGACTGTTTTCCTTTAGTTGTTTTTAGAGTAATGAGCTGGGACCCTCACTTTCAAAGATGACCAAAAAGGTTTTTTTTAATACTTATGAACTCTTGGATTTTAGCCTATTCAATGTGCTTTTGTCCAAGTCAGCTGTTAATCTGGATGATTAGATAGTCTCACCTTTGTACAGTATGAGCCTTTTCTTTGTTCTTTTTTTTTTTTTTCCCTTAAGATTTTATGTATTCGACAGAGAGAGACACAGCGAGAGAGGGAACACAAGCAAGGGGAGTGGGAGAGGGAGAAGCAGGCTCCCCGCCGAGCAGGGAGCCCGATGCGGGACTCAATCCCAGGACTCTGGGATCATGACCTGAGCTGAAGGCAGATGGTTAACGACTGAGCCACCCAGCCACCCCCAGTGTGACCCTTTTCAAGTGTTGCTGATGTGACTCAGTGGTCTGAGCTGAATTCCTCACTTTCGCCTATGGCAAGGTGTTCTAGCCTATTCTCTTCCCTAAAATAAAATTAAATTTTGGAACAAGGCTCAATTTTATTTTGTGCTGTGTTTAGGAAAATTTGTCTCACAAGGTTTAACCAGATCTACCTGCTGCACCCCTGGGTGTGCCTTATCAGTCAATCACCAAATATTTTTGAAAACTGCTGTGTGCAGGAGAGCCAGCTAAATCCTGTTATGTAGCAAACAAGTCACCCCAGTCTTCTTGCTCCCGTAACAAACTATAACCTGAACAACAAAAATGAGTCCTTATTATATCTTTAAAGTTTAACTTTTATCTTAAGAATATTTTTGGGAAACCACGGATCCATAGAAAGGTAAGCAATTGAAGACCATATGCAAATATAATAATTTTTTTTTCAAATTTATTTTCTAGTAATTTACATACCATAAAATCTACTCATTTTAAGTGCTTAGTTGAATGAGTTTTGGTAAATGCATACAGTTGTGCAACCAACACTACAATCATACTTTCATGACCACAGAAAGTGTTTTCTCATCTTTGTAGTCATTTCTTGTCCTCACCCCATTTCTAGGCAACGATTGATCCTTTGGATGCTATAGTTTTGTCCAGTCTAGAATTTCCTGTGATTGGCATCCCATAAAACGTAGTCTTTTGTGTCTAGCTTCTTTCACTTAGTAAGATGTTTTTGAGACTCATATTAGTAGTAGTTCAGTCTTTTTTTTTTTTTTTTTTTGAGTATTACATTAAGAGTTGAGTCCTACCCTCCCCTTTTGGACTATGATGAATAATGCTGATATGAACATTGCATACAAGACTTTCTGTGTACATATGTTTTAATTCTCCTTTGGAATGGGATTGATGGATTTTATACACACACACACACACACACATATATATATTTTAAGATTTTACTTGTTTATTTAGAGAGTTAGTGAGCTGGGGAGGGGCAGAGGGAGAGAGAAAGAATCTCAAGCAGACTCTGTGGGGGAGCTCAGAGTTGATGCAAGGCTTGATCTCACAACCCCAAAATCATGACCTGAGCTGAAACCAGGAATCCGATGCTCAACCAACTGAGCCACCTAGGTGTCCTGGGATTGCTGGATCATATATTAAGTATATGTTTAACTTTTCAAGAAATTACCAGCATATTTTTCTAAGTCTTTGAACCATTTTGCATTCAGACCATGATTGAGGATATGATCATATATATATATCAATATGAAGGTTCTAATTGCTCTGTATCCTCGCCAACATATGATATTATCATCCTGTTTAATTGTAGAATTTCTAGCAGGTGTGTAGATATATATAATCAGAGTTTTAATTTGTATTCCTCTAATGAGCAAAGATATTGAGCATCTTTTCTTGTGCTTGTTGGCTTTTTATCTATCTATCTGTCTATATTTATATATCTTTCCTTTGTGGTTCCTTTGGGTTGTATGTGTTCCTTATTGTGGTATAAGGATACTGCCTATATTCTGAATCCAAGTCCTCTGTTAGATATATGTATATGTTTTGCTTTTGCAAGTTAATTTTAAGTTCAATTTTGATAAGAAAATGTCCAATTCATTTACATTTTTTTTTGAAATACAAAATATATAATCTTATCCAAACAAAATCATAACATATTTTGGGCACAATTTTATGATCATGTGAGAGAACAAAAGAAAAAGAGTCAAGAGAAAGTTCAGAGAAGAGATAAAGGAAATACTGGGGAAAGAGCAAAATAAGAGAGTAAAAGGAAGACGTAAGTAGGAAAAAAAAAAGAATTAGATAAAATGAAAAAAGAGAGATGGAATGAGAGAGACCCCAAGAAACAGAGGAAGAGAACAGCATACACGTTTGAAATTATGGGGGGAAAAAAGGAGAAATAGCTGTGAAAGGAGAAGACAAAAAAAAAAAAAATCCAGGGAGAAGAAAATGCCAGAACAACTGTTTCTTTTAGTTTCCTTGTCCTATATCCTGCATCTTCTACTGATGCTTCATCTCTCCATTTCTGACTTCTCACATCCAGCCTGCTTTCTGGAAGTCTCACTTTCCTTTCAACTTCCCAATTCTTCAATATTTTACTATTCTGACTTCCATACATGCAAAACAGCTGGGTTGTCCTTTCCATCTTCAGAGTATAAAAGCACAGACTCTGTGGGCTCCTGGGTTACACAGTCCGTTAAGCGTCCGACTGTTGATTTCAGCTCAGATCATGATCTCAGGGTTCTAGGATCAAGCCCTGCATCAGGCTCTGCACTCAGCTCAAGAGTGCTGAGTTTCAGCATGAGTTTCCCTCTCCCCTTCTCTCTGTTCTCTCTCTCTGTCTCAAATAAATAAATAATATCTTAAGAAGAAAAAACCCGCTATATATTTTCCTCTCAGGACTGCCTTTGTTGTGTCCCACAGATTTTGAACCGTTGTATTTTCATTATCATTTGTTTCCATGATTTTTTTCAATTCTTCTTTAATTTCCCGGTTGATCCATTCATTCTTTAGAAGGATGCTGTTTAGTCTCCATGTATTTTGGTTCTTTTCAAACTTCCTTTTGTGGTTGAGTTCTAGCTTTAGAGCATTGTGGTCTGAAAATATGCAGGGAATGATCCCAATCTTTTGATACCGGTTGAGTCCTGATTTAGGACCGAGGATGTGATCTATTCTGGAGAATGTTCCGTGTGCACTAGAGAAGAATGTGTATTCTGTTGCTTTGGGATGAAATGTTCTGAATATATTTGTGATGTCCATCTGGTCCAGTGTGTCGTTTAAGGCCTTTATTTCCTTGCTGATCTTTTGCTTGGATGATCTGTCCATTTCAGTGAGGGGAGTGTTAAAGTCCCCTACTATTATTGTATTATTGTTGATGTGTTTCTTTGATTTTGTTATTAATTGGTTTATATAGTTGGCTGCTCCCACGTTGGGGACATAGATATTTAAAATTGTTAAATCTTCTTGTTGGACACACCCTTTGAGTATGATATAGTGTCCTTCCTCATCTCTTATTATAGTCTTTGGCTTAAAATCTAATTGATATGATATAAGGATTGCCACTCCTGCTTTCTTCTGATGTCCATTAGCATGGTAAATTTTTTTCCACCCCCTCACTTTAAATCTGGAGGTGTCTTCGGGCTTAAAATGAGTTTCTTGGAGGCAACATATAGATGGGTTTTGTTTTTTATCCATTCTGATACTCTGTGTCTTTTGACAGGGGCATTTAGCCCATTAACATTCAGGGTAACTATTGAGAGATATGAATTTAGTGTCACTGTATTGCATGTAAGGTGACTGTTACTGTATATGGTCTCTGTTCCTTTCTGATCTACCACTTGTAGGCTCTCTCTTTGCTTAGAGGACCCCTTTCAAGATTTCCTGTAGAGCTGGTTTGGTGTTTGCAAATTCTTTCAGTTGTTGTTTGTCCTGGAAGCTTTTAATCTCTCCTTCTATTTTCAATGATAGCCTAGCTGGATATAGTATTCTGGGCTGCATGTTTTTCTCATTTAGTGCTCTGAAAATATCATGCCAGCTCTTTCTGGCCTGGCAGGTCTCTGTGGATAAGTCAGCTGCCCCACAGGCTCTGAACTTAGGTGTTTAGGTTTGAATCATACCTATGCTACTTGCTAACTGTGATGCTGGGCAAAACCTACCCTCCAGCTCCAGTTTCGCTGTCTGCAAAGTGGGAATGGCAGTGCTACCTGTCTCATGTTTTTCTGTGAGGATTAAAAAATTCATGTGAAGCTCTTATTATAGTGCTTGGTATGTATGTAGCACTCGGTTATTGAATGTTAGCTGCTAGTGAGGTGTGTGTGTGTGTGTGTGTGTGTGTGTGTGTCTATTGAGGGAGGAGGTGTTTCTTGGTTATCATTCCCTTTACTTTTGGTTCTTCATTCATCTTCTTTTATCCTGGCAGTATATTACCAAACTAAAATATTTATGTGACACAATATCAGAAGTATCATGCTTCCGGAACTCCCAGATAGAAACACAACTGTATTTGTTCATCTGGAATGTAAAGTTGGCAGTAATAATAAAGAGTATTTATATAGTGCTTTAACTTAGAACATTTTAACCTAGTACTGATGGATATTTAATAGACTTATAGAGTCCAGGGCTAGAATTTCCTCAGCTCTGTAATAGGGAGATGCCAAACCAAACCATGGGGTGATAAATACAGCTGAGGAAGGTGAGAAGTCTGAGCTTTTTATCAGTAAATACTGGACATGAGCTCTACCCTTTCCACACCAGTCACCTCTGCCACAATTGCCCTCATTAAATAGAAGGTCATATTTGCAAGGGGCTCCTTCCCAATACAAGATCCCCTTTTGTAGCATTTCTTAACTACCTCTGTCTGAACATTATTGTAGAAGTTTGCTTGCTTGTGATTAATTTGTATTTTTTGGATTTTTCCAATTGCTAGCCCGATTTTCTTCGTACTTATAAATACACTTACACACTTAGAAATTTTGCTTTAATCCTGGATCAATATGGAAAAAACATGTCTTCTATTATGTGTAGACTGTCACTTATAGAAAGTGAGATTATGCCTACTCTTCTTTTACTCTGTTAGACAACATTTCCTGGTTCCTACTCTTGTTCCTCAAATAACATGACTTCTACATTTTGCTTGCTTTCCCACTTGCCTAACTTTGGACCCAGGTAATTTGTTACACATTTTAAGTGGTGTGTATAAGTGAGCCTGATATTCTGTCTATGTATAATTGAGCCCAATGATCTGGATGCATTCCTACTTCCTCTGGTAGTGATCTCATTCTTCTGTTAGTGAGCCTAAAAGGGCTACATCAGCTTTCAGCTCTCACATCAACAGTATTCATTTACTATATTTGGAGTGATCGTATACTTTATCATCTAAGCCAGGACACTGAGAGTGAAAGGGAACACAGTTAATAATTAGGCTCAGGCAACAGGCATAAACCAGAGTTGTCCTGGGGAGGGATGTATGGCCATTGTGATTATATTAATTTTAATTAAGCCTCAGGTCTGGCTTTATTTATTTATGTATTTATTTATTTATAAAGATTTGTTGCTAATACCCCTTTGGTTCCCCTCTATCATGTAATTAAGTGGTTGAAGTTTTTTGAACATAAACCCAGAACTTTATATTTAGGTTTGTTTAAAATTTAATTATGTTAATGTTTGCCCTGTGGAGATTATAAAATCTAGATTTTTATCTGTCAAATTAGCTATTGCTTCCCAATCTGCGTCATCTGAAAATCTGATAAAGAACTTTCCTGAATACCCTTCCCAGTCCTTGGTAATGAGAAAGATGCCTTCCCAACACCCGCAGCACCTGTCCGCCCTCAATCTCAAGGAGATATCAGGCAGTAGGGGTCAACTGAGAGCCAAGAGCACAATTGTTCTCTTCTCATGTTCTCCTTTTAACAAGACAAAAGGGACCCTTAAACCTTGAGACCCTCAAACCTTCGGGAGCAGAAAGAAGAGATTCTAATGATTGCTTCTCAGGTATCTAGGCAGAAGTTTCCTTCTGCAGGTTCTGAGCATTTTCTATATACCAGATAATAGGTGCTGAATGTAGAGTTACATGCAAACATGTTAATTAATGCAAGATACCATCTGATAGATACGCGCTCCAGTAAAGAGTGGGGGTAAGAAGGAGGAAGACAGTTTTAACAGGGCATCTTCCTGTTCCATTGTAATTGCCTATGTAAAAATTTGATGCAACAATTAATAAAAGGATAGTTTTGGGGGGTTTCCAAAGTCATTCATAGAGGAAAAAAAAAAAAAAGTTCCTTTGGTCCTCTCCTGTCCTCTCGACCACAGAATTTCTTTCAATCTCTCTCCGATTATGACATATCTATTATAAATGTGGATCTTACACATTTGTACTAACTTGTATAATATTTGTACTTTTATTCGTATTTATGTAATATGTGCAGATATAAATATAATACATTTGTATATATATAATATGTATGTTTTAAGTTTTTCAGTTCTGTTAACCATAGCTGGTACCCATGTGTAGTCCTTTAGAACAGAGACTTTCAAATACTTTTTAAAGCAACTGTCAGTAAGAGATACATTTTACATTGTAATCCAGCACACACACACACACACACACACACACCCCAGAAACAAGTTTCTTGAAAGAGTACTTGCTAGTTGCAGTGTCCTCTATTTCCTTTCCTTCCCCTCCCCACTGCCTTCCCCCAACCCTTCATGTTCCATTCCATTTCAGTCCATTCCAAAGGGGCTAACTGAAGCCATATAAATTAATTTTAAACCTGGTTTGCACAATGACAGTTGGTAAAACACTGTTGTAAACTTATTTATTTTTTTGAAGATTTATTAATTTGAGAGAGAAGGGAGGCAGGAGGAGGGGCAGAGGGAGAGGGAGATCGAGAACCTCAAGCAGACTCCCCGCTGAGCACGTGGAGCCTGACCCTGGGCTAGATCTCATGACCCCAAGATCATGACCTGAGTGGAAATCAAGAGCCTGAGGCTTACATGACTGAGCTACCCAGGTGCCCCAAGTGTTTTCCCTTGACTCCTAAATTGTCTATAGTGATAGATACTTTAATCATGGTAGTAGTCAATAGAAAGCTAGTCTAACTTGGGCATAAATCAACAATGATAATGCTGATTAGGACTCTATGATCTTTTAAAAAATTATTTTTAGTTAATTAATTAATTTTTTATTGTGCTATGATAGTCACCATACAGTATATCATTAGTTTTTGGTGTAGTGTTCCAAGATTCATTGTTTACATATTACACTCAGTGCTCCATGCAATACTGCCCTCCTTAATACCCACCACAAGGTTCACCCATCCCACCACCCTCCTCCCCTCTAAAAACCCTCAGTTTGTTTCTCAGAGTCCACAGTCTCTTGTGGTTCGTCTCCCCCTCTGATTTCCCGCTCTTCACTTATTCTTTCCTTCTCCTAATGTCTTCCACATTATTCCTTATGTTCCACAAGTAAGTGAAACCATCTGATAATTGACCTTTTCTGCTCAACTTATTTCACTCAGCATAATCTCCTCCAGTCCCATCCCTGTTGATAGAAAAGTTGTGTATTCATTCTTTTTGATGGCTGAGTAATATTCCATTGTGTATATGGACACATCTTCTTTATCCATTTGTCTATGGAAGGACATCTGTCTATGATCTTTTTTGTTCATATGGATACATTGCTGCCCACAAAATACCTAGTACAGTGAACTGGTTTTGTTTGAGGTTTTCCATATGAGAATAGCAGTTAATTCTGTACCTAGATGATGAACAGCAAGCAATTCTTCAAACTAGATATTTCTATTACATAACTATATTGGCATAAAATAGCCCGTTAGACTTAAAAAGTTGTTTTTTTTTAATGCCTAGAGTTATAATTGCCATGCTAAAATTGATTAAAAAAGGGGAGCTATCTCTATAAAGTTAATTGATCTGTATTAACAGTTTAATTGTTCAGCTATTTGAAAGTTGTTACTTTTGAAGTAGAGGGTGTGATGCTCTAAAATTCTCTGCGCAAGTGCTTCTAGTTTGCTACTTCGCTGTTCTCTTAGGTCAGAGCTGCAGATACGTAGATACTCTTAAATATTTTTGGTCCTTATAGAAGTTCAGCATTTCTTGGAGTATGAAACCAGGGAAAGATAGACTGTCATATTGAGTGTTTTAATTTGAGAAATACAGAATGCCTTTGATTAAATTGTGGTGGGCTTTGGGGACAGATTGATGTGGATTAGGTCTAAAAACTAGTTTTGAGACTTTGGGATGAATCACTAAAATAGGCCAAGTTTCTCTTTCTTCATTCATAAAACTAACTTTTATCTTAAAAGATTTTTAGAATTAAGGGCGCCTGGGTGGCTCAGTCTTTAGGCATTGCCTTTGGCTTGTGTCATGATCCCAGGGTCCTGGGATCGAGTCCCACATCAGGCTCCCTGCTCAAGCGGGAAGTCTGCTTCTCCCACTCCCACTCCCCCTGCTTGTGTTTCCCTCTCTCGCTGTGTTTCTCTCTGTCAAATAAAAAAATAAAATATTTCTCAAAAAAAAAAAAAGTTTTTTAGAATTAAATGAGGGAATGTATGTGGTAACCATTGATATATAAGAGACACCATAGTATATTATAAACATAAATAAGAATATAAATAAAAATATAGAACATATTATATAAAAACTATTATATATGTGTATCTATATTTTAGGTATATATATACATACAAAGCATTTATGTATGTATAAATTCACTTCTGTTTGTTTTTTTTTTTCCAAACTTGGTATTTGTGTAATTGGGTTCAGAAACTTGCATTTAGGGGCACCTAGGTGGTTCGGTCAGTTGAGTGTCTGCCTTCGGCACAGACTGTGATCTTAGGGTTCTGAGATGGGGCCCCATGTCGGGCTCCACGCTTAACTGGGAGTCTGCTTCTCCCTCTCCCTCTGACTCCCCCTCACCTCGCAACTGCTCATGTTCTCTCTCTCTCTCTCTCTCAAATAAATAAATAAATAAATAAGATCTTTTTTTTTAAAAAAAGAAAGGTAACTTGCATTTAGACTTCTGAATCAGTCTGTCTATGACATTCTTGATTATTAATGTTAATATGACACTTTGAGAATGGGATAATTGATTGCAAAATTATACATTATGATTTTCTGATAAATATTCCACTTATCTGTCGTATAATGGTTTGTCTAATGCTCAAGTTTAAAGCTTGACTAGAATGAAAATTAGCATTGATGCATTTGAATTTTATTTTTCTCTGTACTCCCAATGAAGCATAATAAATTTCCATTTACTTTTGAGTATTTACCCATTAATGTATGAATGAGGTGATTAATGTTTTTCAGACTAAGATTTTTGTAACATATTGATGTTTTAAAAGATTTATTTAATTACATATGCCTATATGGCATATTTACCATGAAAAACTATTCATTAGTTTCTCTTCTTTTCATTTTTTAAATTAGTTTCTTTTGAGGTATTATACACACACACACACAAACACATTGCAAGACTGTGGTAGCATGGAAACTGAGGCACATCTCACTCTCTGACCAGTTTTTTTTTCCCACTGCATATACTTGCTAAATACATTAATAACTGCTTTAATAAATTCTTTAACAAGTCAATGTTTAATTGGTTAAAATCTCATATACTGTGAGGAAGTATTCTTCGTATTTGGCAATAAAAATGGAATTTTGTGAGGAGATCATGCTGTGGTAATCAAACCAAAGATGAGCTCAGGATGTGAGATGGATGCTGTTTTCACATATTTAGGGCCGTGGTATAGAAGTCAGATTAGATTTGTTCTAACTGGCCTCAAGGTGTCCATGTACAATTTTAATAGCTTTTCAAGTGGTACAGATTTTGCCTTTGTATGACACACTTGCTCCCAGATGGTGTCATCCCAAGGTGACAGAACACTGAGTTGGGTTCAGATGATCTCAGTTCAAATTCCAGCTGGATTCCTTACCAATGGTGTGGTCTTAAGAAAAGCCTCCATTTCCTTCTCTGGGATGGGGGGGAAATAATCCTGATTACCTCTCAGGGTCTCTTGACTATCCATGTATAGTACTCTTGGTGTTATATAAAGTGTTCCAGGGTAGTAAACCGGAATGAGCAAACCTAGTGTGGTCTGACCATCCCTACTACCATGAGGCCAGACTGTCCCCTGTGAAGGCATTCAAGCACCCTGTGTGTGGTTGAACTTGTTCATATTGACAATTTACTTTGATCTAGAGGTTCTATCATGAACAACCTAGGCAGCTCATTCTGAATTTTTACTTCTTTATCTCAAAGAAGGAAAAGATTAGATTTTATCTGAAGCCCCTTGGAGTTTGAACATTTTAGCCATCTAGGAGTCTGTAACTACAAAAGGCTATTTCTTTCTCTCTTTAGTAGTAAAATAACTGACTTTTGCCTAGAGGAAGTTATCCTGCATCTTCCTGGTTGTCCACCCAGGGACTTTGATAAACTTTAATGTCTGATAATCCCTGTAATAAATTTTCTTTGGCCTTTGTAAAATTCTAGAGAACTTTTTCACTCTTACACCCTCTCTATCCTTGCCTTAGGCTATGACCCAGGGAGGTAGAGGTTTCCTTTGAGATTTCCATGCCTAAGCGAAACAAAACACACTCTTTTTAAAAATACACTCTAAACATAAAGAGTTTTTATACAAACACAGTATTTAAGGGTGCTTTCTTAGAGAAACTAAAAGACAAAAGAGAGCTACAGTTACATTTTCAGTTAATGAATGTGTTACCTGTCTTCTGACCAACTCTGAATTCTAATTACTAGTGTCGGATGGCCCCTTGTGTGCCTGTCCCTTACCCTAGGGAGAGTTTTCTTACTACTTTCCATTTTATCATTGGGAAGGTTCCATAATATTCATTGAATGCTGCTGCGTCCTGTTTATGTCATAAAGAGAAAAAGGAAGGCTCCAGACGCCCTCTCTCTCCACCTTTCTCCACGTGGAAATAATCAAGCCCTTGGCAACCATGTTCCTTGTAATCAGTATGAGGTAATTTTATAGGCTACCATGAAAGAGCCATTTGTTGAATGCCTGCTTTGTGACAGGCATTTGCTGATGGTTTAATGTCTTGTGTCATTTAAATTTGACAACATCTTTAGGAGGGTAGAGAAATGAAAGTTTTCTTTCCACCATTACCAAAGGAAGTTGTTGGCCATTACATAATTTTGCATCTAGTAGTCCAAATGGGGTCCTATAGACAGTTTCTAGGGATGTAGAAACTGCCTTAGATGCAAAGGTGTAGTACAGATACAAAGCAAAACATTTCAGAACTATTTAGATAGGTGTTGTTAAATGGAGGTTTAGACTGGTTTCCTACCAGATTTACATGGAATCATGTGGAAAAGGTAGTTCTTCGGAATGCACATTGTATGCTCTATACTGTTTGAATGGCTTTCATATTTCTTTTCTCCACTAGCATTTAGAAGCAGGCAAAAAATGCTACTGATTCTATCAGTTTAAAGTGAACACTTTTGGGAGGCTTACTTTCCTTCCAGAGTAGTTAAAAAAAAGGTTTTAATTCTAAGGCATTGTTCTTATAATATTGTCTAGCTGAATATATCATGTTTTATAGGATTACTCACATTTCCTGAGCTGCTGTAATTCTGCACAATTATTGACCTTAGGTCTTCAGGTTAAGCTTTTTAAAAAATTTAACTCAAGTTACTTCCTTTAATTTGTGCTTTTTTAGTGTTGGCACTATGAGGCAAAACTTTCCTTTAAAAAAATTTTTTTTTGAGTCTTGAAATGCTGAAGAGAATGTTGTTACTGAACTAACAAAAGACACTGGGTTGCTTTCTGATTGGAAAACCTTTGTCTTTTTTTAAAAATTAACTTTTTTTTTTCTAAAAAAGATTTTATTTATTTATTTGACAGGAGAAGAGAGATAGCAAGAGAGAGCAGAAGCAGGGGGAGCAACAGGCAGAGGGAGAGGGAGAAGCACACTCCCTCCTGGGAGCCCATTGTGTGGTTTGATCCTAGGATCCTGGGTTCATGATATGAGCCGAAGGCAGAGACTTAACTGGCTGAGCCACCCAGGTGCCCCAGAAAGCCTTTTTCTTATATACCTTTGAATTTAGAGAAAGAGCAGACCAACAAATACTAGAGGGCAGGGTGAGAGAGTATAGCTCTGAAAGAGTGGGATTTCTACTTGGGGGGGTGGTGAATGTGGGATGTTTTGGGAGGGGGTGAATGTGGGACGTTTCCACCTGTGCTGGTGTGAGGGATTGTGTCTGCATATGTTAAAGGTAATAGAGATTGCCTCCTCTGCTCATTGCCATGCTGTTTTGGGAAATTTTAGAATTTTATACTATCACACACTGTGGCATCTTAAACCACAGTGAACACCTTGTTGTGAATTGAGCGTTTTTGGTTTGTGTTCAGGTTCAACCCGAGAAATCTGCTTCTTGTTGCTCTTTGCTGGGAGCTCTGTAAGGATTCGGTCATTTCTTAATCTTTGGGGAGCAATTGCTGAATGAATGAAGCAATATTAATAATAATATCTTACATTGATAATAAGGTTTTCAAGTTCACAGAGTACTTTCACAAGATTTTCTTTCTGCGAATCTCAGCAGTCCTGTGAACGAGGCGTGGCAGGTATTAACACCTTAATTATGCAATAAATTGAGAATCAGACAAGATATGTGACTCGCCCAAGACCAGTAGATCTTTTTTATGTTTTCTCAAAAAGGAAGAGAGACTTAAACACACACACACATACACACCCCCGTCACCATCACCACCATCAACAAGAAAAGCATTTTTACGGACATCTGTGTATGCTCCACATTCTTTCCCATCAACCAAAATAGTCCCTTGATACTAGTTCCCACACAGAAACGGACCCGTTCTTTATTTACTGTAGCGGGGAATGAGATGCGGCCAGTGGGGGGCTGCTGAGCATGACCAGGGAACCAGGGCCCTGACGATGGAAAAGCTTTTGAAATCCGAGGCTTTGCATCTCAGACACCGTGGACGAAAGCTTGTTCATCTGGCCATCTTCACCCTCCTTTCTTCTCGCTTCTCCCCACAGCACATCTCACTGGTTATTCAGCCTGTTGACTCTGCTTTTTTCTTAGAAGTCTATGGCTAGCCCCCGACGACTGGACAGCCCACATTCAGATGCTCGCTGTCCCCCAGCATGCCGGCAGAGGGCTTCCTGCGGGTCCCCTTGACTTTCCTTCACATCCTCTTTCACACACTGAAGAGCATCAAGTTCTTTAAGAGTTCGACATTTCCAGGAAATGCAGTCCCTTCTCCTAATCTAGCACATAGTGCTCTACAGATCCCGACTTTGGGCAGCCACTCCATTCTCAATTCATAGCCTAGGCTGTAGTTTCCTATATGGCTGACAGGTCCCTTGGCAGTCTCCTTCTCTGCCTTTGTACCTGCCATCGGCTCTGTGTGGCATGCCCCTCCTCCCCTGTGTGCATTTGAACCCCCTTGGCAATGTGCTGAGTTAATGTTGGTTCCTTCAAACTTGGTTTGTGTCTTCATTGGGTGGACTCTTCTGACCTCCCCTGGTGAAGTGGGCGACATGCATCTTTGTGTCCTGTGGTACCTTCTGAAGAGCCCCAGCGTGAAACTTCCAACACTGTCTCATCCACAAGACTGTGAACTTTTGGGGGACAGGACCTGGTTCTTAGCACCTAGCAGCACAACCAGGCCATTCAGCATGGTTTGGCTGAATGTTTGGCTTCACTTCACAATAAACTCAACCACAATGATCAGGACCGTGACGCTCCCAGTCTGCTTGCCAGCTACCCAAAGATACCACTAATTAGGAAGGTGACTGGGGTGATCTAGAAAAAATATTTTCTCCCTTAAAGGACCATTTCCTAATGAATTTAGTTAAGAATCTGAAGTAATGGAGGGACACATTTTTCTTTCTTTTCCTGGATGGATGAAGTCAGAAGTATAGGCTACAGGTCATGGAGTTCAGTTCAACTTGAATATGGAGCTGTGTTTTTGCTACACTTAGACAATGTAGAATTCAACTTCTGGCCTATACAGAACAGAATAGTCTCTCCCATTACATTAGGAGCATTCCTTTTGTGATATTCACAGCCTCTATATTGGTGTTAAAAAAATTTGTATATTTTCTTGGTAGTTACTGATATGTAGGAAACAATTTCTAGGGCTTATAAAATATATTGCCAAGGGAAACAGTTTTGAGGTCTAGTTATTAGGTTCTCACACACATGTGCCAAGTGGTGATACCTAAATCGTACTATAATTGTGATGGTCTCTCCGCCTACTTTCAGTGGGTGGAAGGTGTCTGTTTTCCCACTATGTATGAAATGTTTACTCCTCCAGTAGCTTTTAAGCCAGAAATGAATAGTTTTCTGTAGCCTGTATGTATATCAGGTGGGAGGACAATCAATAGAACTTGCTTATAAATACAAGCTGTAGAAAGGGTCACTGCTTTTTCTGTGTTTTTAAATTTTCTTTGAAAGTGTATAGTCATATTTCTTAGTCATTTTATGCCATTTAGAACTGTAAGAGAGATTTGAAAAGAGATCAAGTCCATCACTTAATTTAGTAATTATTTTTTTAAAGATTTTGTTTATTTATTTGAAAGAGAGAGAGCATGAGCCTGAGCAGGGGGAGGGTAGAGGGACAGAGAAAAGCAGGCTCCCCATTGAGCAGATAGCTCAATGTGGGGCTCCATCCCAGAACCCCAAGACCATGATGTGAACCAAAGGCAGATGCTTAACTAACCCAGCCACCCAGGTGCCCCAATTTTATAATTATTTTTAAAGAGAAAAGATTGAGTATATATAATATAGTCAAGAATGTAGTGAAATTGACTGAATTTTATTTTGTTTTTAAAAAGATTTTATTTTTTTGAGAGCGAGTAAGAGAGAGCACAAGTGGGGTGAAGGCCAGAGAAAGAAGTAGACTCCCTGCTGATCAAGGAGCCCCATGCAGGGGCTTGATCCCAGGACTCTGGGATCATGACCTGAACTGAAGGCAGCCCCTTATCCAACTGAGCCACGAGGTGCCCCTCGAATTTTATTTTTGTGATACATATTTAAAAAGTGAGAATGACCCTAAATATTAACACATCAACCAAAATTAAGTATATCACATTAAGTTAATACAGTTTTTTTGTGAAAAAAAAAATGAAGATAATGTTGGGGTTTTCTGCATCCCTACTTCTTTATCAGAGTTAATGAGAGTTAATCTTTATTCTGGTTTGTAGTCCATTTCACAAACATACAAAATCATTGTATGGAAGGATTGTTGGTAGTTACTGGAAGGATTCTTTCATCACATTTGTAACATCCTCATTAAAAAGAAAAAATATATTTGGCTTTTGACTTAGAGATAACACTCCCTGTATTATTCCACTGTGATGTCCCATCTTGATATTTAGTACAGATATATGGAAACTTGGGGAATGGGTGACCGAAATGCGATTTAATTAATTATTTATTTTTAAAAAGATTTATTTATTTATTTGAGAGAGAGTGAGCAAGCATGAGCGGGGAGAGGAGCAAGGGGAGAGGGAGAAAGAGAATCTCAAGCATCGCAAGGAGTCTGATGCGGGGCTCGATCTAATGACCCTGAGATCATGACTTGAGGTGAAATCAAGAGTCAGACAGTCAACCGACTGAGCCACCCAGGCACCTCTGAGATGTAATTGTTGTGATTGATTGTTTCTACTTTTTGCATTACATTGGCTGTCAAAGATACATACCATGAATAAATAATTAAATTTGCAGGGTGAGGTAAAGTAGTGAGAACCACTAATCTCATTCTATTCACTTCCTAAAACCAGGTACCTCATTGTCATTAAGAAGTACCTTATATATAATGTAATGATTATGTTGACTTGACTTTTTAATAAATTACACTAGCTATGTTAGCTTTTCAAAAACCTAAACTAATGAAGCAGAAGGTATTTTAGCAATCTAAATAATTATTTGGAATGGATGTTATGGGGGAGTTTGGGAGATGGGCTCGGTGTTCTTTCTACTCAGGGATTAAAGGTTCCAAGGGTAGGCTAAAAGGAAAATCTAAGAAATGCTGGTTGCCTTAGTTACAGTGTTTTTGTTTGTTGCTTTGTCATAGACTGCCTCTTTAAGGTGTGCCCTATGAACCGATATTCTGCCCAGAAACAATATTGGAAAGCTAAGCAAGCCAAACAGGGGAACCACACAGAGGCAGCCTTGCTGAAGAAATTACAGGTAAGGGCTAGTTTCCATTGGTCTGGCTTAGGCTAGACCCAGAACAGCAATAACAAACCAGCTATTTTGTATCTTAGTGATTTCACTCAATGCACAGAGATTTAGAATAGATGTAGCAACACATTGAAAGTGGAAGGGACTTTGAAGTCACAGGGTGTGATCCTCTCGTTTCCTGGCATGGAGCTAATACACTCCTGCTGCTAATTCTTAGGGTGTGCCAGACTAATTCGGAGATTCACATCAAACTGGAAACAGTTCAGAATCTCTGTAGGAATCTCAAATCCAGTTATATTTTACTTGGCATAGTACTTAATTTTTTTCTTGAAAGACTAGAAAAAGAAATTGAAAGTCTGTTGCTTCTGGTTTGGGCTGAATGTAAATTTGATAGAACTTAAAATTTTGTGCTATTAAAATTCCTGTTACTTTCAGAACTGAAACTATTTTGAGTCTTTTGAAATTCACCTGCTATTTTTATATTATTTGGTTTGTCTGACAGTATTCCTTCTGAAATTAATTTTGTAAGACCAAAGAGCCTAGTACTTTTCTGACATTTTTAACCTAAAAGCATCCCAAGATATTTTTTGGCCACATTTCAGCATCAAATTGAGACCGTGATCATACTGTATTACAGTCATTTATTTAATGGTTGGTCCCTTATCCACAGTACCAAGAGTAAAGCAACCAGCCCATTTTATTCATGGTTATAGTCCTTGTTCCTAAAATAACCTGTTTTCTGTTGTTGTTGTTGCTGTTAATTGTTGTACTCTGTTTACTATGTTTCCATGCTGAGTGTTTGATAATCATTTTACAGCATGCTGCAGAACTGGAACAAAAACAAAATGAATCAGAGAATAAGAAACTGTTGGGAGAAATTGTGAAATACAGTAATGTTATACAAGTAAGTCTGTTTACTCTCTCTTAAAAACGGTGACTATCTGATGGGTAATTTTCATTTGTATAGGCATGTCAAGCTGCATTAAAAATTTGAGGATATAATAGTTCTTTCATGAAGATTACGGATATCATGATATTTTCAGTTGATGTTCAGCACAGTTTTCTCTATGTTTGTGAATGTGTCTGATGCATACACATAAGGAAGTGAATTATTCTGGATAATATGCACAGGTCATTATTACATCAAAAGGATGAAGATGGGGAAACATAATTTTTAAAGGTCTCTACTAAAATCTTCCTTTAGAATTGATGGGACTACCATGTAACACCTGAAGCTTTATTTTTCATTTTGTAGAGAGAAGAAAAGTTTCCTATTGTACTTCTATATGGAAACCATCCTTGAATTGTTATTAAACAAGTTATTTAACTGATTTATCTCAGGCTGCATCCCTCTCTTGTGCTTCTTTTAGATCTTTTAGCTTTTTACTTGCTTATTTGTTAATATGTGCCCCACCTTGTTCCAAAAAGAATGCAAGGCATTTTCAAAAATACATACCACATAAGATAAAATAGAAATAAATAAGGCAACTGGGTCAAAGGGAAAGAAAGGTGGTTCAGCGACTAAGGTGAAGTCAGGGGGGAGGCGTGTTTATAAAATCCATCTTGTAAAGTCTGCTCAGCTTTGCCTGGAAGTCTTATCCTTGCTGTAAGGGAAGCAGAGTATCCTACAGCACTCCCCTAGGAGGCCCTTGACATAGAACTGAGTCAAAGGTCTGGAAGCACAAATGTTGCCAGGAAAACCAGAGAAGTATTTCTCCAATGAGCTCTCATAAAGAGGACACTGTTTAATAGAGTCAATAACAGCCTTAACAACTTCCTTACAGTAAACACTACAATGAGGTGTTTCAAAGAGCTGTTTTAAAACATAGTATCGCCCGATGTTTTGTTATTGGCCAGTGGCAGAATGGCAGCCCACAGGACCATCCAAGCAGCCCTCTCCTGGGACAAGATGAGAGCGCCTGGCTCTGTAGCAACCCGGATGTAGGACCTCATCTAATGGCAGATTATAGGACGCCAGTGGGTGGGTTGCATGTCCCTTGAGCAGTCCTCCATTAGTAGAGTTTTTCTTAACCAAATTTTGATTCATATGAAGTGCCAGCAAGTGTAGTCTTTTTTTTTTTTTTTTTTGTCAGGAGGTGGAAGTGCAAATGTTTGGGTGGTCAGTTATGGACCAAACCACATGCCCTATCAAGGTAGATTCTGAAGGAGTAGGGTTGGGCCGTGAGGGTTTCGTTGGCTCAGAAGAGAATTTCTTTCTTATATTGTAAATATGAAAATGACCACTCTGTTTTGAAATGATTGTCATAATAGACAGGAAAGGTTATTTGTTTTAGCTTTCTTGCTTGGTGGAATAAAGTCTTGGGAAGGTTTTGTCCACAGGGTCCAAAAAGTCTGAGAAATGGTGTTTCCTCTGCTCATCTGAGAAGGGAGTAGGATCAGTGTCCTCCTGCAGGAATTATTTGGGATGCAAAGCCCGCCTCTTCACAGAGGAAGAAGTAGGGCTGCCCGTGGCAAGGATAGTTAATGACACTAAGAGGTTTGGTCCATTATTTAGCTTCTTGGTTATTTTTCTTAGTATATTCTGGTTTTGTGTCTGTGCAGGAATGGAGAGAATGAGATTTCAGGGCATTTCCTGGTCTCCTTTGGGAAGCCTGGTTTTATCCTATTATTTATCAGTAGATGAAAATTTTCGGAGATCTGCTCTGGTTTGATTTCTCCATGAGCCCTGTTCATTGTGGGCTGGAGGTGAAGAGGAACCTGAGAAAGTCAGCTTGGGAAGATGGCGAGTATAAAGCGAGAAAAGAGCACCTTTGTTTAACCTGCACTCGAAGCTATAGCATGTGGACACAAAATATATGTACAAATGCATACATGTAATTAACAGAGGACATGGAAGAATAAAGGCAGTTATATCTTTTCCCCCACAGCTGCTGCATATAAAAAGCAACAAGTATCTGACTGTCAACAAGAGATTACCTGCTTTACTGGAGAAGAATGCCATGCGTGTGTCCTTGGATGCTGCAGGAAATGAAGGGTCTTGGTTTTATATTCATCCCTTCTGGAAGCTGAGAAGTGAGGGTGACAATGTATGTAAAAATAAAATTAAGAGAGAAAGAATGTGTTCCTAAAGACAATAACTGTTAATAAGTGAGAGAATCCAGATAGCACAAAGGCACAAAGAGAGGACGTGTGATTTTCAATCAACACATTATTTTTATGGTAATCTCTTTAATAGGCTAAAACTATTTATAGTGCAAATTGTGCTTGGGAATCATAAAAAGACAAAATTCAGGTTAATTAAAAAATCATCTTCCAGCTGGAATTCATGTGAAAGAATTTAAGTAATGTTAATATTGGCTGAACCTTTCAAAGCAGAGAGTTTGCTTCCTTTCCTAATCTGAAGGGAGCATGGTTGTAAGGAGAGAAAGCTATGCTTAGGAAATGTTGTTTATCCCTTTGAATTAATAGAGAGTAACAGTGACTTACGATGATATTTCATTTACTGGCTCTATCTTCAGCTATTTATGGTCTATACATCTTAAAGATGTATGAAGTATGAGGAGCTATATAGATGGGCACTTGCTTATTGATGACAATATTTAAAATATGTTTGGGAATACATATATGTTGTATCATGTAAATTTTAGTAGTTGCTCAAGCATTTCCCACTAGTTTATAGAGTAGGGAACATAAAAATTATGTGAAATGATTCAATAGGGTCAATTGTTGGATATTTTTGTTTGTAATAAAGTAGCTAGTGACAATTCCTAGCACATGAGAAATGCTCAATAAATACTGAATAACTTTTGTAAGTAGAATACCTTACAAGTATTGGGTCAGGTGTCAAGAAAAAGAGTTGAGATTTAAAAAAACTTAACCTTATACATTCAAAGCAATATAAAAATATAATTATTCTGATGGGTTTTTTAATACTTGGATTACATTTCAAATATGTTTTGGATATTTCTTGTCCTAGAAATACCCTCTTTTATAGTGAATCTCTATTTTCAGTGAATTTTGAAATACAAATTCAATTCCACAGGATGCAAGCTTCATGGTTTAATTTGGTTAATAAATGATCTGATGATATCTTCCTTAGGTAAGGTTTGGGAGATGCATGGCATGCAGGAATGTAAGGCACCTTAAGTCTTGTGTTGGATTCCTTAAAAAAAAAAAAAAGTCCTACTTGTTTATTTTTTGGCATCAAGTGATGTGTGCTCTGAGCATGATCTATATGTTAATTTCAGTAGGTAGTTAATTACAATCAACTCTCAATTATTTAGGGACTGATTATGCAGTTTAAGAACACCCCATGTCTTCTGGTGCCCTTTCTTGGAAATGATTGGATAAATTAGGGCCTTTCGATTAGCTGTGGATTTTATAAATTCATTCTATTTGTTTATTTATTTATATATTCTAGTCCTTTCTTGTTCCCAAAGGCCTTTATAGGATCCACTGAGAGTTGAATGTAATGAACTATTTCAAATAATTAGTTGTACTGGGGTGGGGGGAACCTCCTACTCAAGCATTCCGTCTTGGTAAAATGGACAGTGTAATTGTGAAGTGCAATATAGAAACCCTCCTTCTGTAGATGTTTTCATAAAGCATGGCTACAACAACCTTCCACATTGCTTTTTGCTGGAACAGCTCACTGTTGTCGCTCACCATTGTGTAGCTATTGTATGTGATTAAGATTGCTGTGAAAACATAAGCACACCCACATCCACCTGTTTGCCATACAAATAATTGTATTGTAGTGCTCCTTTTCTTCTCTAGGATTGGGTGGCATTCCCTAGCAATAAGTATCATTCTAAAATTCTAAAATGTATTTTATTGAGGGCAGTTGGAAATACTGTCACTTCATAACAAGTGATTTAATTACTACTCATTTTCTTGAAAAGCATATTAAGCTAGGAAAAGGAAATTGTAAGGTTCAAAGGATTTTTAAAATTACATGTTACTATTAAGCAATTAGTAAGTTGAGATTCAGGTTGTGAGTATCCAATAAGATGTTTAGTGACTGAAATGAAATGTTAAGAGAGAGGCTGATGATAGTTTGGGGAGAAAAATACTCATAGCCTCAAAAATCTGTGGGTTCTACTATTTATAGAATGATGAGTTGGATAGTTTTTGGGGAAAAATAGATTCAGGGATCCCTCAACATTTCGGCTGTAAGGAGGATCTTGTTTGCTGTTGTGTAGTTAGAAAGTCATTGGGGATAGCAGAGTACATAAATATTTCATTTTCATTTATTTTCCCATGATTGAGTGGTTAATTTTTCATTTTCAACTTTGATCTGAGAAGACATGAGTTTTTTACCTTGAGAGTAGATTTTAAAAAGGAGAAGAGCCCAGATAGTCTTTCAGTGAAGAGAAAAATTCAACTCTTGGACAAAGAGCCTCTTCAAACAGCAAGTAGATTTTATAATTTTGCAAAACTGGATCTCTTAGAATTCTAGCGAAGGCAGGACTAGATCCCTGCTGCATTGGTTTCTACTGCAATGCCACGCCAAGTGTCACTTCCAAAGAAGGGTAGCTGCCAGTGGTATTATATTGCTCTGTATTTCCAGTAAAATCTCAGCTTGGATCTTCATGGCTGTTGCATAGAATCAACAGAAGTGCTTTTGGAATTGGAATTTTTTTAAAAAAGATTTTTTATTTTTTAAAGATTTTATTTATTTATTTGACAGACAGAGAGATCACAAGTAGGCAGAGAGGCAGGAGAGAGAGAGGAGGAAGCAGGCTCCCCGCTGAGCAGAGAGCCCGATGTGGGGCTCCATCCCAGGACCCTGAGATCATGACCTGAGCCGATGTCAGAGGCTTTAACCCACTAAGCCACCCAGGTGCCCCTTTAAAATATTTTTTTTTATTTGTTTATTTGACCGACAGAAATCACAAGTAGGCAGAGGCAGGCAGAGAGAGAGAGGAAGAAGCAGACTCCCTGCTGAGCAGAGAGCCCGATGCCAGGCTTGATCCCAGGACCCTGGGACCGTGACCCGAGCTGAAGGCAGAGGCTTTAACCCACTGAGCCACCTAGGTGCCCTGGAATTGGGATTTTTAGAAGATGTTTGTGTACTAGGGTGAGTGTGATGTGGCAGAAAATGATGACACCCTTAAGTTCCTTATTAAATACACAGCTTCTCAGAAGGCATCAGACTACATCAGTGGACTAGTCCCAGGCTACATGCTTCAGAGCATATTATCAAGTTTGATATTTTCCAAGTTGTCTAATTACGTGTGAATTCCCTGAGAACAGGGACTATTTGTCACACTTCTGTATTCTTTTTGCACTCATCTGTTCTTTTTATTTCTTTTGATTAGCATCTGGTCCATTGCATGTACAAGATTTTTTTTTTTTTCCCACCTTGGTTAGTCCAAGTAACCATTGTCAAGAATAAGACCTAAGACTTGGAAATGAGTGAATTAATGTTAGATTCTATTTGTTATTACTGTTTTTATGAACCCTTGCTGTTTAGAGCATTTTGGCTATATGGCTGATCTCTTAAAAATATATAGTAGAAGACTTTCCGGGTGGTGTTTTGAAATAAATATTACATATGGATTGACCCAAAACTTACAGAAAACTATAAGAAAATAGTAAATAAGAAAAGAAATAAGAAATAAGAAAACTGACTCAGATCAATGGATATAGGTACAAACAAAAATATTCTTTTAATTGGAAGGACATAGCTAGAATATATCATTATATTTAGCAGTTCATTGGCCAATGTTTATCTGATGCAAATAAGAAAGACATTGTAGACCAGATCCAGTTGTTCTTTAAGAACTTGGAATATCAGGTATAGCACCAGCATGATGTGTATTAAGTCCCAATATTCATAGTATGGATGGCTGTGTGGACTTCCTTCTGGCCCTGAGAGTCGGAGCTACCGTGGTATCATGTGCGGTGATATCAAGTGTGTGTGTGTGTGTGTGTGTGTATGTACGTGTTTTGGAAGGGGATGTTGGACGTATGTTTATGTCACATTGACTTTTATATGTTTCTGCTTATACTTAATTTTTAAAAAATACTTAACCCATTTTGGTTCAAAGATAGAAAACAATATAAAGATACATTGCTTAAAGTCTCTTAACCTTTTTTCCGGCTCCCCAGTGTCTTCTGTCCCCTGTACCACAGTAAACTTCTAGAAAGATTTCTGATGCTTGTACTCTTCCTCCCTCACTCCCCCCTCCTTTTTTTTACACAAAGAGAGCCCAGCTCTGCCCCCTCCCCCTCTCCCTTCACATTGTTTTTTTACGGTATTCCCTTATCTGTGCATAGAGAGCTTCTATGATGGCTTTGCTGAGTCCCAGCACCAGCATCCGACTGATGATGGACTTGAAAAGCAGGTGATGAATAGAGACCAATCCTGTGAGCGGTAGAAGCTACTTCTGCAAACCTAAGAACAACTAACTTCCCTCTGCTTGAATAGCGAGCTTGAGGCTTCTTTATCATAGTTTGTGACAACAGAACTATGTGTGAATGTAGACTCCCGTATATAACCCATAAAAGCTTAATTTAAATTGGAAATATGAAATTATGTTCCTGAAAGCCTTGGTCTAGGTTAAGATACAGGGAGGAGAAGTTTTGTTTATTTTTATTTTCTGAGTCCTAATTTGTTTTTTCAGTTATCTGTCCAACTAATATAGTATAATACTTGGTAAGAAATATGCAAAGAGACATATTAGTTTTCATTTCTGAGATGGTGAGCAGTTCTATGTGAGAATTGAGCGTATAAGTCTTACGGTAATAAGTCTTTTTTCAAAAAGATTATTTACTTACTTATTTGTTGGAGAGAGAGAAAGAAAGAGAGGGAGAGAGGGAATACAAAGAAGAGCAGAGGGGGAGGTACAGGCAGGCTCTCCACTCAGCATGGAGCCCAATGTAGGACTCAATCCTAGGATCTCGAGATCATGACCTGACCTGAAATCAAGAGTCAAAGGCTTAAGTGACTGAGCCACTCAGGCGCTCCATACAGTACTAATTCTTCTAATGGATTGTAACAAGAGAAACTCTAGCAACTCTAAAATTAAACTGCTTATTATTACCATTAAGAAAGCAGAACTTTGGGGCGCCTGGGTGGCTCAGTCAGTTAACCATCTGCCTTTGGCTCAAGTCATGATCTCAGAGTCCTGGGATCGAGTGCTGCATCGGGAGCCTGCTCGGTGGGGAGCCTGCTTCTCCCTCTGACTGTTGCTCCCTCTGCTTGTGTTCTCTCTTTCTCCGACAAATAAATAAATAAAATCTTTGGAAAAAAAAAAGAAAGCACAAGTTCATTTCCCACAATTTGAGTTATGAATAGAAATTCTTAAAGATAAATTGGACGTTGTTAATGATAACATAAATGAAAAAAATCAACTTAGATTTAATTCTCTAGATCATTCTCCCAAAACCAACTAAAAATTTTTTTATATATGTTTTCTTTATTTTTTTCAGTAATCTCTACTCTCCTGAGATCAAGAGTTGCAGATTCTACTGACTGAGCCACCTGGGCGTCCCCTAATTAAAAAAACAAAAAAATATTAATTCAACTTAAATTTTTTTTAAAATTTTATTAAACCTTTTATCTTAATTCCAGTATAGTTAATATATAGTGCTATATTGGTACCAAGTGTATTACATAGTGTAAAACATGCACAACTTTTAAAAATTATTGTTCCAACTTAAATTTTAAGGCATTTAGATTTTAGAGAATATTTAATGAAAAGGTGGGCTTATGACTGAAAACTAGCAAGATAAATATTTTTACCTTAAACATTTTTTTTTTAATTTCATACTGAACCCCAAAGTTTAAAGAACAATTGGATGTGAAAGATAAGAGTGAACTAGATGCTTAAGGACCAAACAATAAGCATATTTCTACAGGGTCATACCTAATTGTGCACTTCCTGAATCCAGATGACATTAGGATGTTTAATGTATTTCTGGGATGATGGGACATTTCAAATTTAACAGACTTGTTTTTAATCCCACAGATAACAGAAGTGAGTAACGCTTTCTCCTTGCACTTAATGTGCTTCTAATATATAGGCAGATTGATGTGGCAGGTGCTCTGCTGTGCTCACGGCATAAGATCCAGTGTGGAGGGGAGACATCCTATTTATAAGCATTAAAATAGTTCTTACCGAAACGGGAGACTGAGAAAAGGGCCCGCATGAGCTTTATGAATCCAGGCTGATCAGTACTGTGGAACATAATGACATGATCATTTACCAGAAAATATTTTACTCTAAGAGAAAAAGAATTGAACTAATATTTGTGCAGAAGCCAGACCAGGTGTTGCGTCAGTAACTGGACTTCCCTGCAGTTATTTCTAGCTTCAGATGTGGTACCACAGTTCTGCCCAGTGTCTCAGTTGCAACTTATTTCTAATTCCTAGATTGTGGTGGGTGATAAAGTTGTTCTGATGCCCGTGAACGCGGGACAGCCGCTGCACGCCAGCAACATAGAGCTTCTCGATAATCGAGGATGCAAGGAGGTGAGTTCGGAGGAAACAAAATGGGTTTGTCTCTTTTTATCATGAGAGGAAGAGAAGTCATACAGCTTCATTCGTTGTTTTCAGGAATGTAATTGTGCTAATTAATATTCCTAAGATCTGGGTAGGTGGTGATTGCTATTTTTGCATAGTATTTGTGTTGAGGTGCCTATCTTATTGGCCACAGTTCTCTTTTTTCTCTTTTTTACTATTTGGAAGAACAATTTCTGGTACAAATGAAGCTGCAGTTTTATAATTTAACATTTCTTCATTAATAGGTGAATGCTGTTAATTGCAACACTAGCTGGAAAATCACTTTATTCATGAAATACAGTTCCTATCGAGAGGATGTACTAAAAGGAGTAAGTATGTGCTACATGGAACATTTGCTTGAAGAATGGAAGGTTGAACTTCTGGATGTAAAACCTGTGTATTCACTAGTATTCATAGTTCAGGAGATGTTTATAAACCTTGAGAGTCACTACAGTGTTTCACTGAGTTTTCTTCTTTATAGTTTGACATGTGTACATAATCATTAAAAGCCAAGTAAGTAGTAGAAGGGCCCAGAGTATCAAAACCAGGAGACATCTGCTTCTTATGTGTATTTGTTCTGACTTTTCTTGGAAATGCATTGTTCTCTTCCTGTTTTCCTAGGGTGATGTTGTCAGACTGTTTCATGCAGAGCAAGAGAAGTTTCTGACTTGTGATGAATATGAGAAGAAACAGCACATTTTCCTTCGGACAACCTTGCGTCAATCAGCCACTTCTGCTACCAGTTCTAAAGCGCTCTGGGAAATAGAGGTGTGCAAATAATGTTTGGATTTTAATAAATATTTATATAAAAAGACAAGGTTACTAAGCTGATTATTTTATTGTTATAGACATCATTTATGATAAATTCATAAAACAGTAATATTTGTGGACTAACTTGTACCTTTTCATTACTGTGATGAATTTGAAATGTTGCTATTTCCTTTTCCTATACTCTCTGGGGCATCTCTTTTCCTGTCCCCTCTCTCTCTTTCATCTATTAAGGGAATGGAAAGATGCTGCCTTTAAAAATCCATTGTGAACTGTTGTCAACACTGATCTGACCTCAAATGATGTGCCTCAGATGGCATTGGAGTTATGATGGAACTTTCACTCACTTCCGGTATCAGAACTACACAGTCACTGAGAAGAACATTTGTTTCTTCTGGAGATGCCACTTTTATTGGCTGAAGAGACCCATAGTTAAGAATTCATCCATCCTTTAAAAAGTTTTTCTTAAATGTTGCCAATATGGTAGAGTAATTAAGAAAATGTAAGGTGTGGATTTTTCTTTTTTTTTTCAAAAGATTTTATTTATTTATTTGACAGACAGAGATCACAAGTAGGCAAAGAGGCAGGCAGAGAGAGAGAGAGAGAGAGAGAGAGAGAGAGAGGAGGAAGCAGGCTCCCTGCTGAGCAGAGAGGATGTGGGGCTCGATCCCAGGACCCTGGGATCATGACCCGAGCCAAAGGCAGAGGCTTTAACCCACTGAGCTACCCAGGTGCCCTGTAAGGTGTGGGTTTTTCTTTGGTGTCTTTATATATGATGAAGGAGATAAGAGAGACATAATTACCTGTGAACAAGCCAACCTATGACGCATTCCATCCTGATTTAATGGACATCCAGACTTACAGCTGTGGTTCTCAACCATTTAAAACCCATCACTTCCCCTTTATAGCATGTACTTAGTGATACTTCCTAGTTTTTTAAAATGAAATTTGTAGGTAATATTATTTATAGATTTACATGAGTAAAAATTAATAATATCCCTAAATTACAATTTAGAAAACATGAAAGGAAAATAATTTATAATAAATGATTGATAATAAAAACAATATGTATTTCAATATGTAAATAATTATTCTAGTAGATATAATATTTGTACCCACCTTGAATGAATACATTTGGATTTGAAAGGCAAGGTAGAAAATGAGGATCAGAAGACATTCTATGCAGGGGCACCTGCGTGGCTCAGTCAGTAAAGCATCTGCTTTCAGCTCAGATCATGATTCTGGGGTCCTGGGATGGAGCCCCTTCGTGGGCTCTCTGCCCAGCCAGGAGCCTGCTTCTACCTTTCCCTCTACCTCTGCCTCTGCTGCTCCCCCTGCTTGTCTCTCTCTCTCTCAATTAAATAAAAAAATCTTAAAAAAAAAAAAAAAGACCTTCTATACAAGTACAGGAAAATGAAAGAGCAGGGGTAAAAGTGGGCTTGTAAATATCTCATGATCTCGTGTTAGGGGAAGTAATAACAGAACGCACTTATTTGTACATGATTTTAAAAAAGAAGGAAATAAACATTAATATAGGGATAACAACACAAATTACAGACTCTTGAAACAGAAAATGAGGAAGTATGATGTTTATGCCAATGAGCTGAGCCTTAGTTATAAATGTAATATCAGAATGATTCTCTAAATTATGACATGGTTTAGAATAGAGATGAACTAGTACAAAAAGCATGTTTTCTAACTTGAAACCCTAGTACATATTGAGGCATACTTTCAGTCTCTAGCATTCAGAAGAGACCTTATCCTTCAAGAGGATAGGTTTACAGGGAATTGAGAAAATCTTAGGAAAAACCACCATCACCAAAACTACATGATATTCTTCTAAGAAATCTGACAATGTCTCTTATCAGGGTGAAAGATAACTGGCAGCTCCCAAATAAAAACATAATTAAAATATGTATTTTTCACACCATAGATTTCTTATCATTGTGCTCTAAAGAATTCAAGAAATACAGGGAGAGCAATAATGTGAGGTATAATTTTAAAGATTTCTTAATGAAATATAGTCATAAAAAAGTCCTATAGTGACTTCCCTATACAATGAGTTCCCTTATTTCCTATGTCTCTGCCTACGTGGTATTTGGCTCTAAGTCTTTTAAAGGAATTGTGAGTCTTCTCTCTTATATATTTACTATTAGTTTTATAGATTTTGCTGTAACTGTATCACTGTGTTGTCATCCTTTCCAACAAGGCGTGTAGTCGAAATACTGTAAATACTACAGCCCACCAAGCAGTCATCATGGGGAGAATGAATCCATTATTTAATAATTCTGAAATAATGTCTCGAATTCATTTAAGCTTCCCTCTTTGTAGTGGATTTCCCTTCAATTATTGGACTTTTCATCTGACTTGTTATGAAAACGTTTTAATACAATTATATGTGAAAGTGTTACCAGTTTATATTTGTGGATGGTTCATTTGTGCAGGAGGCTTGAACGAGGTGGGCTGTGGGACATTTCTCTACTGTGTGCAGTATCAGCCAGTGTGGTCGAGGCGAAGAGATATTTGGTGTAGTAAATTAGGTTTCAATGTTACTGGAAGGACCGGACAGGGAAAACCAGGGTAGGGAATGCAGTCTTTTTCTTCCTTTTCTTCCTTCCTTTCTTTCTTTTTAAAGATTTTATTTATTTACCTGACAGAGAGAGAGATCACAAGCAGGCAGAGAAGCAGGCAGAGGGGGAGGGGGAGAGCAGGCTCCCCACCGAGCAGAGAGCCCGATGAGGGGCTCGATCCCAGGACCCTGAGACTGTGACCTGAGGCAAAGGCAGAGGCCCAATCCGCTGAGCCACCCAGGCGCCCCAGGGGACGGTCTTATTGGAAGATCAGGCAAGGCTGAAGGTCTCATGGCTCCTCCTCTGAGCCCTCAGACCTCTCCCCCCTTGCTTCAGGAGGCTGCCCGAGGCACCTGCCACCCCTTTACTAGAACCTGAAGAGGAAGCGTTCTTTACTTTTCTCTGCTTTCCATCCTAATGGAAGGACCCAGAACCCTGCTGCTGAGGCTTCCCACCCCAGGATACAGAGAGAGGAGCACTTGGAGGGGTGGGTGGGTCCTGAGTGCCACAGACAACGTCCAGCCTGGGCTCGATCTCCTGTGACCTGCAGCATATATGGTATTTTAGCCAATACCCCATAATGCCCGTAGCATCCCTCTAAAATCACTGTGATGGATGAAAACACCCTCCTTTCTGTATGTCCAGTTGTCCCTTAGACATTGCTAGATCAACTCTTGTCTCAGATAGTTCTTAGTCTGGGACCCTGGGGAGCTTCCGGTTCTGTGTGAACTTCTAGCAGCTGTACACAAAATGTGTGTGCGTGTCCATGAGACAACCAATAGATTTGATCAGTGTGTCAGAGGTATCTGTGCCTTTGCCAAAAGTGTTCGAGGGTAGCTGGTGTGATTAGCAAAAGATTTGTGGAAGAAGTTTGATTTGAGAACTTAGAACTTAGCCTTGGAAGATGGGTAGGGTTTTGGCCACAGGATTTTTTTTTTTTTTAAAGACCTCATCCACTTTGAAGTATTTTCCTAATTATTAAATTACTTGAGCCACCAGGGTAGGGGAAGACCTAGAAGCTAGAGTCTAGCAAAAGCATTAGAAAGTTTATATGTAGTAGCACACAGAATTTGAGGCTGGGGCAGGAGTCCAACCGGGGTGGGGGTCAGCATTAGCAAAAAGAAGGTAACCTGGTCGGGGAGAATAATAAAAAAAATTCTCCTAGTACTTAATCTTCAAAACAATTAAAAATCATTCTGCATGTGACGAAACTGGCTTGAAGATGTCAGATTACTTGCCGTGATCATACCATAGGAATCGGTGGAGCTGGGACTCAAACACAGTCATCTTCAGACAGTAAAATGTTGGCTTTGCTGCTGCCCCAAGCCGCCTGCTTCAGAGCCTCTCCTTTTACTCTCAGTGAGCCTCGTGGCTCAGCATCTGGGGCAAGGCCACTTCCAAGGACAGGTATCAAAGGCTAGGGTATTATTTAAAAAGCACTTGTGGAAAGGGCCAATAATTAAGTTCATTGAGAGCTCCAGGCCTTGGCATTTGTGGTTCCCTCTGTCTGGAATGCTATCATCCAATCTCTCTACGTGACTGTTCCTTCTTATCCTGCAGGTTTCAGCTCACATGTCATGTCAGAGTGGCCTGGCCTAATCACCACATCTCAAGAAGCCTTCCCTAGTTACTCAGTCACTTGCTCTGTTTATTTCCTCATGGCACTTGCCGAATCTTATTTAGTGGAAGCTCTAGTCTTCTCCATTGCTGTGATCCTGTTGCCTAGAAGAAGGTGTAGAGTAAGCTTTTAATATGATTTGCTGAGTGAATATTTGAGGGACCGATGGGAGAGAATCCCTCAGCATTTCCAGTTTGGGCCTGGGAAGCCTGTCTCTTGGAGTAAGACTGTATTTACACATTTAAGGCCTGAGCATCACGTATGCACACACTGAGTGAACTTACGTCTCTTTACTCCTTTGTGGGGGATTTTGTTTTTCTGCCATATCGTCCTCTCAGGCAAACATATATTGGATTTGACAAGGGAGCCTTAACAGGCAAACGCTTTGTATGAACTGTTGGCACTGGCTTGCCAGCAGCATGAATATCTTTGAGACTTTATTGTCGTTGCTCTTTTTTTCTGTAGGTCGTTCACCATGACCCGTGCCGTGGGGGTGCTGGACAATGGAACAGCTTGTTCAGATTTAAACACCTTGCAACTGGGAACTATTTAGCTGCAGAGGTAAGACTGATGGATACAGTGCTATTACATCTCTGTCTCTGAAATAGTGAAATAAGCAATTGGGTTCTCCAAAAGAAGCTGTATTCGTAGGAACAGTCATTATGCAAAATTTGATTATTGTCTTTCATGATCTGGATTGGCATATAAATTATTGTTAAAGTGTGAATATTAATCGAAGCACTGCAATAATTTTTGTCTTAAAAATTTAGACAACAAGGGGCCCTCTGTGGCTCAGTCGGTTAAATGTCTGACTTGTGATTTCTGCTCAGATCATGACCTTAGGGTCTTGGAACTGGCTCTGCATTGGGCTCTGTGCTCAGCCCCAAGTCTCCTTGAGGTCCTTTCTCTCCCTTGGCCCCTCTCCACATTCATGGGCACGCTGTCTATCTCTAAAATAAATAAATGAACCTTAAAAGAAATGAAAACAACAGTAACAACAGAGCACTGGTGCTTGGTTTGCTTTAAGGTCACGTGCCATAGAGTATCTGATTTGCATATTGTATGCTGTTTGTTCTAGACTTTTTAATTTAGCTTCGATCTTGCAGAATGTCTGCCTTGGAGACATGATCAACTCATTGTTGGTGAAGTAGAGCCTTGATAGTTTCAGTCATCTTCACTGAGCCTGGTTTCGCTAGTGGATGACTTTTATTGTTCAAACCATTGGAGAGGAAAGGCGTTTCTCCCTGAGGCACTGAACTGTCCTAATACTGTTAATAAAAATGGTCAAAACAAATAAAGGTCTTTTCTTTCTCCACTAAAAGCATGTTGACAATCAGGTAGCTACGTAGTAACAGCATAGAAGTTTTACAAATGACTTAATTAAAGTTTGGTTATCCAATGTAAAAATAATTTTGAAAATATTTGTTTTTTAGATGGTTGAAAATACACATTCATTCTACTCTCCTCAACTCTGTTTCTGTTTTTCAATTTAAGGTTTCCTCTGGGATTCAAAACCAGACTTGGCCTTAGGATTTTTAGTATCCTTATCTGACTTACGGTTTTGGATGTGAGGGAGGATAAGGAACTGGGGGGGCAGAAGTGACGAGAAAGAGGATGTTTCTGTTAACGGGCTGAGCCCTGAGTACTCAACACCATTACCCTTTATATCCTATTAACCTGCGATAATTGTCTTCATAGTGCTTACCACTGTCTGACTCATTGTACATCTTATTTTCTCAACATTCTCTGTCAGAATGTATGCTCTCTGAAGGCAGGGATTCTTTTTGTTTTTGTTTTTGTTTTATATCACACCATGTCCCCAGCATGTAGGGCAGTGCCTGGTACTTACAAGAGTTGATGAATATTTTTTGAATGAATGAATGAGTATATAGAAGCCATTCAGGCTTCTGTAAGCTTAGAGGATAGGAAGAAGACTTTGGGATTTGTATCTGAGTGGCATTTGGAGCCATGTGTGGGCAAATTAGTCTCTCTAAGATCCAGTTTCTTCCTCTGGAAAATGGGGATAATCACAATATTTATATAATACGAGTATTAGGAAAATTAAATGAGATGCAATGCTTGGCATGGCATGTGGGCCATGGTAAGCCTCCAGAAAGTGACGCTGGCATGGTTATATTTATTATGAGAAATAGGGACTACTCTTACTTTTATAAATATCTGACTTATTATTTATGAATCTGTTCAAATAAATGAAATATAGCCTTGTAATTTATGGCCTGTTTATATCATGAGTGTTTTGAGGTAACTTTTTTTGAAAAATAACACTTTGATGCAAAATTAAGCCGGAGAATCTTGTCTAAAATAAGAGAAGTCTATTTTATGTGGTGTAAAAGATAAGAAATTAGTATCAAAATTCTCTTGAATCTTTTATTAGTGACTCGCCCTTAATTTACTTTAATCAATGGCTGTTTTAACTACTGACATTCTATAGAAAACCAACATGATTATACATTATGAGTTTCTTAGTTAATTTCTGCAATTAAAACTTTATCATTGACACATTCAAATGACTGAATTATTAAGAATTAAATTGTTTATTAACTTTAATGAAGCTCTAAGACCTGAATATATAAAGGAATTTATTAAAAATTGAGAAATAGAAAGCAGCTCATTCCTTGAAAAGACTTTGAAAGACTCTATTCTGTCTTTAGAGACTATGACTTTAAATGCCAGATGCTATTTTGTCCATTAAAAAGTCTGGTGTACTTGGAGGAGCTCTTCTTTGACCTTTAATACTTGCGATAACATCTTTTTTTATGGCAAGGTGAGAGAAGGAGAATTAAGCATTAAATCATCTCTGAAAATGGAAAGCTAGGAATTTATTTTCTACTGGTTTTAACTAGTAAAATAGAATGGATACTTCTGTGTAGTGTTCTACCATCAAAAGAGAAATCTTAGCCTCAAAATACTGGCATCCATAGGTTAGGGTTTTATATTTCATTTGTTGTCTAAGGTCCGGTAAGATCCTGGTATAGTCACATCACAGGATGTGTGTGTCCTACTGGTGTGAAAGTGTTTACAGGTGTGGCAAAATCAGTAACTGTCGTTGTCATGTGGTAAAAGATTGCTATCCAGTTCTAGTTCCGCAATAGGTGAAATTAGCCTCTGACAACAGTTAAAACACAATGCTTATCCTTTTATTATTTTGCTTTTTAAAAATGCCTAGGTCTTTAATTTCAACTCATTCCCAACAATTGGATCTGCAACTTCTTAGCTTTATTTATTTTCTCATATTATATACTTATTCAAAGGAGAGAAAAGGCTCCATGGCTTTTATTTTACTTTTTTTGTTTTATCTTTAATATCTAGATGCTTCTTAAAAAAATAAGACACACATTGTAGGAAGTTGAAAATGCAAGAGTTGGGAATAATTATTTTTGGAATTCAGAGCAGCGGCAGACACCCTCCTTCAGATTTCACATCATCTTTAGTATATGCTTTTTAAGTGATTGATAAGTGCAGAGCATGATGGAGAATGCTGCAGGGAGAGAAGGAAGCAGGGCGGTGAGTCTCTGCTCTCAAAGAGCTGACCTGGTTTGGAAGTGGAAGACGGTCTACAGTGAATGGCCACGGGATGGTCAGCGGTAGGATCATGTCAGGCTGATTCTGTGTTCAGGGGGAGCTAGGTCAGCAGGAAATTAGCCAAAGAAGACTCTTGCTTGTGGTGAACTTGTCCCTGGTTCTCCAAGAAAGGAATAAACGCAGGTGGGTAGAGAAACAAAAGGACAACCAGTGTAGAAGTTGCCACGAAGACACAGACAGGGTTGTAGAATGTCCACATCACAGGCAGACAATGAAAAAAGAGCAGCCTGGCTCAAGGAAAGGGGGTCTTTTTTTTTTTTTTTTTTTTTTTTAAGGAAAGGGGTTCTAAAAGGAATTACTGAGTGACAGATCCCTTTGTTTAAAGATTTAGGTTGAAAGGTTTGGGTTTGATCTAATCCGTAGGAGGAATAAGGTTTGAAGTAGTTACCTTTGGGGCTGAGGCTGGATGGGTATTTGTAAACATTTGGTAGACACCGGTGATGTCCCTAGAAAATCTAACTTCTGTCCTTGAGGAGCTCTCAGTACAGTGTGATAAGTGTAGTATAGCAATAGGAACAGTGATGTGCTTATGGGGCGGCATTAGGTGCCTGGGAGGAATGGTCAGGAGTCTGGAGAAGGTGCTGCTTGGTGGATGGGTAAGGCAGGTGTGTGTGAGGGGGAGAGCACATGTACAGGCAGTGAGGACGGCATTTACAAAGGGAAGGAGGTGTGTGCTGTTGTACAAACTAGTTTCATGTGGCTAATACACATGTGGATCACACAGAGGCTGTGTGTGAGATTGGGAGTGGTGCTGGAAGGTGGCAGGGGAGTAGTAGGGCCAGACATGTAGGGCAGCTGGTTTTTTTAGGCCATATTGTTAAACTAAGGAGAATTGGTTTTATTTTTAAAGCATAAAGAGCAGCGTTCTAAATAAACTTGTGTTTAAGGACAACCACTCTAGAATTTCCTTGGCATATGTTGGTTCTTTTAATTAAAATAAATACCATTAAAATGAAAAAGTCAGTTTTTCAGTTACACTAGCCACATCTCAAGTGGCTCAGTACCTTCAGGGTGTTGGAGGGTGCAGATACGGAACATTTCCATCAGCACCAGGAAAGTTTCAGTAGACAGAGCTGCTCTGGAGCCTTAGCAACTGGAAGGGATTGCCTCTGAGATGGGGAGCCCGGAGAGGAGATAGAGGTCCGATACCTTCAGGGAATGTTGAGGATTTGAACTGAGGGAGTGGCATTGGTCATGGCAAGAAGAGAAGACATTTTTCAGACATGGAAGCAAAAGAGTCGTAATCCATAGAATGTTTTAGGTGAAAGAGTTGGAGGATTCTGGCTTTGGAGAACTGGTGATGTCATTCACCAATTCAGGGAAAATGGGAAGGGGTGCAGCACGGATGAGGCAATAATCCATTCAGTTTTGACTCTGATTGGAGGTGCTATAAAATGCCCAGGTGAAAATGCCTGATAGGCACAGGGTTCGCATCTTCTAGAAGTTTGGGGATTGGCTCAACTGACAAGCATCAGCATGGAGGAGATCATCAGGCATTATGAGGAGAGTGAGAAGGTGTTTGATGCTGAAACTGTGGGGAACATCATCTTCCAAGGGTGGACGACAGACGGGGAGCCTGAGAAGTCAGAGAAACCGCTAGAAAATCTGATGGGTTGAGTCACAAATGTCAAGCAAGGGAGGACAGAGTTTCAAAAAGGAGAGAGTGCTACCCGAAAGGTCTGGAACACACTGTATTTATGGCATTTGGCAAGAACACAGTCATTTGTGATTGAGAGCATTTTTTGTGGAAACCAGAATCCAGAGGGCAGAGGAATGACAAGGAAGCCAGGAAGCAGAAATAAGGGTGGACTGACTTTTCATATCAGGGCTTTGAAGGAGCAGGAACAGTAATAAAGGGAAAACAGTCCTATTAGATAGGTTTTTAAAGGTATATTTAAAAAAAATATATTTAAGATGAGAACAGAGCCGTTTTTGCCTTAAAGGGAAGTTCCTGTCAGAAGACCAGGATCTGGCTGTGCATTCCCCTTTTCCCTCAGCCTTTCCATTCTCAGCACACATACTGATAATTTGAAATATTATTTTAATGTGCCTGAGGCATTTCTGGTAAATTGGATTATGTAATTCTTGAATTGCCTTTGAGGGTATGGTGCTTATATTGGCCAGTGTGGCAAAGAGAACCTAGTGTAGTGGGGGAAAAAAATCCCACGTATACTGCTCACAATCTATCTGACCTAAAGCAAATATTTAACTTCTCTGAACCTCAGATCCCTTGTGTGTAAAGAAGACGATAGTATATATTACATGGGATTATTTTGGAATTAGGGAAGATACGGAGTGTTCAACACCTCGCACATAAAATATATTCAGTAATTCTGAAGTCCCCTCACTTCCATTGAGAAGGGGACAAAAAATGTGGAGTCGCGTTGTTTATTATTACTTTCACTACTTCTACTGTTATTATGGTTACAGTTTTTATCCAGCACTGGTATTTTTTGGCAAGCCAGGTAACTGAAGGCGGTGGGGGGTTGGAATTCAGGGGTTCATCACTGGTTACCTTGTACATGGGAGATATATTCAGTAAATACTAGATAATCTAATGGATGAATCAGGGAGAGAGCCTGAGGCTGTAAATCCAATCCTTTTCCTTTATAGAAAAGGAAACAGGTTCAGAGAGGTGATTCACTTTGTCCAAAGTTCAAACACAAGGTAAGGACAGTCGGGTTCAATGGCAGGCTTGTGTCGCTTTATCTACCCCAGTGGTTCTTAGCCTGGGGTGATCCTGTTGCCCAGGGGCTATATGACCAGGTCTGGGGGCATTTTTAATGTCAGAACTAGGGAGAGGGAGCTACTGGCATCTGGTGGATAGAGGCCAGGGGTGCGGAGAAACATCCAAGCAGGGGACACGGGACAGCCACTACAACAAAGAATGGTCTGACCCAAAATGCTGGTAGTGCTGATATCGAGAAACCCTGACTCATGTTACACCAACATGGCAACACTCATTTACTGACTGCGTACTAGGTGGAAGCACCATTTTGATTTCATGGAAGCAACGGAGTTGTGAAGAGGTGATACCGTGAAGATAACCAAGGTGATGAACACTTGGTCCTTGTCCTTTGGGAGTTTGCAGTGTAGAGAAGGACATTCATTTAGTCACTGGGACATCTCCTTTGCAATGATTTCCAGCATGCGTGCATATCTGAGAGCACCAATTTTGTGTAATGTTTAAATTATGGCCATGTTAAAGCTTACAGTGAGTTTAAAGGGCTGCGATCTTAAATCTAAGCACAAAGGAGAAAAGAAACCCTCAAAATTTTACTTATACATATACTTCTTAAACATGATATTCTAATTTAACTCATACTTACAGGGAGGCCAAGTTTTCCAGAAAAGTGTAATGAGACTATTGTTTGTGGAGAAATGAAGGGGACACTATCCAAAGGAAATTAGACTGTTTCATATGCTGATGCTTCTGTAGTCTAATTATAGAGACAAAGCATGTAAATGGCAAGCTATTTAAGAATAGCACTATAAATATAGTGCTATTTTGTTTTAGGGAATTCAGAATTCATTTTGGAGAAATATACAGTGCTAGAAGCTCATGGACAAAACGTGGAAAAAAAGTACTTAATTGTGAATTAGAGAACGAAGCCATTTGTGGCTTTGTCAGATAATGCCTTCCAGAACACTTACAGTGCCTTATGGTTAAGCTGTCTTCTGTGATGTCAGTTTCCTTGGGCCATACAAGGGAGAAGGTACCATGAGGGGAAGGAGCGCAAACAGCCATGAATTTTTGCCGTTTATACACTGCAGGGTTGTAAGCGCACTCATGGCCATTTGCCCTGGATCTTTTACTTGTATTGCTGTACTGGTGCAGGAGAATTCACAGCCATATCAATGGGAGGGACAGGACTTTTATCACATTTTGAAGGGGATAATACAGGAATCTCAGGAAACCATTCTTCTCTAGTCATGGGAGCAATTCTAAATCAAGTATCACAGTTTCTGATCTACTGCTTCTACATTTTCTTTCTTGGGATATTATTAAAGCCATAGGATCCTTCCCAGAGCAAGATAGATCGAACAGTGCAAGTGATTTTATTTGTTAAAGATATCATTACACTTTCAAAGCCAACTAGCTTATTTGTAGATGGGCCAGACGTCCACCAGATGGCAGTAAACACTTATTTCCTAACGATGCAATGGATTTTGGATTTAATTAATTAGTAAAAAACTTGGTACTCAAGAACCTGTACATTGGTATAGAATCTTATGAATATTAGGTTTATAGTTTTGAATACCTCTGTGTTTAGTTTTCCATGCACTATATCAGCCATAGTTGGTGGTTTGTATGTTTGCGTATACATATATATAAATAAATATGATGGAAGAATACACAAACTAGGTCCTCCACACACACACACATAAATGTTATATATCAAAATATAAATTGCGCTGGCACATATAAGCACTTAATAAAGGTTATTTTTTACCTTCTTTTCTTTTCTAGAGTTGTCGGTCAGAATAATAGATTGTCTCTGAAATGTCAGGCATTGGAGACAAGAACATATACATATATAATTATTTGAAAAAATATACAAGTGATGATTTTAATGTTATATATCATCAAAATTGATCAAAACACATTTCCTCATAAAAACCAACATTTTTGTTTTAAGAAAATGAGCCTATATTGTGGACTTGGGAGGGGTCTGTCTGCTTCTTACTATTGTGTTAGGTGAAAGTTGTACTTGTCTTTCATTTGATTGTGGCACAATCATGGTTTTCACTGCCTAACTATTTAGGGTATTTCTCTGTGCCTCTCTCTTTCTTTGCCACTTCTCTCTTCTGGCTTGTGACATTCTCTCCTTGACTTCTTCCTTTGGCCATTCAAATGAGGGCTCCCTTCAGGAGTTTGTACTGGGTCTTTGGTCTTCATAGTCTCCCTGTTATTCACCCCCACGGCTGCAGTGGGCCAGGAATTTGATCTCAGATATCCCACTGCCATTGAAACTCAATAAATATGTCTATGATTGACAAATCTATCAAACAGTGCATTTTCTTAGTGAAATGTTGAAAACCTGCATCGTGGCAAACATACTTTTCTGTCTCAGTTTACACATTCTAATTCTACTGACTGTGTCTCCATGCCATCTTCTGCATTGGCTTTTTCCTTTATTCGGCATGATTATTTTTGTCAGGGCTCTGCTGCCTTCCTAGAACCAACTCGCTTGGTTTCTTTGCCTCTTTCATCCCTTTTCTCCATCTCCTACTAACTATGGCCAGTCGAGGATTTTTTTAATGTAGTGTTTTTGCAAATGCTTCCCCAGTGATATTCAAAATCTTTCTGAAGATGTAAACCCATTAGTTTATGGCTTAAAAGACCCATTGGTCTGGGCTGACTTGGATCCACCTTGGATCACACCCCTCCTCTTTATGGAGACAGGAGGGATGTAACATGGTATTGTAACCAAAGGATGGAGTTTTGGAATCATAGGATCTGTGCTTCTGAGTGACCCTACCACTCACCAGTGGTATGACTTTGTACAGAAGATTTCACTTGATGTGCCCCAGGGGCCTCATCTATAAAGTGGGGTGAAGAATCCCTCCTACGAGGGGATGCCTGGGTGGCTCAGATGGTTGTGCATCCAACTTGGATTTTGGCTCAGGTCATGATCTCAGCATTTGTGAGATCGAGCCCCGAGTGGAACCCCATACTCCAAGCTCAGCAGGGGGAGTCTTCTTGAGATTTTTTCTCTCCCTCTGCCCCCTAGCCCCATGGGCTGGCTCTTTCTCTCTCTAAAACAAACAAATAGACTTTTTTTTTTTTTTTTTTTTTTTTTTTAAAGAAAGGTATCCCTTCTAATAGGACTGTAAGGGGAAAATGAATTAACCTTTAAAAGCATATAAAAATATTTCATAAATGATGTTAATGGGTCTTTTCTGAACATGTGTCATTTTCTCATCTCTGTGCTGCCTATGTCCTTCCCCCGCACTGCCTGTGTCCTTTACTCTTTTCTTTATCTGCCAGTTATGATTCTACCCATTCTTCAAGGCTTATCTCAGATGCTACCTTCTCCATTAACAATTCTTTTTTAAAAAATATTTTACTTATTTATTTGAGAGAGAGAGCACGAGGCGGAGTGGAGCAGCCGAGGGAGCAGGTGGGGCTCGATGTGGGGCTTGATCCAAGGACCCTGAGATCATGACCTGAGCTGAAGGCAGACACTTAACTGACTGAGACACCCAGGCACCCCTCCATGAATAATTCTTGGCTAAATTTGCCCATCACAGATCCCTCCTTCCTCTGACCTGTATTATTTATAAATTATTCATTCTTGTCTTATATCTCTTGTCACATTCTATTTTGTATTACAGCTAACTGTATTTATGTCTTATTTTCCTTCCTAGATTGTACTCTCTCATGGTCAGGGACCATATTCTCTTCATCTTTGCTAAAATACCATATGCCACAATGCTTTGCCCATTATAGATGTTCTATTAATATTTATTGAATAAATGATTGAAGAGCATATTAGGTCTCTCAAAGGGAAAAAAATTCTCTCTCTAATGCCAGATTTATAATTTATTTTTTAACATAAGGAAATATTTCCTTTAAAGTCCTGAAAGATTCAGGAATCTTCACATGCCCATGTCTTTTTTCCCTTTCTTTAGAAATAATATTTTTTTTGGCTTACCCTTAGTCTAATTACTTTAATAATTACTGCTCTCATATTCAGAGGAGGAAAGCAGCAGTATAATTAAAACATACATGAAAGCATGTATTTATTTGGTCTTCAATTAATATTGGTGAATTTATATAGGCATAGATTATTTGGGTGGCTTCTCCCCTTCCTCCTTCTTCCCCTCCTCTTCTTCTTCTTTCTCTTTGTTATTATTATCACTTTAATGAATTTACTTAAGCAGTAACTCCACATTAATCATTTAAAAAAACCCCACGTTACAGCCAGAGAGACACAAGATGAGGCAAAGTCTTAACTGATCAGCACCATCTTTAGTCTTATTGCCAAAGACATGAATATATAAAATTTGATGAAATATAATTAGTATGATTAAGCTTTGGTCATAGACTTTTCTCATTGAACAGATGAGGACTCTGGGTTCCAAGGTTAGGTGACCTTTCCTGAAGCTCATGGGTATCTCCTCCCAGGGCAGAGCCTGGAGTCCAGTTCCCAGACTTCTCTTAGGGATTGAACTTAGGGATTGAGATGAGTGACCCAAGAGGGTGAAATATATGAAGACAGAATTTCAGAAAGTAATGTCTTTGGGATGGAACATAACTTACATTTCAGAGGGCATACATGATTTTGTGTTAATTCCTGTTCCTTTACACATTTTAGGTAGGACACATCATGGTTTCCAGCACGGGTTCCCTTCACAGTGTCTGTGGCCAACTACTCAAATGCTTATTGAATGAATGCTTTGACCATGAGATATATCTTTGGTTAAACATGCTACATATATTTTGGAAATAATTTAACTATAATTTTAGTATGGCTATTTTTTTTAATTTGAAAAAAAATCTGAATTGTTCAAATTGAAAACAAATTTAAAAATACGAACCAGTAATGCTTGACTAAAATAGCTAGATAAACCCCTCCTGGGCACTGTGCTGGAACTGTCATGACTACTAAAGAAAAGTGTGTCTTCTTGTGTTTGAGTCATCAGTACATGAAAAGCCAGTTAATTCCCTATCTTTTTGGCTTTCTACCTTTCACTCTTGGATTCCAAAAGCAAGAATAAGCCGGTTTTGGAATTAATTCTTTTATTTGTCATTCAAGGGAACTTAAGGAGCCTGAGATACATATCTCCAAAGAAAAAGTCCTGCCTCAAATCTGCCTAGTTTCTAACACTCAGGGGCAGCTTGTAACTGGATTCCCCTTTTCTTGCCCCCTCCCCTGCCTTCCTTTGTTAGTTTAACTGAGACTCTGGCATGTGACTCTTGGGCTGGGTTCTCTGCTTTCTTTCCACTCCTCTCCCTGGTACCTCTTTTCTCTCCCCCAATTTCTGATTTGTTTAACCACAATTTAGTTTTATCTGACTTTCAATTTTAGTATATGTGCTGCCGAAGCGAGCACTTTATCTGACTTTCAAATTGGTGTAAATGGAGTCATACAGTGTCTGGTTTTCTACCTATAATATCTTTAAAAATTAGTATATAACTGACATATAACCTTTTATTAGTTTTGATGTACAACATAATGATTTGGTATGTGTCTATATTGTGAAATGATTACCGCAGTTAAGTCTGCCTAACGGCCATCACCACACATCCTTTCTGCATGAGAACTTTTAAGATCTACTTTCTTGGCAGCGTTCAAACATGCAGTACAGTATTGTTAACTATAATCGCCATGCTGGGCATTGATTGTATCCTCAGGACATATTTTCTTCTAACTTGAGTTAGTACCTTTTGACCATCTTTACCTATTGCGCTCATGCCCCATCTCCCACCTCTGGGAACCCAGCACTCTGTTCTCAGTATCTCTGAGCTCAGTTTGTTTTCGATTCCACAAATAAATGAGATCTTACGGTAGTTGTTTTTCTCTTACTTTTTTCAGATAGCACAGGGTTGCTAAGGTCCATCCATATCGTGGCAAATGACAGCATTTCATTCTTTTTTATCGCTGAACAGTATTCCATTGTCTGTGTCTTTGAGACCCAGCCTTTTTGCCATATCAGTAGCTCATCGTGTTTATTACTGAGTAGTCCTCCATTGTTTGAAAATGCCACACTTGATTTATCCGTTCTCCTGTTACATGGTAAGTATTTTTGTCTAAATCTAATTTCTGGCTCTATTTTATGTCCCTATCATTGTTTTCCCTTTTGTCTCCTCTGCTCATTGTCCTCAAATGAATGTGTCAGTCCGTTTTAGTGGATTTTCCTGGGGTATGGTCACCTCTGCATACACAGTTCTTCAGCTGGGCAAAGCTTTATTTTCTATTATCTTTGATCATTGCTTGTATCCCACTAATTTTCTCTTCCTTTTCAGTACACCTGTTGTCCATCAATTGATAGGCCCTTCTCTGGTCCTCCCAGGACTACTTGCTTTTTCCTAATTTTTATTTCTTCATACGTTTCCTCTATATTGAGGGATGGCTGTTCCATTTTTTTTTTTTTATGCTCTGCATCGCTCATTACCTGCAGCATCAACTGTGCTTTTATTGCTGCCAAAATGGAGTTTAATTTTGTATTTGCGTTTTCATTTTTAGTGAAATCCTTCTTTTTATAATTCTTTATATTTGTATATTATTATTTATGTTATTTGTATTATGTTTTCAGCTGTTCATTTTATTCTGTTGTCCTTACCTAGAGGAAATGTTTACTTACACTTTCTTGAATATGCCAACCATTTCCTGAAAGTTGATTTTGCATCCTACCATAGAAGATATTCAGAAAGACTCTGGGAAAATAATGTCCCCTCATAACATGGTTTTTAATCGGTCCCATGTTGTTTTTTCTTTTCCTTCCTTCCTTACTATCCCCAGACAAGGGGGCTCTGTGCAGAACCAGATGGGTTGAGTGGATGGTCATTTTGTTCTATTTTTTAAAAATTCTTGATCCTTTTTCTCAGTTGTTAGCCGGAGGGCTACACTGCCGTTGTAGGTCTTAGGTCCAGCACATGGTGACTCTGCCTACCTGGGCTCTACGGTCCTTGCCTCTCTCTCCTACCCCTTTGCTATTTCTACAATGTCAGGCAGTGTAATTCCCCCATACAAAGCCACTCTTCTTGCTCTTTCTTTCTTCAGGAAGTGTTCTTCGAAAGCCCTCTGCTATCATCTGCCCCCTTGACTCTCTGCCTATTTGTTTTCTAAGATTTGTCACATTTCTGTGGTCATGAGAGGACAGAGGTAGCAGGGACAGTGAATGGGAGTCCTGGGGAGACAGGTTTCTGCTTAGTCTAACAAGGGCTCCTCAGCGGTACACACTTCTGTGTGGGGTTTTGGTGTCTGAGTGAATGGACAAACAGCAGCAGCCGTAGCAAGTAGCCTGTGTTCACAAGGCTGTTAGCTTGAAGTGAGGTGGAGTGAGCTGAGTCCTCAGAGAAAACCTTGGGGCCGTGTCTGCTTCTCCCTCAGCACCAGCTGCTTTGTGAAAGACCGCCAATCCATTGTAGATTTGGGAGTAGGTTGTTTTTCAGTCTTAGTTTTGAATGAAATTCAGACTTTTTTTTTTTTCTTTTGCTCTGTTTTGCCTTTGATCCTTTTCAGCACCTTTGCTGATATTTAATAATAAGTTGTGAGGAGCTACTAGCCAAGTGCCATTCTGAGGAAGACTCTTGACCTTACATTTTTAAATGGTGACTTTAATGCCTGGGGTCACATGTTACAGACACCAACTGATTCATGTTCAAATAGTTAAAATCAAGTGAACAACTCATTATTTAGAGAAAAAAAACACCTTATAAGTCTGTTGTTTTACAAATTATGAACTAGTTGTTTCAGTACAACACAGACATTTTTTGGGACTGTGTCATCGGACGGGAGTCGGGAGGTATGCATTCTGGCCAGCTGGAAATGTGTGGGCCGACACTCGGCATATCCGGAACTCATCTATCTTTGTTGACCCCTAACACCCACACAACACTCATGCACTAATCTTCATATCCGATATATATATATCTGGTATATAGCTCTTTTTTTGCTCAATATTCTCTTCTTGTGTATATAGCCTATGGAACACGATACTGAATCATTGTCACTAAGACTTTCCTTTGGTCTAATTCTAAAAAAAATTGAGTTATTGGTTAAAGGCAGATTTTGTGGTGGGCAAGATGATGAATTCTCTTGAAGGCTTTCTTGGAGGATGCGAGATTGTCAGCTCTTAACTTGTTCAAAGATGTCAACTATTCTAATGTAAACAAAAGCCATAGACATGACATTTTAGCTCATGTCTCCTGCCACTAGAGTTTGAAGGTGATATTTTAAATTGTAATATTTTAGTAATGGTTTCTTTCTTAGTTTTTTTTATATTGAATTTAGTTAAGGATACAATAGTGAAATGAATTAAAGATCATTGATCTTGTTAATTTGCTTTTCATAAAGATTCAAAACTGTTTTTGTAATTTTTAATTTTTAATTTTTAATTTTTTTAGCTTAATCCTGATTATCGAGATGCTCAAAATGAAGGAAAAAATATGGTGAGTGAAATTGTTTTTTTTCCCTCCAAAATTCCAAATATATTGTTTATATTTTATATGAACAAATTGAGAAGTTAATAGAAAATTGAAGACGAGGGATTCTGAGAGATTCTCTGACTAGAGGCTGTGGATCACAGATAAAAAGTAAAAGATGACATGGCTTACATTATAAAAAAATGTTCAGTAATGGGTATTTAAGGAGATTTGTAGCAACTTGGAGGCCATTTATGATAGAACACTGAAGGCAGTGGGCATCTGGGAGATACGGTGTAGGTTTAGTTTTCAGAAGTACACAGATGTTTAGGAAGGAGAAATTGAATTATGGCATGATATTAAAAGAGGACAATGGAACAATCCTTTCTGATTGAAAATAACTTGAGTTCTATTTATGGGGAGAAATTGAGGCATCAAACAGCTGTATGACTGATTTTTCTGATATTCTAAAACATGCTACTCAGAAAATCTCAATCTTATTTTAAAGCCAACTTTCATTAAGATATTTATTATTATGCAGTCTGCTCTTTCATCATCATTTGTAAAGAGGATGACTGATTATAACAACATGACTTAATTCAATAGAAAATTCTGAAGTGGAGGATATTTGGTGTGTTACAGAAAAAACCTGGTTGATGGGATGGATTTATGTACCTATCTCTATGTGTTTATATAGTTTAGCAATCTAGCTAGACATTTTAATGTTAAATAGATACAGTCTATAATTTAATTTTCTTAGGAGTTTAGCAGTCTCTTTCAGAATTGCTAAGGATTATTACTGCATCATTCAAAATTCTATCCTTCCACAGAGAGTGTTGTAATATTTAATTGAAATAATTTCTGTCTTTGCATTGGCTCTCAGCTTTATGTTTTATGAGAATATTGATATGGGGGAGGTGAACCAAATCAGAATTTCTGGACCTGAGTCAGTCCTGTTTGACTTCTTTCTCCATCTGACTATTAGATTTACAATAGAAATAAAGCTGAAGTAACAAGTCATTGGCCTAATGAAAACTGTAATTTGTGTTAAAATGTCCCTAAACACAGAAGTAGGTTTCTTAGATCAGTTGGATCACTCATTTCTAATTCAGTTTTATGCCCTGTGTGGACTCTTCTCTCCTCGGTTTTCAAATAGCTAGCTCAGGATTGTTGGGTTCTCATTTTCCTGTGATTTGGAAAAACACCATCCATGACCACATTGAAAAGCTTCTTTTGAGAGTCTTTGGTTCTTGCTGTAAGCTGGGCAATAGTCTCTAACCAAAGACTACCAGAAACACACCTGTTCTTGAACGAGGGGAGTTAATGACACGTTGCACTTACATCCCCTGGGAACTGTGGGGCCTCTCAGATGGCGATAGAAAGAACCTGTGGATTTGGAGTTATACAAGATGACTTTGGGAGGATTTAAGGAAGGGGGCTTACTGTAGATAGGAATGCTGTCAGGAAGAGACATTTTCTCTATAGGAAGGGCAGGTGAGAGCTAGGCTAAGGTTGTAAGTGCTATAGGAAGCAGCACCCATTAGGGGAGAGGGATCTTAAATAGTGTCTATGGCTTGGACAACATTCCCATTTTGTTAGTGTTCAGACACGATTGTGGAGTGGCCAGGTCTGATGTTGACATTCTATGAAATTGGTCGTGTTCACAGGAGGACACTGTGACCTATCCACAAATGTTGGGGTGCTCTTGGCCACATTGAGCCTGCCTGATCATACTGGGCCAAACTTCAGATGTCAGGGTTGCTTTTCTCTTGCTCAAGGGTCTTTGTTTATGATATTCTATGTGAGTTCAGCATTGTTATGAACCAGGGGAGTTCTACTTCTCACACCACCGTTGACTTGTGTCACTTTGGACATGTCAGATAGCCCTCCCGAGACTCCTTTTCCTACCCAAATGCTGGGTTGAGGAGGTTTGCTGTGTGTGTCACCTATATGCCATGAGGTTAACATTCCATCAGATAAAAGGAAACTCTTTGAATCCAAGATGTTAGTAGGTGAAAAATGTACGTTATTTCTATTGAAAGGGCATCACCCCCAAGCTTCAAATTGTGCAGTTGAATTCCATCTCTTTGCTTATCTCCTTTCAGCTACATACTGTTTGGTGAGGCTACTGATGATATTTCTGGGCAGAGCTGACTGGAGAAGAAAGAGTAGGGAGGTTTAGGAAGCAGTATAGGATCCATGAGGTTTGCTGTTTGCGAAGATCAAGCTTTAAGTTAGACTTTGTAGACGTGTTTCCTTTATGTTTTGAAGTACAAGTTCTCCCTTCACCTGTAAAGGTGACAAAGAGCACTTTTCTGTGAGAGGGTTGTTACCAGAAACACTTTAATTGCATATAACACAGGTGGGTCTGCTTTGCCCTAGAAGTTTATGGCTGGATCTCATCTGCCATCCGAGAGAGGACCAACTGGAGACATTTGATTTCATTTTTTTTTCTATCCTTAATCCCTAGCTTGAAAGTAAATAAAACCAAAAATATGGAACAGTAAAGCTAACAATATGGCTTCTCATTTTATAGACCATTTTCCACCTAGCAGTAATTATGTTTCTGTCTAAAAAAAGAAAACGAAGGAGCAGTTAGAGCTTAGCCTGTGAAAAATGAAATCAATTTCCCCAACCAGAATGCTATCTCACCTCAGATCTGGGTTCCAGTAACAACTGAGTTCACTGTGACCATGCTAATTATTTTTCTTTCCAAATTTTCCCTCATGTTCTCTATTTAATATCCAGTTAATATTTTTCCTGTAATTTAGAAACCTTTATCAAAATGTTGCCTTCCATTTTTGAAGTCTCAAAGGTTAATGCATGGTGCCACTGAAATGAGGCGGTGTGTGTCGGAGCTCCCATTAAGACCCAAATTGCTGTATTTATTCTACAAAGGAGCCTATTATTTCCAATCTTACAAATGTACAGCATCCACAGGGACCCTGTAAACATTGGAACTGTGTCAAGCCCAGCTGGGAACCTGACAGTCATTAGTTTCTTCTCCTTGAAAGGCTGCATCTTTTCAAATGGCTCTTTGAAGGGGATTTTTTTTTTTTTTTTTTGGACTAACACCACCCATTTGCACATTACCATATTGATGTGGAATGTGATCTGATTTTTCAAGGGAGTGTCTTTGTCTATGCTGGGGATTCTCAACCTTAGCCATATTGATAGATTGGCCTGGAGAATTCTTTGTTGTGGGGATGTGTCCTTTGCACTGTCAGGTGTCTGGCAGACCTATAGACTCTGCTCACTAGATGTCACTGATGGCCTTCCTGCCCCCTGCCGTTGGGGCAACTAAACATGCGTCTGGAAATTGTGAAAGCTCCCCCTCCTCACCACCCCCCTCCCCAGGGTCTGGGCTCTCTCCTCATTGATGACCACCAGTCTTTATGCATAGACATACATAAATAGCAGTATTCTAGGAACCATGATACTTGGCTGACATGCATTGGAAAATTCTATTTTATAGGCTTTTTTTGGGGGGGGGCAGATTATCAACAAAGACCCCAAAATTTCCTTAAGTTTATACTCTATACTCATGACTGGTAAGGTGATAAGAAAAAGAATGGAAAAAGGGTCATTAAGAATGAGTGTAAGAGTAACAGTGTCTTAAGGAACCTGGCCAGGGAAGAAGTGTCTGCACCTTTAAATGGCAGGGTTATGTCTGTTACATAAAGTCAGCAGCGAGAGCCCTGGAGGGTCTGACCAAAAACACAGATGCCTGCACATCATTATGCTGCCTTGGCTGTGACCGCACGCAGTCTGCAGCAGCCCCGAAAATGCATACGTTCTTTCTTACAGAATGTCTCTGGCTCCTAACAACAGAATTGCAACGTGATGTCTCTGCTAAAAATTCGATGACTCACAAATGAGTCAACAGAGAAGGTGTTACAGGAGGCTAAGGGCTATGACTCCACTGGCAGGCCCCAGGCCAGGCAGGAGAAGCCGGAGAGCCATTTGTATAACCCGAGAGGCTGTGTGCCTTTCCTTCCACGTGAAAATGCCAGTTTTATAAGAGACCAGCAGACTAGGTTAACATTCAGAGGCTCTGCATTCCCGAAATTGAGGGTTTTGGATAGCTAGCTGATAGGAAATCTAACACCTGTTTAAGCTCTGTTGTACTTTAAATGTATTTTCATGATGCAAGAAGGGAGGGCGTTTCGCTTCGGTAATTCTGTGTGGGGAACTAGTTTTTTTGTGTCTTGTTTCTTATTTAAAAAATGTATGGGTTTACAAACAGAAGCCACAGGCATACCATTTTGAACAGAACTGCCTTTCTATTATAGAAATATAATGTTGATTCTTCTTATAGATTGAAGCTTGAGCCATAAATTTAAAAATTATATATTTATAACTCTTCATTCACGTTTTATTGTTTACGAATTTTGAGGGGCTGTCTTGAAATTTACTGTGGAACTATTTCCAAAGCAGTGTTTGTTAAGCAAAATATCAGAGTGCGAGATTAAAAGCAAAATGTATAGCACTACTTTAAAAAACTGCAAAAGATCTTAGAAATTCTTTTGCACACGTAAATAATTGTTATGCTATTTGTAAACGGAATTTATCTCTTCATTAATCTTCTTTCTCCTCCTGCCCTGGGACCTAAGCAAATTATTTAGGGGTGTAGTGGTACATTCCACTTATCCTATGTAATTAAAATTAAACCACAGGTCCTCAATAGTATGAGTAATTCAGAGGAACCTCTTTTAATTAGCCATAATAAGTGAGGTTTTCCTATGTTTGGAAAAAAAATGTTGTTGTTAATTGTAAGTGTCAAAATAGAAAGGTTCCTTACTACTCTTGTTGGGAAACTGCATATTACCAAAGGGGTGGGGTAGGAAGACAATCTAGGAACCTGGGTCTGCTTTCTTTTTGTAAGTCTAGAAAATTTATTTTCTGAACATTTCAAAAGGAGGGTATATACAGTAGGATTGACTTGTACTAAATGAACTCACAGGGGACTGATATATAAACCACAATGCCAACTTTCATCTCTAAGTAAATCTAAATCATTGGGTCAGTTCATGCATTTTCCTTGATAGAAAATCTATAGCAAAAACTAAGTTATAATTAGAAGATTGGTGTGCAAGAGGCTCAGGAAATTAGATGACACATATTCTTTTTAGGGATATGGCATTCCTCTGAAAAGACCAGAATATTAATTTTTTTGTATCTGCACTCGCAATGATGAAAGAAGCTATCAAATCTTATTCACTGAATCTCTGTTTATTTAGGTTACATGTTCATCTTCTGTTAATAAAGACTTTCTTCAAACATGGGTCAATATAATTGATTAAATTATATTTTCCTTAATTAAAGTCATATTTTATTTGTGCGTTTCATAAAATCTACTGAAGCTACTTGTTTTCAAATTCCTTTGCCTACCTATTCAAAAAATCCTTTGGGTGATTTCTACAACTGACTGATCTTGTCCATTATTTCTGTGTTTTACGATGTGAGTCAGTCTCCTCTCACATGTATTAATTAACGTTCGTAATGTTGGTGGTTCTTTCTTTTGGCCGCAGTAGCATTGTAGAGTCTAAAAAACATTTCTTTAAGGGTATTTCTTTGTGACTATAATTCTCCTGGTCTGTTTCTCCTCAAGTTTTTATCTTATGAGGATTATAACTGAAGCAAACTTCCTCTTCTTTCTTTCAGAATTATTACTTCCTCTTCTTAAACCTTCTTCTTCTTCCTCTCTTGGTTTTCTTTTTCATCATAGTCATCATTTTCAATATCAAATGTTACCACCATTTTTACCACTGAGAAGGAATTCCTAGTTGCATGTGGTGTTCTCCTGGGCCCCCAATAAAAGGATTCTTTAGAGCTTCTTGAGACTTTCTTGCCTTCAGCTATTTGCAGTTAGGCAGAAGTGTGGTTCCTGTGTCACCATTATGATCCAGGCAAATGCTTCTTTGCCATCCATAGTTTAGTATAACCCCTGAATTTTCATGTCGAGCTACATGGCAGACATCAATGAAACAGTGACCTTCAGAGTTCGTTTGTTCCTTCCTTCCTTCCTTCCTTCCATTTCTTTCTTTCCTTCCTCCTTTCCTCTCTTCCCTCCTTCCCTTCCTTGTTCCTTTCCCTTCCCTGTCATTTCCTCTTCTATCTTTCAGAATTATTACTTCCTCTTCTTAAACCTTCTTCTTCTTCCTCTCTTGGTTTTCTTCTTTCCCTCCATGAGGTTAACATTCCATCAGATAAAAGGAAACTCTTTGAATCCAAGATGTTAGTAGGTGAAAAATGTACGTTATTTCTATTTTATTGAGATATAATTGAGATATAATTTTATTGAGATATAATTCACATTCTGTAAAATTTTATTTATAAATAGAATAACTTTATTGAGATATAATTCACATACTGTAAAATTCTTTATTGAGATAGAATTCACATACCGTAAAATTCAATTTATAAAAATATATAACTCTGTGTCTTTTAATACATTCACAGAGCTCCAAAATTATAGCCACTATCAAATTTACAACTTTTTTCTCTCCTTCAGGAGAATGCCTAAATCCATCAACAGTCACTCCCCATTTCTCCCTGCAGGTTCTGGCCGCCATGAATCTACTCTCTCTATAAAGATTTGCCTATTCTGGACCTTTCCTATATGGGCTCATAGAATATATAGACTTTTGTATCTGACTTCTTTCACTTAGCATAATGTTTTCAAAGTTCATGCATGTTGTAGCTTGGATCTGTACTCCATTCCTTTATGAGCAGATAATATGCCATTGTGCATATATACCCCATTTTGTTTGCCCATTCATTATCTGATGAACATTTGGATTGTATCCTCATCTTGGCCTTTAGAAATGCTGCTGTGAACATTGATGGACAAGTTTTGGTGTGGAAATGTATTTTCATTTTTCTTTGATAGAAAGCCTAGACTTTGAATTGTTGGTCGTATTTTTAACATTCTGCCAAACTGCCAAACTCTTCTGAAATGGCCATGCCATTTTATGTTCCCCCAGCAATATATGGCTGTTACAACTTCTCTGTGTTCTCACTAACACTTCTTGTTGTCTGTCTCTTTGGTTATAGCTGTCCTAGTGCATTTTACTAATTAGTAATGATGTTGGCCATCTTTGCACGTGTTTCTTGGCCATTTGAATATCTTCTATGGATAAATATCTATTCAAATCTTTTGCTCAATTTTTAATTGGGTTGTCTTTATTATTGAGTTGTAAGTGTTCTTTATGTATTCTGGATATAGTCCCCTTCTCAGGCAAATGACTTACAAATATTTTCTCTCATCCTGGTTTTTTCTTTTTTAATGGACACAATTTTTAAGGGCAATTTTAGGTTTATTGCAAAATTCAGTGGAAAGTACACATTTCTCTATATCCCTGCCACCACACAAGCACAGCCTCCCTCGTATCAACATTTGACACCAGAATGGCACATTTGCTACACTGATTAATCTATTTAACATATTATTACCATCCAAAATCTGTAGTTTACATTAGGGTTCACTCTTGGCTTTGTACGTTCTCTGAATTTTGATAAAAGTAGCCATCATTTGATATGCATCCATTATTAAAATATCATGCAGAATAGTCTCACTGCTCTAAAAATCTTATGTGCTCTGTCTTTTCATTCCTTTCTCCCCTCCCCCCACCACTCCCTGACAACCATTGATCTTTTTACTGTCTTCATAGTTTTGTTGTTTTTGGAATGTCATACGATTGGAATCATATAGTAGGTAGCCTTTTCAGACTGGCTTCTTTCACTTGGCAATATATATTTTAATGTTCTGACATGTCTTTGAGGTTTGAGAGCTCATTTCTTTTTAGCACTGAGTAATAGTCCATTGTCTGGATGTCCAACGGTTTGTTTATCCATTAGCCTACTGCAGGACATCTTGGTCCCTTACGTGTTTTGGCAATGACAAGTAGAGCTGCTCTAGACATCTATTTGTAAGTTTTTGTGTGCGTATTTTGTTTAATACTAAGGAGCATGATTGCTGGGTCATATGTTATAGGGTATGCTTTGTTCTGTGGGAAACCACCAAATAGTCTTCCAATGTAGCTGTACCGTTTTGCATTCCCCTAGCAATCAGTTTGAGTTTCTGTTGCTCTACATCCTTGTCAGTATTTGCAGTCCTCAGAGTTTTGGATTCATTCATTCTAATAGGTGTGTGTGTGTGGTTAGCTCATTATTGTGAGTGGCATCTCATTATGTAATTTGCAACTCCCTAATGACATATGATGCTGATCATCGTTTCACATCTTTATTTGCCATCTGTATGGCTTTTTCAGTGAGGTGTCTGTTCAGGTCTTTCACCCACTTTTAAATTGGGAAATGTGTTTTATTAATGCTGAAGTTTGAGTGTTTTTTGCATATTTTGGGTAAGAGTCTTTTATTAGATACGTATTTTTGCAAATATTTTCTCCTAGTTTGTGGCTTGTCTTTTCATTCTCTTGATGGTGTCTTTCACAGAGCAGAAGAAACTGGTTTTCATGAAAGCCAATTTATTAGCTGTTTGTCTCAGGGGTGGTGCCCTCAGTGTTGTACTGCTCTTGTATACTCCTGTTTTTCTTCTAGAATATCACATTCCTTTCCCTTTCCTTTGCCTTGCTTCCACCTTTCCATTCCAACTATTTCTTTTTCCTTGAGGATCTTCCTCCTAATCCATTCTGAGAGTTGAAATGCAGGAAATAAACAGAACTGTACAAAGGCTCTTCAAATTTCAGGAGGGAATAACTAAAATTAAACCTAAATGTTTTCAAGACCCAGAAGAATATATTCCAAATGATAGAATTTCACTTGAGTAGTTACTGTCAGAAATTTATTTGGGAAGAACTCTTAGCTCACAGATGATCTTTCAAGACCCTTCCCAATCTCAAGATTCAGAAGCCTAAGCTTTGTGTTACCTGGGTAGCCGTCTCCCCCAACTCATTTGTCTGGCCAGGATACTCTTATTGGGCTATTTAAAGACATTTAGATTGTTTTTTTTTCCTCAGGATATGAGGGTGTTTCTGTCCCTCACAGACTGTGTCTTCAATTCAGATCTCCATTCCCTCAACTCAGATCACTGTGAAAATGTGTCTCATGACCCATGAGAATTTTTTCAGAAGACCTAAGAAAGGTTCTTACTTGTGAGTTCTTTCCTGCCCTTTGAGGAGTAGGTCAGTGAGTGTTTGAGGCCTCAGTCTAGGCCACTGGCTTTGGTTGGCTTTGGCTTGAGGGGTGGTTAGTTGAATTTGGGGTTGGGTATTGACTACCACAACCTACTGCTCCCTTCTTCTTCTTTCCTCCTCCTCCTTCCTTTTTCTTATTTCCCTCTCTTCTGCTTTCCTCATTCTTCATCAAAGGTAGGCAATGGCATTTATCTCTTGGTTTGAAGGAAATGATAATATTCATCTTACTTCCTTTCAAATTTTTGTTGTAAGGTTAATGAGAACAGCAATGGCTTTGGTATTATGAGAAGCTCTGTGTAAATTCACATATATGGTTTTCTTACTGTTTTTGCATTTTCCCCTGTATCTCTGCATTCCCTTATAATGTACACTAAGTTAGTTAAGTGTGTTTTTTCTTCTGATCAATAAGTATAGTTAGTTATACTTACTGATTAGAAACAGCTTTTATGGCTAACGGGGAGAGTTTGTCAGACTCGTGCTTTCATTTAACTCTGAATTTTGGTCTCGTTAGAAGACATGTAAATCAAAGATGTCAGGAGCTACCAGGTACTTCTGGGCTATGTGAGATTTAGCAGCTAACAGTCTTGCTCCTGCTTCAGGACCCTGGGGGTTCCTCTGCCCATTCACAGTTCAGTGGTGCTACCAATTTGCACACCATTTGAGAAGACATAAGAATTAAACTGCATAGGAAATGACATTCACAATCTTGGGATGGAACTTCAAGTGAATGTTTTGGAATGATTGGGTGTGATATCTCATTGTCATAGTGGCCATTAAACACTGCTTGTCATTGGGCATAGACTGCTTTCATCTGCTTTTCAAATCCCCCTCCTCTTCCCCACTTTCATTTGGCTTCTTGTGATGGTAGAGTGATACTCTCTCTCTCTACTTCTCTAAAATTTCATTTCTTTCAATAAATATGTGTAGTAATTATATTTATGTATGTAATTACCAATCTCATATTACATTTGCTGTATCAGCTTTTGGTTTCTGGTGCGTCATGTTCTTCCACAGGGATTGAAACTTGCTTCAAATAAATATATATAATTACTAATCTTATGTGGTTACCAGCTTAAAATGGGGAATTTTGGAAATATTGACTGAGTTTTGCATCATCATGTGGGCTTCTGCTTGTGAAGATCCCATTTTATTTCACTGTATTTGCCATTATAATATGTTTTTGGATTTAATGGAATAAGCCAATGAACTGAATAGGAATATTGCTGTTGATTCCTCTTCCTCCCTGTTGTGTTCTGGGAGTTGGTCAGGAACTCTGAGATACTGCCATGTTGACTCTTGAGTTTATGAAATCTAGACGATTCCACACACTATTTCTTCACTCTGTTTGTTTTAAATGTGGGATGGTCAAAACTACTATGTAAATTGGTTTAAGACATGGTAAAGGAATTCACAACTATTATGACTGTTAGTGCTTTGATATTTGCCCAGATCAAGCCATCTCTCCAGGAGTGTGTGACTTAACACTATTGATAATAGCTACTTCAAGGGCTGTCAGGCCTGACCTGCTCTCTCTGGATGATGTGAAACAGACATCTCTATGATCTAATGAAGAAATAACGGGCAGATTTAAATCTTATCTCCTGATTAATTGGAGAATATAGTAAGAAACCTGTTAAAAGTAAATAATTTGTACCTCCGCAACAGAGAGATGGAGATCTTCCAAATTCAAAGAAGAAACGCCAGGCTGGGGAGAAGATCATGTATACTTTAGTCTCAGTCCCACATGGAAATGACATTGCATCCCTGTTCGAGCTGGATGCCACAACTCTTCAGAGAGCTGACTGCCTGGTTCCAAGGTAAAAAAAAAATAATAATAAAAATAAAAAATAAAAACTATACAATAAATAGTAAGATTTCTTTGAGTAATTTCTTTGAGTAATTGTAATGGTAGGTAAGGAATTAACATCTAACGTTGATAGAATTTTTGTGATATCTAGGGAGCAAGCATAAGAAAAGAATAGTGTGTAAAAATCATGCGAGATTCTTTTGTGAGAAGATTCACATAGTTTGTTTTATTCTCATAAATAATTAAAACATGCAGGACCAAAGAATTCTGAAAAATTCATAAGAATTATTTATTCTTATTACTTGTATGGCCTTTGCTTACTAACATGAAAAATGATCAAGGAGCATTTCTATTCGTATTTACTTTTTTTTTCCCTATCAGTACTTATATCATTTATTTCTATTATGTCAAGTTCCAGGTTTCTTTCATTCATTCATTCATGCATTCATCCATTTGTTCATTATTTAGTCATTCAGCCAGTAAATCTTTATTGCACTTAACAGACATTGCCCTTGGCATTGGGAAGAGAACTGAACAAACTTAAATTCAAATAAGGAAGAGAGGCAATAGACAAACCATAAAATAGGAGGTCAAATTCAAATAAGGAAGAGAGGCAATAGACAAACCATAAAATAGGAGGTCAGGTAATACAAATGCTTTGAGAAAATAATTGCAGAGAGAGTTGTATTAGGTAGTATGACTGTTCAGAAATGGATTCTCTGATTTAGGACATTTGAGAAAAGACCTGAATGTTTTGAGAGATCAGGTCCTCCCCATCGGGAGTGTCTCAAGCAGCAGGAGCATGAAATGGAAAAGTCTTGAAATTTAGTAGGTGTGCTGAAGTACCAGCTAGGAGACCAACTGGACCTAAGTGAGTGATGGGTGAGAAAGTGGAAGTGGTAATGAGGTAGCCAGAACTTAATGTGAGACAATGTCTTACATTCTTTCGCTTGGATTTGATTATTTTAATTAATCTCTTTTGCCTGCCACTGTCTCTCTTCCAACAGTTGCACTATGATATACTCTCTAAGTGTATGAGGGAGTCTTGCCCATATCCTTAGATCTAGTGGGATGGTTCTAAACTGTCTTTGATAGAGCATTATTGTACTTGGATTTGAGAGGATGGCAGTGGTTATACTGAAGGTACCCACATAAGATGCAGACACCATTGTGTAGGTTACTTCCAGGGAGGGTTGCT
>NC_081562.1:67463413-67479642 GCF_022355385.1 Mustela nigripes
TTGAGCTTCCCAAGGCATTTCCTGGTTATTCTTGTTCATGAGAAATGCTGCTCAATCTTAGCTTTACATCAGCTATTGCTCATGCTTTCCTATTCCACTGTTATAAGCCTGTAAAGATCCCATTGGAGGGTTTTGCCTGATCCCTGTTGCTGGCCTTCTCTTCTGAGTATTAGAATTTTAATCAACAACTTTAATCATTTTAGATTTAACTCAGCAGAAATGGAGTCCATCTTGAACTCTAAACAAGAATGTTTGCATAAGAAAATGATAAAAGAATCTCCCTATAGAACACACAGATCCATGACGAATGGTTAAGTAAAGTAAAGTTAGTGGCAAAGGAGAGGTAAATTAGTGGCAAATTTCTGATTATTTGTACAAGGATTGGTTTCTGCTACTTTAGGTTTTTGAAACTCAGTTTCTATTGTATCTACCTTTACGAATGAGCCAAAGCATGATGAATCGCTCTTTCCTGGAGGCCCTTGTTTTATTTGGTTCTGTCTTACTGACCTTAATGCTTTTTGCCTCATGTTATATGATTTATTTATGTCTTATCTTTCCTACCGAACTCTTAGCAACTTGGAGGCACAGAACTTACCACAATGCTTTTGTTTGAACAGATATTTTTACACATATTTGTTAAAGAAATGATGATAATAAGTGATTCACTAAAATGATAATGTTGGAGTTGGATGAAGTTCTAGCTGTCTTTTCTCAGGTGTTTCCTCACAGTTCACATACGGTTGATTCTTGTTTTTCCCAGTACATTGAATTAGCAAATACTGAGCCACTGTTCCTAGAAGAAATATGGGGTTAGGTTCCTGTGAGCCTCTGGTCACAATATTTTTCATCAGTCAGTACCATATAACCTTGTGTGTTATGTATATTTTTGTTTAAAGGCACTTTATTTAATACATATTGTTGATTCATTAACATTGAACTTATAGCAATCAGCCCTATAACTTATGCCCGAATGAAGCTTATGTAACATGAGTATTTTCTCCAGAAGGTACATAACAGCCTTATCCTTAGGACTACTGGACAGCACTTCAGCCCTATGCTTGGGACTGTTTTAAGCAATAAGCTCATCAACAAAAAGCACAGAAATGTGGAGAAACATGGCACTAACTAGACCATGAAAAGGATGCTTGTTTATAGTATAAGCAGAAATGAGAAGACAGAGCATTGTATTGTTCACCCTCACTGGGAATGTGCACACTGGAAACTCAAATTTTTTGCCACTCTGTCCATGTCCAAGAATGATTGCAAAAATGCCCAGACTGTTGCTCTGGGGGCTACAGATACATTTTCTTGAGTAGGAGAATTCATAAATACAGAATCAGCAAACAATGAAGATTGGCTGTATATACTTTTATATGTAAATGATTAAGCTACAGAAAGGACTAAGATCAGATAGCAGTGTTAGCTGAGGTGGCTACTTGGTCAGTGGTTCTCACATCGGCATTACCTGGAGAGGCTGCTAAAAGACTCATTTTCTTTTTTTTTTTTAATTTTTATTTTTTATAAACATATAATATATTTTTATCCCCAGGGGTACAGGTCTGTGAATCGCCAGGTTTACACACTTCACACCACTCACCATAGCACATACCCTCCCCAGTGTCCATAACCCCACCCCTCTTCTCCTATTCCCCCCACCCCCGCCCAGCAAGTTTGTTTTGTGAGATTAAGTCACTTATGGTCTTTCTCCCTCCCAATCCCATCTTGTTTCATTTATTCTTCTCCTACCCCCTTAGTCCCTCATATTGCATCACCACTTCCTCATATCAAGGAGATCATATGATAGTTGTCTTTCTCCGCTTGACTTATTTCACTAAGCATGATACCCTCTAGTTCCAGCCATGTTGTTGCAAATGGCGAGATTTCATTTCTTTTGATGGCTGCATAGTATTCCATTGTGTATATATACCACATCTGCTTTATCCATTCATCTGTTGATGGACATCTAGGTTCTTTCCATAGTTTGGCTATTGTGGACATTGCTGCTATAAACATTTGGTGCACATGCCCCTTAGGATCACTACGTTTGTATCTTTAGGGTAAATACCCAGTAGTGCAATTGCTGGTTCATAGGGCAGTTCTATTTTCAACATTTTGAGGAACCTCCATGCTGTTTTCCAGAGTGGTTGCACCAGCTTGCATTCCCACCTACAGTGTAGGAGGATTCCCCCTTCTCCGCATCCTCGCCAGCATCTGTCATTTCCTGACTTGTTGATTTTAGCCATTCTGACTGGTGTGAGGTGATATCTCATTGTGGTTTTGATTTGTATTTCCCTGATGCCGAGTGATATGGAGCTCTTTTTCATGTGTCTGTTGGCCATCTGGATGTAAAAGACTCATTTTCACCCTATGTTCAGAGTTTCTGATTCAGAGAACTGAGATGAATACTCAGAATTTGCATTTTTTAAAAAGATTTATTTATTTATTCCAAAGGGGGGGAGGAGAGAACACCTGAGAGGTCAGGGGAGCAAAGGGGGAGAGAGAGAGAGATAAATAGAGAGAAACCCAAGCAGACTCCATGCCAAAGTACTGACCCTGACACAGGGCTGGACCCTAGACCCTGAGATCATGATCCCAGCTGACACCAAGGATTGGCACTTAACCAACTGTTCCACCCAGGTTCCCTGAATCTGCATTTCAAACAATTTCCCAGGTGATGCTGGTCCTACTGGACCAGGGGCCACAATTTAAGAACCACTGGTCTAGGTAAAATACCACAAGCTTTGAAATAGTCTTTGACTCAAAACTTTTTCTTAAACCAGACTGTCCTATACTTGAGTTAATTCTAGTCTGAAACCTATTCATGTAATGTATGAAACTCTTAAAATAAGGTAATGTGTAAGTTTGCTAATTTTTTATAAGCTGTTCTTTTGTGTTTTGCTTTTAGGAACTCTTATGTTCGGTTGAGACATTTATGTACCAACACATGGGTAACAAGTACTAGTATACCCATAGACACAGATGAAGAGAGACCTGTTATGTTGAAGGTAAATGCTCCTGAGAGTGGTTTAAATTTTTGCCAGATGTGTGATTAGGATCAGGGAGTGATTGACATGGTCTTTACAATTCATCTTTACCAATATCAGAGATTATTGCAATTAATTTAATCAAGTATTCATTCTACCGGTTGCTTATATCACTGAACTAAGTGGCTTAGATGCTGTGCCCAAATCATAGGAGTGGCATGTAGAAAGGGGAGAAGGTCCCAATAGTACATTCTCTCTACACTGTTGACACAGAAGAAAAGGGCAATGGTTCTAGGTGGGCTTTGGGAACAAGGCAGGAAATGGGCATGGAAAATCTGTGTGTCCCTATGGTCTTTCATAGTGGATGATGCATGTGGGAATTATTGGGTGTGGGTGAGCAATTCCTGTCTTGTATTTCTTAAACAGTATAACGATGTGTTAGGATCTGAAAAATATTGCACAGCTATTTAAAAAAAAAACAAAAACTAATCTGAATGGAAAAAACACATTGCAGATTGGAACTTGCCAAACAAAAGAAGATAAAGAAGCATTTGCCATTGTGTCTGTCCCATTGTCTGAGGTCCGAGACTTAGACTTTGCCAATGATGCAAATAAAGTGCTGGCGACCACAGTTAAAAAGCTGGAAAATGGTACAATAACTCAGAATGAAAGGAGGTTAGTAACTTTTTAAGATGACTCTTAAATCATTAAGAGTCAGTTGTCAACTCTTGTGGTAAACCTCAAGTGAATGAATGACTCTAAGGGAATATTTAGAATGGTCTCCATAGCAGCACACCTGCTTCCAAACGCGCAGATCATGGTAAGTGAATGAAAATGGTGACATTAAAATCTGGTGGAATATTCACTTTTTCCATTTTGGCTTGGCTTGAAGACAGTTGTTTTTTTACTTGCCGATATTCCCTTTTAAATGTTTCGTAAAAGACTTGCCCTTCATTTAATATTTTGGATTTAAGAGTTCTAAAAGTCCTGAAAGAAGTTTCATGTTTTGGTATTCTTATTTATTTATTATTACTTCTTATTTTAAGAGTTCTAAAATTCCTAAAAGGAGTTTTGTGTTTTGGCATTCTTATTTATTCAAGACACATTTTTCTACTCTGGTACCACCAAATAAATACACGAGAAAACAAGGTCTAGCACTCTGCCCTTGTCCCAGAGAAACTGGATCCTTGATTCTTCAACTCTGGCTCTGGAGATAGTTGAGAAGGAGAGTGCTACGTCAATTTTGTCATTCCTACTTTGTGTCAGTACTGTAAATCTATTTTATCTATTCCTTCAAGTAGTCCTGAGATGGACATTATCCTCATTTTACGTAATTGGGGATTTGATTATGTGTGGTTTTAAAGTCTGTATGTTTTCAGTGTCCCAGAACAAAAGCACTCTCTTTATTTCCCTTCTTGATGATCTGTTTCATACCTTTACATCTGAACAAGAAAAAGCTTCTTGCCGATTTCCCAGGCATTCCTACACTGGAACTCTCATCACAGCTGGGGAGATGATAATTGGTGTAACCACTTTGGAAAATAGTTTGACGGTCCCTTGCAAAGTAAAAGAAATCACTCCCCATATAAGTAGAAACAAGCAGTGTGTGTTCTGTGACTGGCTCATTTCGCATAGTGTGATATCTTCTAGGTTTACCCATGTTGTCTCATATGACAGCATTTCCTTCTTTTTAAAAGCTGAATAATATTCCATTGTGTATATAAAGTAATATTTTCTTTAAATGCTCAGCCATCAATGGGCATTTAAGTTGTTCCTGTGTCTTGGCTATTGTTAACAAAGCTGGAAAATAGTCCAACTCAAACAGAGTAAGATAGTGGTTGCTACGGAGGGGCTGATGGGAAGGGGGGAATGAAGAGTTCTTGTTTAATAGGTATAAACTTTCATTTATACACAGTAATCTGTTGTGCAATATTGTGCCTATAACTAAGGGTACTGTATTGTGCGCTTAAACATTTGTTAAGACGGTAGATCTCATACACGTTCTTACCACCAATGTGCACACATACACACGATCCATGACTCACCAGTTCTTCTCCTCGACTACACATTTTTGAGCATCTGTCCAAAAAAAACCCCTACACATGTGCACCAGGACCCCTATATACAGCCTTATTATCAACAACCCCAGACTTCAAAAACCATCTGATGTTTATCACCAGTTGAATAGATGAATACAAATTTGGTACATTCATGTGATGGGATACAGTATAGCGATGACAATAAATGAACTACATCTATGTGTAATAACATGGATAGATCCAATAAACTTAAGACTGAGCTAGGACCAGACACAGATACATTCACTGTGATACTATTTCTACAGTTCAAGAGCAGGCAAAGTGAAATTCTGTTTCTTTCGAGTGCTTAAGCAATGGGCAGAACTATAAAGAAATGCAAGAAGATGACTGTCACAAAAATCCGGGTGGTGTTTTCCTGAGAGGGAAGGGATTCAAGGAGGCTCCTGCCATGTCCAATTTCCTGCTCTGGGTGGTGGCTTTATGCGGTCGCCTTAGAGGTATTCCACAACTAAACATTTATGTTTTATGCATCCTTAGATGTATCTTATAATGCAAAGGAACAAAAATCCAACTTGCTTTTTCCCACCACGATCTGTAGAAAAACATCACAAATATGCAAACAAATGGATACCTGTTTCTCCACTTACTTTCTGTTCTTACCTCTGTTTTTCCACTCACAAATGTGAATTTGAAAATAACTCTTGTATATTCAATTGTACCTCAAACTTCATTGGAAAAAACGAATGAAGCCCAAAAGCTGACCCAACTGCCCAACTCTTCTGGACTATAGACAATTAGATATCTGAGCTGGATCATCAGAAATACTTTTTATCTGCCTGTTACTTGTCTGTTAGTACTTCCTTTTGATGAACCCATTTCTTTGTCTCTGTCACTCTCATATATGCACAGAAATTTACTCAGCCTCACCTAAAAAGTCTCCCATGCTAATAGTAAGGTGTTTCTTGAGGAAAAGGACAAGTAAAGAGTAGATATGAGCCCTCCCCCATAGCTGGTTGTAACCGGGAGCAAGTTGCTTGTCAGTTTCTGCCAGAAAGAATCTTGCCCCCTCATGATTCCTTTTTTTTTTTTTTTTTAAAGATTTTATTTATTTATTTAACAGAGAGAGAGAGTGAGAGAGCACAAGTAGTGGGGAGAGCAGGCAGAGCAGGCAGAGGGAGAAGCAGGCTCCCTGCCGAGCAAGGGGAGTGATGCAGGACTCCATCCTAGGACCCTAGGATAATGACCTTATCTGAAGGCAGATGCTTAACTGACTGAGCCACCCAGGCGTCCCTCCCCCTCATGATTCTTTTTTTTTTTTTTTTTTAAAGATTTTATTTATTTATTTGTCAGAGAGAGAGTGAGTGAGAGCGAGCACAGGCAGACAGAGTGGAAGGAAGAGTCAGAGGGAGAAGCAGGCTCCCTGCGGAGCAAGGAGCCCGATGTGGGACTCGATCCCAGGACGCTGGGATCACGACCCGAACCGAAGGCAGCTGCTTAACCAACTGAGCCACCCAGGCGTCCCTCCCCCCTCATGATTCTTAAAGGAAGGTCTGGACCAAGGACTGAGCAGGGATCATATGTTTTTATTTTCCCTGCTTCTTTCCCATGTTTTAGAGTAAGAAAGAAACATCAGAAGAAAGAGAAATATGCCCGAGAAATATCAAGTTGCAATTATTGATTTTAATTTAGTAATTTTAGGAAAGTCATCTCCCACTGATATTCATTCAAAGCTGCCTGTCAGGACAGTGGAGCTTATTGGCATACTTGAATGCATTTACATTATTTTCTCTGTTTTAGAATTCAATATAAAATTCTTTCTGAAAATACCTCACAACTCAGACTTTTTCCCCCTCTAGAGAATGAAGTTATTATTAGATCTTCTTTTACTCAAACCAGAAAAAATGAGACAAGGTCAGAGGGAAGGTGTTAGAATATTGCAGATCTACCTCAAAATGCCGGCATTGTTAGAATTCTCATTCATGGCTCCCCCTTCACTCGCCCTAGGATGGCCTCTAGAGGCACAAGCCACTCTGCTCCAAGAGCCTCAACCTCAGATATTTTTCAGTGGAATTTTCTCATCTTACTGCGCAAAGTTGCACCAACAAAATAGAGAGTATTGGGAACATATTTGCGGGTGGGAGAGGAGGGAGCCTGCCGTGGGGTTAACTGCTGTTCAGAGCTGAAAGAAATGATGCATAGAGTCCTCAACCAGAATCTCTGCGCCATGTTTTACGAGGGTACAGAAAGAGATGTGGGCTTCCTCAGCGGCATTTATAGTTCAGAGATGTAATTAATTCGTGTATATCGAACTCCTGATACACGCCAGGTGCTGTGACATGCAGCAGGCATACACGCTCATAATGTGGCAGTGAACAAAGCAGCCCATGGCCATGTTTTTATGCAGTTTACTGGTTTGAGGTTGGTTCTGATTCCTCACGATAGAAACTCAGGATCTAGAATAGTGGTCATCCCACATAGAGTCACCACATCTGATGTCCTTGTTTGTTTGCTTTTTCAGATTGGATATCCTTGTAATTCAAAGTTAGTATCTTCCTTAGCAATACCATTTGCCCTTAGATTTTATTTGCCTGATGATACTGTTGCTACACTAACTATCTTCTGTTGAGTATGTGTCTAAAGCCGCTTTTTGAGTGTCAGTTAATTTCGATTTCCTGGTCATTTTGTTTTAGTCTCTTGTGAGCAACACAGAACTAGATTTTGTTTTTTATTTATTATTTATTATTATGTTTTTTATTTATTATTATGATTTTAAAAAATATTTATTTATTTATTTGAGAGTGACAGAGAGTGAGTGGTGGGCGAGGGGCAGAGGGAAATGGAGAGAGAAGGAGAGAATCTCAAGCAGACTCCCCGCTGAGCACAGAGCCCAATGTGGGGCTCCATCTCATGACCCTGAGATCATGACCTGAGCTGAAATCAAGAGATGGACACTAATTGACTGAGCCACCCCGGTGCCCTCAGAGAACTAAATTTAAAAGATCTAATCTGATCCCTTTCTTTTCTCCCTCTTGTTGTGTAGTTTGTGCTCTCAGTTCTCAGATCGATTTCTTGGGTGTTCAGAATGATTTGATACTTATCTATATGTGTTCGAGGGATAAGACAAGCATAGGGTCCCCCTACTACTCCACCACTTTAACTCCTCACCTAATTGGATTCCTTTCATCTGGAGTCCCCATCTTCCAGTAATTCTCCAAAAAGACCAACATAAAGAGAAAGAGGAGGGGCCCCCACTATATTCTCTAGGCTTTTTAGAAAACATGGAGTGGTTCCTTTGGCCACGTACATGCAAATATACGATTTGTGAACATCAAGGGAACCAGCACTGTTCGAAAAGGAACACCCACACATGTTACCATGGCAAAGCTGGAAGAGTCTACAACATTTCCCAAGATGCTGTTGGCATTGTTGTAAACCAACAAGGGTAGGACTGTTGCCAAGAGGATTAATGCATTTTAAGCACTCAAAGAGCAGAGATAGCTGCCTGTACAGTATGAAGGAAAATGAACAGAAAAAGAAGGAAACAGAAGAGAAAGGTACTTGGGTTCAAAGGAAGCTCCAGCCTATTCCACCCAGAGAAAAACACTTTGTGAGAACCAATGGAAGGGAGCCTGAGCTCCTGGAACCCACTCCCTATGAACTCACAGCATGATAAGTGTAAAAAAAAAATAGAAGACCTGAGGCCAATCAATCAATCAATCAATCAATCGAATCTGATAGTCTTTAAATCGTTTTCATTTAAGAAATATGTGTTCAAGTGTGCGTGGGTAGCTCAGTCAGTTAAGTGTCTGCCTTCGGCTCAGGTCGTGATTCTGGGCTCCCCCCTTGCGGGGAGTTTCCTTCTCCCCCTGCTCCTTCTCTCTTATGATCACTCTCTTTCTCTCTCTCTCACTGATAAATAAATAAAATCTCTCCTTTTTGGGGTGCCTGGGTGGCTCAGTGGGTTAAAGTCTCTGCCTTCGGCTCAGGTCATGATCTCAGGGTCCTGGGATTGAGTCCCGCATCGGGCTCTCTGCTTGGCAAGGAGCCTGCTTCCTCCTCTCTCTGCCTGCCTCTCTGCCTGCTTGCGATCTCTGTCTGTCAAATAAATAAAATCTTAAAAAAAAACAAAAACTCTCCTTTTTAAAATCTCTCTTAAAAAAAAAAAAAGAAATAATGTGTTTGGATTTATTCTAATTCTTTTCTTTAGTGTAGTTTCTTTTTCCTGTACTGGTTTAAAAGCTTTAGGTCATGTTGCTATTCTTTAGCAATTGCCCTTAAATTCTTGCCATTCATTTTAACTGCATAACTGCATACTCTTTCCTATAAAATTTGAAGCTATTAAATATTTATTTCTTCTGCTCATGGGAGAAAAGTACTTTTTGCTCATGGGAGAAAATGCACTGATACTCTCCTTCACATCTTTCTTGGAATATTTGTCTAGAACCATAGTTCTGTGTTAATTATTTTTGTTTAAAATTTTCATTTAATAATAGTTGATACGTGCAAAGAAGTAGGTGTATCCTATAAATTATGATATACCACTTATTCATTAAATTTTTTATTTTTAAAAACTAGTTTTACTATGAATTGTATTTCATGTTATATTTTACCTCTTCTGCTTGCTGAAATGTATTCCGTAAAGCTGTTCAGTCAGGATCTATGGTAAATCCTCTGAATTTTTGAATATATGAAAATATATTTATTTTGCTGCCACTCTTAAGTACTATTTTAACTATATATAGAATGTCAGCTTGACAGTTATTTTCCCTTAGTATTTTAAGGTTATAATGTAATTATTTTTAGATATATTTTGTTTTCATTAAGAAGTCTTTTGTTGATAGAATTTTTACTTTATTGACCTTTATGCTTTACTTTTTGGGAATTTTGTACATTTTTTCTTTGTCTTTAATGTCCTGAAGTTTTACTCTCGTGTATTTACAAGGAAATTTGTAATGCATTTAAAAAAATTGAGGTACAGTTGACATACAACATTATATTAGTTTCAGGTGTACAACATAATTGCTTGATATTTGTGTATATCATGATATGATCACTACAGTAAGTCTAGTTAACATCTGTCACCATATAGATTTAGAGAAATTTTATTTTCTTGTGATGAGAGCTTTAAAGATTTACTCTCATAGCAACTGCTGGATATATGATAGAGTATTTTTAATTATTGCCACTATGCTGTATATTACCCCCCCAGGACTTATTTATTGTATAACTGGAAGTCTGTACCTTTTGAGTTTCTTCACCCATTTCACTAACTCCTTTTACCTCTCACTTCATGTCTGGCAATCTGTTCTCTGTATCTGTGAGTTCATTAAAAAAACCTTTTATTTTTTAAACATAAGGAAATTTAATTTTTGTTTTTCACACCTAACATTTAAGGTATGCTTTTACTGTGTGTACTTATGTTTTCCTTTAATTCTGAAGTTTTCAGCCATTTTCTTTCAAATGCTACTTCTTAATCTTTTCCCTCTTTCCTCTCTCTTGGAACTCCTATTAAATACACATTTGAGCCTCTTAATTCATCGTCTTTATCTCTTAACTTTCTTTTTACAATTTTCCTTTTTAAATCTCTCTGTTCTGCTTTCTGGATTGATTTTTTATACTGTCTTACGAATCACTAATTTTTCTTAGAAAGTGTGCAGAATAGTTTAACTTCATGAATTAGATTTTTATTTAAATGATTATAATTTTATTTCTCATTTTTCTGTTGGTTCTCTTGTGTATCCACCTTTTCATTCATATCTGCCTTTTTAAGATGTTTATCTTTTTTGGTATATAATTGCTTTCTTAATCTCTTTGGTGATGGAAAAAAAACTTATTTAAAAATAATTTCGAAATTGTTCCGTTACTTGCATTTTGTTGGTAATGAATTGGCCTCTTGATTTTCTCTTATAGGCTTTTTTATTTATTTGGGAGAAGAGAGTGCTCAAGAGAGAATGAGTGGGGTGAGGGCATAGGGAGAGGGAAAAGCTCAAGCAGGCTCCATGCCCAGCTCAGAGCCCAACATGGGGCTCGATCCCATGATCCATGAGATCATGACCTGAGCCAAAATCACGAGTCAGACACTTCACGGACTGGACCACCAGTGCCCTGGGTCTGGCTTCATGTCCTTTTCCCCCTTATGCTTTGGAATTTGAATATGCAGGCTCTTCTTAGGTGTGTGGTTTTTGCTTTTCCTTTCTTTTCATTTGTTTATCGCCTCTATCAGTTTCACGGTTGCCTCCACTTGGCACGTCTCAGCTAGTTGAGGAGTGAAACTGAGGACGAAGAGTCCGAGTCCTGTGGCAATTTGAGGCTCAGCTGTTGAGATCACAGGTGGTGAGGTCCAGTCCTGTCGTGAATTTCCTCTCTTTCCTGCTACCACTGCATAGCCAGAGCTGAAAAGGAGCCACCAAGTTTTAAGGTTCTTTTAAGAGGTGGAAATCCTCCTTTAATACCTGCTTTCATGCCTTCAGCTTAGTTCCCTACCATGTGCTTTTAGTCCCAGTTACCTGGCAAGGATTGAACAGTATCCTTGCTTATCACTGTGTTTTTTCTTTTCTTTTCTTTTCTTTCCTTTTCTTTTCTTTCTTTCTTTCTTTTTTTAATAAAGATTTATTTATTTGAGAGAGAGTGAGCACAAGTTGGGGGTGGGGGAGAGGAAGAGGGAGAAGTAGGCTCATTGCTGAGCAGGTAGCCCAATGCGGGACTCGATCCCAGGACACCAGGATCAGGACCTGAGCCAAAGGCAAACACTTAACTTACTGAGCCTCCTGGGCACTCCTTGCTGTGTTTTTCTTATTTTGTTCCTAATCCACAGAGCTTTTTATTTTTTTAGGTATATCTTTCAAACAATATATTTTAGTTATCATTTCCACGTATGACAAAGTCTCACAAATGTCTTTAGTACAAGCAAATAAGATTGAATGATTTAGTAGGACAAACCACTTCTGAGTATAGAATTGGAGTTTGATCTAAACTGAAAAAACCCAGTTGCTTTGCCACAGGTGGGGTGCTTGAGGTGAAAAAGGGGAAAAAAAGTTTCAGAGGTTAAGAGACAAGACTGGTTTTCTTGCCTTCCGTTGCCCCATCAGCAGAGTAATCAGGCTGTGTAAGCAGAACTAATGTATAGTGATCCTCCATTAAACTGTTGATTGTCATTCCAGTAACTGTCCCCAGTTGAGGCCATTTGGAAGACTTTGAAACTGAGTGATTTATAGCTGTCCCACAGTTGTGCTTTCTTAGATGTTGAAACATTGCAACACATTTAACTTGAAACAGGAGAAAAAGAATATTAATAATTTTAAAAGAAAATACATCTATTTATGCTCAAACTCGACTTGTAGATAGAACAGATAGCAACTGAAGTTCAACTTTATTTCAGCTGGTTGAAGAAACCTGGGCTGAAAATAATTTTTATTTTTAGGAATACCAGAATGATTTGGAGGACATTAAGTCAAAATTTCAAAAGAAATTCACACCACATTTCAATGCACACAAATCATAGTTGACATTTCTGTGGTTGCCCTCAAAGGTTATGAGAGTGAATCCTACACAGGCACATTTTTGAAAAGAAACAGATTGGGTTAACATTTAAAATAGGTACCCCAGGGGTGCCTGGGTGGCTCAGTGGGTTAAAGCCTCTGCATTCGGCTCAGGTCATGATCCCAGGGTCCTTGGATCAAGCCCCACGTCGGGCTCTCTGCTGAAGGGAGCCTGCTTTCCCCTCTTTTTCCCTCTGCCTGCCTCTCTGCCTACTTGGGATCTCTGTCTGTCAAATAAATTAATAAAATCTTTAGAAAGAAAAAAAAAAAGGTACTCCAAGAAAACATAGAATCTCTGGAGTGTTGGAGTAGAATTTATGATTCCTGGAAATAGGCTAAAATTTGGCTGTAGATGGCTAAATTCTGGATTAAGGTATGTCCATTTGGCTCCAAGAAAGTTACTTTCTCTTTTAGGAGGTAGATCGGAGACAGATCAAGATATTTCCTAACTGAATCCATTCTGCACTTTTCTGGATTTGTTGACTCTTTTATATTGTAGTTTTCTTATCGATGTCATCATGATTGACCATGCTAATTATAGTGAATGATATGCTGACATGTATAGATACATACATGTGTATGTATTTGCTGAACAAAATTTTTCAAAAATTAAAAAATTTATATGGAAGATGATAAAGAGCAGACAGGAAGGAGAAACAAGACAGCTAAGGAAGGAAGGGTTTTCAAGATACTTATGGTTCTAAATGCCTCTGAAATTCAAGTAATATTTAATAACTAAAATGTAGAGTTTAAGGTGAACATTAGTGTATGATTTTAGACTGATATGATTTTTGTAGATCAGGTAATAGTTTAAGAACAGTTTTTTTTTACTACTAAAAACGATTTTTTTTAAAAAAAATTTCATTTATTTGACAGAGAGAGAGAAGCACAAGCAGGGGGGGAATGGCAGGCAGAGGGAGAAGCAGCCTCCCCATTGAGCAAAGAGCCTGATGTGAGACTCAATCCCAGGACTCCGAGATCATGACCTGAGCCAAGGGCAGATGCTTACCTGACTGAATCACCCAGGCATCCCTAGTTTAAGAACAGTTTAGAACAGCTGATTGCTTGCTCTGAATCTGTTCACAGATCATTTTAGTTTTTTCCTGTTCTGTTCACTGGAGGTATAGAAGTGTGGTGAGTATTAGAAAATGGAGTTTGAGTCAAAAGTAGAAAAGTGATTTGAATTTAGAAATTTAGAAGTTGAGCTGTCCTCTGTTAAGCAGAAATACTCTTCTTTGCTGGTTAGTCATAGAAAAGGATCTGGTGGTGGTAGCCTATCAACTCTTCTCCTGTTGGGGCTCATGTGGCTTTAGTTCATAATTGTCTTTGCAAATACTTGACTAGAAGCTTGAGGCAGGACTGGGGGCTGCAGGAGCTGGAGAAGGCTTTGTAAATCTTTGTAAAGATTTAGGTAAATGTCAACTGAATTAGGTATTTTGTTGGTGAAAGAATGTTTATTACAAAATACTCTCAATGTTCTAATGTTTCAGTCCTTAAGTATTTATTAAAAAAAATTTTCCAAAATTAGAGTAAAAATTCCTTTTCATTTTATGATAGGTTTGTAACCAAATTATTGGAAGACCTCATCTTCTTTGTGGCTGATGTACTCAATAATGGACAAGAAGTTCTGGATGTGGTTATCACTAAGCCAAACCGAGAACGTCAAAAATTAATGAGGGAACAAAACATATTGGCACAGGTGAATGTTTTCATATACTACATTGGCATATTTAGTTTTTTTGAATTGTAGCATCAGGGAAGTCCTTGTGTTAACTATTGCCGTGTAATAAATTACCCCAAGACTTTGAGGCTGAAAACAACAGATACTAGTTACACAGTTTCTGAATCTGGGAGTGGGTTAGGAATCTGGGAATGACTTGGGTGGTGGTTCTTGCTCAGAGGCTTCCACAAGGTCGCCTGTCAAGGTGTTGCCTGGGGCTGTAGTCATCTCAGGCTTAAACCGAAGAGGATTCACTTCCCAGCGCACTCCCACGAGCCTCTACTAGGACTGCCTTGAGACTGGGAAGCTTCTTTCCATAGAAATGAGGGATCCAAGAAAGAATAAGAGAGGGCACCTAGATGGAAGCTACAGTCTCTTTAATAACTCAGTCTGAGACGTGACATCTTACCAGTTCTGTTGTGTTCTAGAGTCAGTTCCAGGAGGCAGGGATCAGTGGGGCCATGTAGAGACAGCTTCCTGCAGACCTCTCACAAAACCTACAGGGTCAGACTATCTCCAGAAAACATGCTGGAATAATTTTCTAGGTAGAATTTCCAGGATGACTTGGAAAGTGCCATCTCCATCTATTTCCTACTTCTGTCTCTCTCTTCCCTAGAAAGTGGGGCAGTCTAGTCATCAGCTCACAAGTCCTCTGCACAATGTTCTAGCTTTTTCCCTGGAAGTCTAGAGCTGCACTTATACTATGTCTTTCAGAAATTGTTCTTAACACACCGGTAAATTAATTCCTTCCTGATAATATACACATATGGGCATGCCTACTTTTCTGTGTGTGTGTTTTTTTTTAATGTGGTTAATTGTCATACACAGTAATGGGCTTCTGCAAGGAAGATACTTAAAAAATAAAAAAAAATCATGTTATTAATATATGTATTCTTGTGGAGTTGGGAAAGGAGAATAGTAGATATATTGCTAATTAATATTCCATGGCTGATTGTCTGAAAATATAAAATCAACATTTCTCTCAAAGAAAATAAAGGTTGCAAATCTAATGAGACAAAGGCTTTTCTGACATTAGCATTCTTTTGTATAAAACATTTGATTTCAAGGACTTTTAGGACCTCGAATGATTTATTAATATTATTTCAACTAACATATGTCTAATCTTTTATTTCAGTATTTTAAATATAAAATGCAAGGTTTAGTGAATATAAAATTATTGAAGTAATGCTAATTTGTACTGTAGTTCATGAACTTTCTGTTTTGGTTTCTTGTATTAATACTCATGCCCTTGTATAGGTGCATCCTCATAAAAATTTACTCATCCTACCAGCTCATCCCTGGGTGACCTTACCTGCTGTCCTGTTGCCTCAAAGAGTTAGATTCCTCAATACTTTTTAGCTGTTTCCCAGCTGCTCACCTTGGTATGATGTGAGTCATTACATACTACCAAGTGGCACTTTATTTATTTGAATCCTGATACATTCATTGATTTGGCGACATTGTTTTGTACCAAGAACAATAAATGAACTCTTTCTGAAAGAGGTTTGGAGGCAGTACTTGGAGGTCATTCTCTGATGTCAATTTCAGATGAAAAGTAAATGTTTCCTTTATATTATTTTGATTTTAAAAAGTTATAGAACATTAATAGAAGTAATTATAAAGCCTACAGAAATGAAACTTTTTTAGTTCATTTGATTATGTTCACATAATTTGGTACAACCCGACATCTTTATATTTTTAATTTAATTTAATTTTTTAAAAAGATTTTATTTATTTATTTGAGAGAGGGAAAGAGAGAGCATGAGTGGGGGGAAGAGCAGAGGGAGAGAGTGAAGCAGACTCCCTGCTGAGCAGAGAGCCTGATGCCAGCTGGCTCTTGAGATCTTGACTTGAGCCAAAGGCAGATGCCCAACAGAATGAGCCATCCAGGTATCCCTATGTTTCTTCTTCTTCTTCTTCTTCTTCTTCTTCTTCTTCTTCTTCTTCT
>NC_081562.1:67479742-67566041 GCF_022355385.1 Mustela nigripes
CTTCTTCTTCTCCTTCTCCTTCTCCTTCTTCTTCTTCTTCTTCTTTCTTCTTTCTTCTTTCTTCTTTTTTAAAGATTTCATTTATTTATTTGACAGAGAGAGAGATCACAAGTAGGCAGAGAGGCAGGCAGAGAGAGAGGGGGAAGCAGGCTCCCTGCTGAGCAGAGAGCCCTATGCTGGGCTCCATCCCAGGACCCTGAGATCATGACCTGAGCTGAAGGCAGAGGCTTAACCCACTGAGCCACCCAGGCACCCCCTATATTTATTATTTTAATAAAATATAATTTCTAAACAAAATTAAGTATTTTATTGAAAAGTTTTTGTCAATTTAAGGAATCCTTTAAATCCTTAAGGTATTTTTGTTGTTGTTGTTGCTTAGTATGTTGGTTCTATATTCTAAATCATCTTTTTCCTTTACCTGAATTCTACTCAAATATTACAAAAGTGTGTTTGAGTCAGTGTATTTATTTGTAAAACATAAACCTCCCGTTCATCAGAATAGGTGTTTTGTTTGTTTGTTTGTTTTTTCCCAATAGGTATTTGGGATTCTCAAAGCACCCTTTAAAGAGAAGGCAGGAGAAGGCTCAATGCTGAGACTTGAAGATCTGGGGGACCAAAGATACGCTCCCTACAAGTACATGCTGCGGCTGTGCTACCGTGTGCTGAGACATTCACAACAGGACTATCGGAAAAACCAGGTGGGAGGCTGCTGTCGTTGTCTCTGTTTAACGTTTTTGTTAAACTGCTTTGCCTCTGCTTCACATTTAAAGTAAAAGCAAGGTTCTTTGGTTACTGTTCTCAAATACATAAAATAGGAATGGGAATTTCCACTCTGCAATGAAATGTTTTATATCGACAACACATAAAAATGACCTGTAAGTATTTTTGTGCTGACGTCTGTATTTATTCTTCTATGTATAAGTAGAATCTCTGCGGGGAAGATGTCTGAGGTCCTTGTGCATGGTTAGCTTTTGCTAGGCAGGAGGCATGCTGGATGTGTTATATAAAGAGGAGGTAGACATTTCTTGATATTTCTAGGAACACGTGAAGATCCACATCCTCATGTGTAGGCCAAAGACTTCCTTGTCTGGGGGTGAAGATGTGGCAGGTATATCTGAAACATAAAGGGAGAGGTGAAATGGAGACATGAGAGAGAAAAGGCAGCATTCTGGGAATTGAAAAGAGAGAGAGAGCTCAGTGCGGCTGAGTGCCCAGGCAGGATGCTTGGAGAAGGAAGTATTTGAGGAGGATGAGACTCATTTTCATAAATTGTATGGGAACAGGCATTTCAGTGAAGAACAGTGTATAAAGAGAGAGTGATGGGTACTAAAAAAGGGCACTTTTGTTCCAAGAGAGTCATAACTGGAGCATAGGGAACCTAGGGCTCAAGCTAAAAGTTACTAATGGCAAATGAAATTTCTTTTAAGTCTCACTTTTATCTTAAAAATACACAATATTGGGATGCCTGGGTGGCTCAGGTGGTGGGGCGGCTGCCTTCAGCTCAGGTCATGATCCCAGCGTCTTGGGATTGAGTTCCACATCGGGCTCCTTGCTAGGCGGGGAGCCTGCTTCTCCCTCTGCCTCTGCCTGCCACTCTGTCTGCCTATGCACACGCTCTCTGACCAAAAACAAACAAACAAACAAACAAACAAACAAACAAAACCCCACAATATTTTCCAATGTGTTTAATAATATGCATTTGTTTAATATAAAGTTATTGAAAACTAATTATCATTTCCTAAATTAGCATCCTGTGTTTCTCTTAGCCAGTTTGGGAGAAAAGTGTGGATTCAGTAAATTTCATTGATTAGTTTAGTGGGAGAGAGAGAGGCCTGGTGAGACAGGTTGGGCTGAGCCACTTAGGCCAGGACATCAGGCCCAAAGGCTGGCATTTATTTGGGAATAGTCAGTTGTGTTAATTGAGTGCTTGCTTCCTACCAGGCCCAGTTCTAAGCACTTTTCATAACTTAACTCAGGTAAGATGAGGAACTGAAGCACAGAGAGGTTAAATCACTTGCCAAAGATTATACAGTGCTAAAATCAGAGCCAATATTCAAACCCAGACTCTTAATCACCACATTTTGCCTCTTAGTAGTTTGAAAGTTTTTTGGCAAGAAAAAAGAATTTGCTTTAAGAAAAATCTGTTCAAATACATTGGCTTTGAAATTCTATTTCAAGATTGAAGAAGAGTCTAAAAAGAATATGTAAAATAGACTAGTTAGAAGATAAATAATTTGGCAAGGAGCAAAGGAGCGAGGGAGAGGACAATATAAACAAATCTTTAATGACTTCTGAATATAATCCTATTATAAACAGCCTTTCCTTCCAATTAGAAATATTGCTGTTGAAATTCTTTCCTCCAGCTTCCCTGCATTGCATTAAAATGGAAGAGAAATCAAGTTCCAGGATGTTAAACGGTGGACCTTCAAGCCCTGAGAGAATCGATGTCCCAGAAATCCCCCAATATTAAGGCTCTTTTTATTCTGTGGGGACCTGAGGTGGAGATGGGGGCTAGAGGTTGCTAACTGTATGCCACCTCGCCTCATTTGTCTTCTTGGGTCTGGAAATATCTACTTTGCTAGATAAGCCACAGCTCCACACACATGAGCAGTGCATGTTAGAGAGCTTGGATTAACTGGAGAAACCAACAGGTCTACAGAATTTACCTGGTGCTATGAGTCCCATGGGCTCAGAATGTATGCCATTCTTGACTGTGCTCAGCCTTTGGAGGGGTCTGAGGAGCTTCCATTCTATAGCACTGCCCTGGCTTCAGTGCCCCATCTCCTTGGGTGTGGTTGTTCAGCTGGTCCTGGTAGATTCCCACGGCAGTACATCTTAACTGATGTCCTTTCTTCATCTGGCACACAAAATGTTTTCTCACTCTTTTTAGTCTTAGCTGGGGACTCCTGCCCCTAATGTGTTGAGGTGTCTGCAATTTCTCCTCTGAAAACATTCATTCTTCTGATAAGTGGAAACATACGCACACTGCCCCTGTAATTCTTCTTCTTTGTTCTTAGTTTACCTGACCCAGGCACATCACTACTCCAGGTAAATGATTATTCCCTTTAGGGGACCTGCTTTCTGGGTTTCTTTAGAGCATATGACTGTAGGGGGGGCACTCTTTGTCTCTTTTGGGCTCTCTTTCCAAGGTGTAGATCATTGAGCTGACAAAAGAGTAGAAGAATCACCAGTACCCACTGGGGGTTAGATTTTGTTTTCCTTTATGTTCTCATGCATGCTCCAACTCAATTTCAGTGATAGTTGAATAATCTTGTTCTCATTTGTTTTGAATCAGGAATGCTTTTGTTAAGCATAGAGCAGCTTTACTTTCTACTTTTTGTGTAATTGTCTTGTTTTCCTTTCGCTCATCTGTATTGTACAGAGTCTTAAGAGGGAGTTCTTTTGTGATTTGCTAACCCAGGTCTTTAAGGTTGAGGGTCTACTTACTATTATTTATAGAACCTCTAACTTGATTTGATTTTTTTTTATCAGTATCTTGATCTATTTATCAAATATCTTGGAGGTTTGCCTTATACTAGAGTATGAATACAATAGTCATGAAAGTGTGTAAATCAATACATGTCTTTAAAATGATACACTAACAGAAGACATTTACTTAACTGGTTACTCAATATAAAGCTATCATTTTGAAAGGCCACAAAATTGCTGCTTAGAGTATAATTAGATTTGTGCAACCTGTATCATTTTCAAGGAGTAGCTAGGTTCCAGTAAATTTTACCTAAGGCAAAAATACTTTCCAATCAATAAATATGCCCATTATAGAACCAGAAATATATTCCCAACGAGAATCCCCAAGAATCTGAAGTGAGAACTGTGGAGTGTGGAAGGGGTTAGTTACCAGGTCTGTCTATGGTTGTGTGGGATTCTTGCTTGTACACAGAATGTAGGACATGAGCAATAGTGACTTGGAAGTTAGAAGAGTCAGTGTGGAGAAGGAGGAGCAGACTAAGTCATGCATGACTGAAACTCTCTGGCTTTTTCTTGCTCTTAGAATAACATTTTGGCCCTTTACCCTGTCTCCCAAGGACCTACCTCTTCAATTTCAGCTCTTGTTTTCTGCTTCATGTACTACACTTTAGCTACGCGGGCCACCTTTGTTTGTAGAGCACAAAGAACGTGGTTCCACTGCCTACCTAGATGTTTCTCTCCCCATGGCTGCCCCCTTTTGATCATTCCTCTATTTTCCATCCCAGCTCAAGCTGTCCCTTTGTTTCACGTCACTTATTAACATATAAAAGGATCATATTTATTATCTCCTTTACTGCCTTTTTTTCACAGTGAGAGGTAAGCTTCACGAGAACTCACCTATCTTGTTTGGTGCCATATATACGTCTAGTCTCTCAAACGGCCAGGAATGTAGTAGGCTTTTAAGAAGTACTTATGGGTTGAATGACCTGGTCACTGAAGTGATTGATTATTCATATTATCTTGTATGGTAGCTTTTTAAGATAAAAAGTGGTATGGGATTTTATCTTTATTTTGAAGAGAAGATTTAATAGATTTGGATATGCACAAAAAAGAAATCACTGCAAGTCAGCCTGGGCTCTTCATGTAACAGGATAGATGTCAAGCCTCATGAATGAAATATCAGAGTCATTTTCTTTCTGTAGTTATGATACAGTCAATGGTTATGACTTTTAGTTTGAACCAGAAGAAGGGCCTCTGTTAGGCATGCAAAATTTATCATGTCGAAAGAAATTGTTATTTTAACTAGGTTTATTTTTGTGTTTCCTACCTATGCTTTCAGAATATAAGTACCCACATTAAATATTTCTATGTATATAATTTTCTATTATAATTTAAATTAGGCATATGCTCATATGTTTCAATTTCCTTTCGCAAGAAGCCATATTTATCGAAAGATTATTGCTTTTCTTTGGACGATGCAGTTGAGTTTTTGTTATGAATAAATTAATCAATATTGCTGACTCTAATAGAACCTGTTATTGCTAAGCTGTTTGGCAGCATATTCTGACAGTCTTTCTTCTTTGCAGGAATATATTGCTAAGAATTTCTGTGTCATGCAGTCCCAGATTGGCTATGATATTTTGGCAGAAGATACCATCACAGCTTTGTTGCACAACAACAGAAAACTACTAGAGAAACATATCACAGCAAAAGAAATAGAAACATTTGTCAGTTTACTCAGGAGAAATCGTGAGCCAAGGTTTGAAGTGGTTATGCAGTATTCTTTACTAGTGGGGATTGTGCTTTATTTTATTTTATTTTATTATTATTATTATTTTTTTTCTTTGCAAAAGAGCTTTTTGCTTTATTTTTGGAAGGTTTTAAAAGTTGTATTTTTTTTTTTTTTTTTTTTTAAGATTTATTTATTTGAGAGAGAGGCTGCATGAGTGGCCGGGAGGGGCAGAGGGAGAGGGGGAGAGAATCCTCAAGCAGACTCCCTGCTGAGCACAGATTCTGATGCAGGAGTTTGATCCCATAACCATGAGATCATGACCTGAGCCAAAATCAAGATATAGACCCTTAACTGATCGAGCCACCCAAGCAGCCTGTAAAAGTTGGAATTCTTTCACGTCACTAACTTTCATGGACAAAACTATGTTAGATTTGCTTTTATAATAATTATGAATCATAGAGTTATTACCTTATAGGAAATTAAAACATTTTATAGACATATTTAAATATGAGTGACTTTCATTTTGATCTTTTATGTTTTTATAGCAATTCTAGTTTTTCAAAATATTTTCATGTACATTGCCTTAAGTCCTTATACATTTCCATGAGGTACACTGGTTGTATATTATTGTAATATTATCAATATATTATATATTCTTTTCATTTTATTTTATTTCTTTCCAGTGTTCCAAAATTCATTGTTTATGCACCACACCCAGTGCTCCATGCAATACGTGCCCTCCTTAATACCCACCATCAGGCTCGCCCATCACCTCATTCTCCTCCCCTCCAAAATCCTGTTTGTTTCTCAGAGTCCACAGTCTCTCATGGTTTGTCTTCCCCTCCAATTTCCCTCAACTTCCTTCTCCTCTTCATCTCCCCATACCCTCCGTGTTATTCCTTATGCTCCACAAATAAGTGAAATCATATGATAATTGACTTTCTCTGCTTGACTTACTTCACTCAGCATAATCTCTTCCAGTCCCATCCATGTTGATACAAATACCCATGTTGGGTGGGTATTCATCCTTTCTGATGGAGGCACAATACTCCATTTTATATATGGACCATATCTTCTTTATCCATTTGTCTGTTGAAGGGCATCTTGGCTCTTTCCACAGTTTGGTGACTGTGGCCAATGCTGCTATGAACACTGGGGTGCAGATGGCCCTTCTTTTAACCACATCTGTATCTTTGGGGTAAATACCCAGTAGTGCAATTGCAGGGTCCTAGGGAAGCTCTATTTTTAATTTCTTAAGGAATCTCCACACTGTTTTCCAAAGTGGCTGCACCAACTTGCTTATTATCGTAAATTATTATTCACACTTTAGAGATGAGAAAACAGCCTAGATAGCAATTTGCACAAGAATACCCCAATAGTAAGGAATGTTACCATAATATCATCATTACTTATGAATAATATTATGGTAATATTCCTTACTATTGAGGTATTCCATCAAATTCACATTTTTTTTTAAATTTTAATTTTTTTATTATGTTCTGTTAGTCGCTATACAGTACATCCTTAGTTTTTGACTTAGTGTTCCATGATTCATTGTTTGTGTATAACACCTAGTGCTCCATGCAATTGGTGCCTTCCTTAATTCTCCTTGCTGGGCTAACCTATCCCCCATACCCTCTCCCTTCAAAAACCCTCAGTTCTTTCCTGAAGTTGATAGTCTCTCATGGTTCATCTTCCCCTCTGATTCCATGTCCCCCTTCATTTTGCCCTTCCTTCTCCTAATGTCCTCCATGCTCTTCCTTATATTCCACAATTCTGTTCCACATACAGCTTTACCTAGAAGAAATGAATGCAGATAAATCAAGCAAATTGAGTTTTCTTTCTTCATTAGCACAGCAAATAAATGTTAGAAGGTAAAAATGGGCCTTTGACTCAACTAGGCCATGTTCACTTTTGTTGACTGTGCTGTTTTCCTATTTTACTCAATACAGCATTAACTTTCATCTGCTTTTGTTTTGTTATCCAGTTCGTGGATAGCCTCATTTTAGGGCAGATAGCTGATTTTCTAAACATAGTAAGTCACAGTGCTGTGGGAGGAATATCACCAGATAAATAGAAGAAAACTTATATCATTTTTTGAAACAAAATTTATATTAAACACAAATAATTGGATGCTTAATTTGCTTCTAATGATGCAGTACTCAGCGACATATTAAAAATGTTGCATGGAGCTATTAAAAATAGATATAAAAACTTACTTTCATTATATCCCCAAGGATATTTTTATTGTGCTGTTTTATGAAGTACCTTTTCTTAGTGTTCAATTTATTTTTTTTTCTCTTGCCAGGTTTTTGGATTATTTGTCAGATCTATGTGTTTCTAATACCACTGCTATACCTGTAACTCAAGAACTCATCTGTAAATTTATGCTGAGCCCAGGCAATGCAGACATTCTCATTCAAACTAAGTAAGCCCAGATAGGGGAGAAATCTTTTTCTGTTCATTATTTGTAAGCGTCGTAACTCCTGTCGTATTTGTGAATTAGCTCCTTAATTGAATTCATATGTATAATTTATTTCAAGGCTGGTTTCAATGCAAGTAGACAACCCCATGGAGAGCTCCATCCTCTCGGATGACATTGATGATGAAGAAGTTTGGCTCTACTGGATTGACAGCAACAAGGAACCTCATGGCAAAGCTATCAGGCACCTTGCTCAAGAAGCAAAAGAAGGCACCAAAGCTGATTTGGAAGTTCTTACCTATTATAGGTAAAGAATCATAATTATCAATCTTACATGTTTATTGAAATAAAATTCTCTGAAACCTCTAAAAGTCAGGTACCTATGAATAGGAAATTTTAAAAGTCATGTCAAAACAAAGGTAGTGGAAATATATAATATTATTTAAAGTCTTCAAAATAAAAGGTAACATCTGTGATTTCCACCTGCACAACTTGCAGTTTTCTGATTATTTTTCACTGATTTGGTTTTGTTGGGCAGCAGAGGGTTTTCTCCCTGTGATTGATCCATATGAGATGAGAGACATGATGGGACCATGGTGTTGGACTTGAGGGCTGGTGCTGAGCTGGGTGTGTTGATCCAGCTGCAGAGGTGGCCTCCGAGAAAGTTAGCCATCAGGAATGTAGAGAGTGTTTACAACTATGTGGAGTACTAGGGCTGGAGAGAAGCTGGTATGTATAGTTATGAAAGTTCAGTGGTGGCACTTGGCAGCAGAAGTCACCATGGTAGTTGCCTAAAGTCAGTATGTTGGGAGCAAGAACCTAGCTGGTATCTTTGAGTTTAAGGTATAGAAACCTCTAATGGGTGCCCTTGGAAAAGATTGGGCCCAGATGACAGGAATCTGAGAAAGGCCAAGCGTGCCTTGTGTTCCCCAATTTCTACAGGTATTGCAACAAAGCCAAGGCTAATTCTTGATCTCAGAGGTTATTGAATCCAAGTATAACTGATGCCATTTGGATAGGTCACATTTGGTTTGAGAACTGAGTGGATCTAAAGATAGAGCGTAGCTAGATATTAGGGCTGGAGCTGATTGGGATTGGGTAGGTGAGATGGTTTTGTGTGCATTGTTATCCATAGCCTTCAGGCTTAGTGTATTTGTAATCCTAGGAAACCAAAAATGGAGAGCCTAATGTGCTTTCTTTTCTTTCTTTCTTTACTTTTATTTTTTGAAGATTTTATTTATTTCTTTGAGAGAGAGAAAGAGAGAACAGGCAGTGGGGAGGGGCAGAGGGAGAGGCAGAGGCAGACTTCCTGCTGAACAGGGAGCCCTATGTATGGCTCGAATCCCAGGATCCTGAGATTATGACCTGAGCCAAAGGTAGATGCTTAACCGACTGAGCCATTGAGGTACCCCCCACCAATGACACTTTCCAACAGATACTTGTTGCTGGAACAAGTAAGAGAAATTGTAACATGAATAGATGTAGAGATAATTTCGTGTATTTGCTATCCTTTGATTACTTCACTCACTACTAAAAAAATTCAATTCCAGTGTCACGAACACTCAGAAGTTTTGGTGTTGTATGAAAGTAGTTGGTAGATATTGATTGATATTGTGCTGTTTAAGAACTTTATCAAGAGAAGACGAATAATGTAGCATGTTTCATATTTTAAAGGTACCAGCTAAACCTCTTTGCAAGGATGTGCTTGGATCGCCAGTATCTGGCCATAAACCAGATTTCTATGCAGCTCTCTGTGGATTTGATCCTGCGGTGTGTGTCGGATGAGAGCCTGCCTTTTGACCTCCGAGCGTCTTTTTGTCGCCTCATGCTCCACATGCATGTTGACCGGGATCCCCAGGAATCTGTGGTGCCTGTTCGCTACGCCCGGCTGTGGACCGAAATTCCTACAAAGATCACAATTCATGAGTATGTCTGGAAACATTTCCTGAGCAGTTTCCATTCAATAGATGAACTCAAAATCAAATGTCTTCAACTTTGAAATGAATATATGGAAGGGCATTTTTGGGTTGAGACTCAGGTTGTTAGTCTTTTTTTTTTTTTAACTGCTTTTATTTTTTAATTATTTTTTTTAAAGTTCTAATTTTAATTCCAGTTAGTTAACATACATTGTTATATTAGGTGTACAGTATAGTGATTGAATACTTCCATACGTCACCCTGTGCTCATCAAGGCATATGCATGCCTTCCTCCTATCAACTTGTTTAGCCCTCCTTCCCACACACCCAGGTTGTTAGTCTATCAAATACATATAAGATACTCTTTTTGGAGAGTAAAATGACAACTCTTGGTAATAGAAACATTCTGGAAACCAATAAGCAGAAATCGTATTTATAATAGGAGTAACAATTTTTTAAGTGCTTAATATTATGGTAGAATCATCTAGAAAGTTTAAATAAGTTACCTAAATTTAAGAAGCTGGGAAGCTATTGTACATATATTTTCCCATTTTTGAATGATTGCACTCAATTGAACTTGCTTTATATTCTTTCTTTCTAGATATGATTCTATAACAGACTCTTCCAGAAATGATATGAAGAGGAAATTTGCACTGACAATGGAATTTGTTGAAGAATACTTGAAAGAAGTTGTAAATCAGCCCTTTCCTTTTGGGGATAAAGAAAAAAACAAACTGACATTTGAGGTATTTAGTATAAATGATTAATTTGTGAGGTTATTCAGTTTTCCCTGTCAAGAGTTAGATACACTGAGCATCAAAGATTTTTTTCCCTCTAATATTTAGGATGTTTTTGGATTTGGGTAGTTTAGTTGATGAGTGTATGATTCCCTCTGCCATTGATTAAAAGACAGATTTGATGCTTTAATTAGACCTGATGTTCAATACAAAATATTTTGTTTATAATTACCTGTTACCTTCTGTTTTCCTGGATTTTGAGGGTTTCATTTATCTGTATAAGTTTTATTGCTTTTCATGAACAAAGATAATTTGCATACATTATAATTTGTTTGGATACATTTTACCCCCATCTCCATGGAAGTGAAATTTTTAGCCTCATTAAACTGAATTGAAATACCTTTGGTTTAATATCACTTGGGGGATATAGTGACAAAACTAGAGAAATGATGCCATTACCTGATACCTGGTGGATTAGGTATCTACTGGTGTATAACAGATCATCTCCTAACTTAGCCGAAAGCAACAAGCATTTATTATTTTACAGTTTCTCTGGGTTAGGAGTCTGGAAATTCATGGTTGGGTGGTTCTGGCTCAGGGATTCTCATGAATCCCTAAAACCATTGACTGGGGTTGCACTTATCTCCGGCTAGATGACCTGCTGCTAAGTTCACTCATGTGTATCTTGGTGGCCATATCTCTTTGCTGCCTGTTGACCGGCGGTTTCATCTTTTTGCCATGCAGGCCTTTCCATAGGCTGCCTTTTCCATAGGCTGCCATGGCATGGCACGCAGAGCAAGCCATTAGAAAGAGAGAGAGAGGCTAAGATGGAATTTGCAATCTTCTCAAACCTAGTCTTGGAAGTGGCATGCCATTACTTCTGCTGTATTCTGTTTGTCACACAGTCCATCCTTGGTGCATTGTGAAAAGAGACCATACTTTGGGGACCATGTTAGAAGCTGACTGTCATACCTAGAATGTCTTACAGTGTCCAGAAGACCACATAACAGCATAAGGAACAATTTATTTCTGGACAAATTCCTGTATAAAATCCATTTATTAAAGTAACTCATTAATGTAACCATTTATTAAGTGATATTGTGACTTAAATAAGTTAATATTTAGTTAAGTAGATCATCCTAATGTAAATTTCTTTAAACACCTTAATACATCTAAAATCTCTTTTTGGCTTCTTTGCTGGCTGTGGACCAGACTACCTCATCATGTCATCGGAGCTTTTTTTTTTTTTTTTTAAGATTTTATTTATTTGTTTGACAGAGAGAGAGATCACAAGTAGGCAGAGAGGCAGACAGAGAGAGAGGAGGAAATAGGCTTCCAACTGAGTAGAGAGCCTGGTGCAGGGCTCGATCCCAGGACCCTGAGATCATGACCTGAGCCGAAGGCAGAGGCTTAACCCACTGAGCCACCCACGCAGCCCGTCATTTGAGCTTTTGAGAGAGATGGCAAACTGACCTTATTTGGATTTGATTATAAACATGAATAAATCAGAGTTCAGTGGTTGCTTTTGCAGGCATTTTAATTCCTAAGTATTAGAGAATTAGAAAGTTTTGAAATACCTGCATTAATATAAAAAAAAAATCAATGTTAATTTCACGGGTACCTGGGTGACTTAGTTAGTTAAGTGTCTGACTCTTGAACTCAGCTCAGGTCTCGAACTCAGGGTCATGAGTTCAAGCCCCCCACTGGGATCCATACTGGGCATGGAGCCTACTTAAAAAAGAAAATCAATGTTAATTTCAGTTTATAATGTTTTTCTTTTGTTTCTTTCCCATTTCCCCTCCCTTTTTTTTTATTAAGGTGGTCCACTTGGCTCGGAATCTTATATACTTTGGATTTTATAGTTTCAGCGAATTGTTAAGACTAACAAGAACACTTCTGGCTATCCTAGATATTGTACAGGTCCCCATGTCATCGTATTTTGAAAGACTAAGCAAATTTCAAGATGGTGGTAAGAAATTTTTTTTTTAAGAGATTAAAATCAATTTTTAGCAATAGTATTGACTATTTGCTATAACAAGAGAAAGGTATTTCTGCCTCCCATCACCACTTCTTCACCTGCTTAGTAGTTTTTTAAAAAAAATTAAATTAAATTAAATTTTTTTAAGTGTTCCAAAATTCATTATTTATGCACCACACCCAGTGCTCCATGCAATATGTGCCCTCCTTAATACCCACCACCAGGCTCACCCATTCCCTCATCCTCCTCCCTTCCCAAACCCTCCATTTGTTTCTCAGAGTCCACAGTCTTTCATGGTTCGTCTCCCCCTCCAAGTTCCCCCAACTCCCTTCTCCTCTCCATCTCCCAGTGTCCTCCATGTTATGCCTTATGCTCCATAAGGAAGTGAAACCATATGATAATTGACTGTCTCTGCTTGACTTATTTCACTCAGCATCATCTCTTCCAGTCCAGTCCATGTTGATAAAAAAGTTGGGTGTTCATCCTTTCTGATGGAGGCATAATAGTCCATTGTATATATGGACCATATCTTCTTTATCCATTCATCTGTTGGGGTACAGATGGCCCTTCTTTTCACTTCATCTGTTTCTTTGGGGTAAATACCCAGTAGTGCAATTGCAGGGTCATAGGGAAGCTCTATTTTTAATTTCTTAAGGAATCTCCACACTGTTTTCGGAAGTGGCTACACCAACTTGCTTTCCCACCAATAGTGTAAGAGGGTTCCCCTTTCTCCACATCCTCTTCAACACTTGTTGTTTACAGTCTTTTTAATTTTGGCCATTCTAACTGGTGCAAGGTGGTATCTCAATATGGTTTTGATTTGAATCTCCCTGATGGCTAATGATGATGAACATTTTTTCATGTGTCTGTTAGCCATTTGTATGTCCTCTTTGGAGAAGTGTCTGTTCATGTCTTCCACCCATTTTTTTTGACACGATTATCTGTTTTGTGTGTGTTGAGTTTGAGGAGTTCTTTATAGAGCTTAGATATCATAACCCCATTGTCTTCAGTGTCATTTGTGAATATCTTCTCCCATTCCATGTGTTGCCTCTTTGTTTGTTGACTGTTTCCTTTGCTGTGCAGAAGCTTTTGATCTTGATGAAGTCTCAAAAGTTTATTTTCACTTACGTTTCCTTTGCCTTTGGAGATATATCTTGAAAGAATTTGCTGTGGCCGATGTCGAAGAGGTTACTGCCTATATTCTCCTCTAGGATTTTGATAGATTCCTGCCTCACATTGGGGTCTTTTATCCATTTCGAGTTTATCATTGTGTATGGTGTATGAGAATGGTTGAGTTTCATTCTTCTATACATAGCTGTCCAATTTTCCCAGCACCATTTATTGAAGAGACTGTCTTTTTTCCACTGTATATTTTTTCCTGCTTTGTTGAAGATTATTTGACCATAGAGTTGAGAGTCCATATCTGAGCTCTCTATTCTGTTCCATTGGTCTATGTGTCTGGTTTTTTGCCAGCACAACTTTGTAGTAAAGCTGGAAATCAGGAAACATGATGCCCCCAGTCTTCTTTTTCTTTTCCAACATTTCCTTAGCAATTTGGGGTCTCTTTTGGTTCCATACAAATTTTAGGGTCATTTGTTCCAACTCTTTGAAAATTACTGGTGGAATTTTGATTGGGACAGCATTGAAAGTATAGGTTGCTTTTGGCAGTATATAATTTTTGAGAAAAATTATGATCTTTTTTGTTGTGGGATAAAAACAAATCTATGGAGAAGTGGTTTTTAACATATACTTGCTAATGCATGTGTACAAATGAACAGTGATTCTATAATGAGACTAAGTGATAATAGGCTGGATTTATAAACTTTCTTAGCTGTTTATAAACTAAAAATTTGGAAGAAAAAGTCATAGATCAGTGAGTTCCATCTTTGGCAACTAATGTTATGGCTAATTCATTAGTGAAAATATTATGTGTTAAAAAATAAAAACATCTTAATATTTGTGATCATTTTGGTATGTGTCATATGATGGTTCTGCTTTATAGCAGGGCAAAGAGAAATGCAAAGAATTGGAACAGTAATGGTTATACCAGAGAAGCAGTGAATGAAAAACCAGTGGGAGAGGCAGTATAGTGAAGTGGATAAGAGAATGGGGTTTTGAGTCAGAGTGCTGTATTCAAATCCTGCCTTTACCATTTATTAACCTAGGCAAGGTACTTATTTTTTCCAAGAGTTTCTTTTCTCATCTGAGATATGAAGATGATAATAATAATATCTTCCCCACATCTTCCTTATGAAAATTAAATGAATGTATACAGTATACTCAAGGTTCTTACAACAGTGCTTATCTGATAACAGAATAATTTTATTTTCTTTATTGGTGATTGTCTTAGGTTGGATGCTTTGCAAACAGTGAGAGGTAGAGAATTGTTTTCAGAGGGTCTATTGAAGAATGTGTTCAGGTTATACACCTGTAAGGAAGTGAGGAAGGTAGGATTGGGCAACAGGAGTAGCTGATCCACACTGCATTTACAAGCGAGACATCATCTGATCCTATAGGTTAGCTCTAGAGCAGGGTGGCCCTTTATAGTTGTCATAAATTAAGGCAAAGGTACTGAATTTTGTATTCATGCATCAGCCAACCATTGGTTGATGGCTTATTCATGGAGTGGGGTGTGAATCCCTGGGTAAGACAGTTTCCTTTGGCCAAAGGTCATTCTTAGTGAGAGGTGTCATGGGAGGTCAGCAACTATGATGCTCCTCAACTGGGAGAAAAGAAAGGTGTCTTAACTCTAAACTCTAAAGAGGGGACCTGGGTAGAGCACAGTGTGTCCACTGGAGTCTCCACTACAGAGTTAAAAAAGTTAAACCAGAAATGTAATTTCATACTTAATGTATTTACTTAATATTCCTTAACCAGAAATATCTGGTTAAGGAAGATTAAGTGAGGAACTTACAGGTAGCTAAAGTAATTAATGCTGCCTAAATCTTTTTATTTTATTTTATTTTAATTTTTTTAAATTTATTTTCAGCATAACAGTATTCATTATTTTTGCACCACACCCAGTGCTTCATGCAATCCATGCCCTCTATAATACACACCACCTGGTACCCCAACCTCCCACCCCACGCCCCTTCAAAACCCTCAGATTGTTTTTCAGAGTCCATAGTCTCTCATGGTTCACTCCCCTTCCAATTTCCCCCAACTCCCTTCTCCTCTCTAACTCCCCATGTCCTCCATGCTATTTGTTATGCTCCACAAATAAGTGAAACCATATGATAATTGACTCTCTCTGCTTGACTTATTTCACTCAGCATAATCTCTTCCAGTCCCATCCATGTTGCTACAAAAGTTGGGTATTCGTCCTTTCTGATGGAGGCATAATACTCCATAGTGTTTATGGACCACATCTTCCTTATCCATTCGTCCATTGAAGGGCATCTTGGTTCTTTCCACAGTTTGGCAACCGTGGCCATTGCTGCTATAAACATTGGGGTAGTGATGGCCCTTCTTTTCACTACATCTGTATCTTTGGGGTAAATACCCAGTAGTGCAATGGTAAATACCCAGGAGTGCAATGACTGTTGCCTAAATCTTAATAATTTCTACATTTTCCAGAAATCTGTAGAGACCAATAAGAAGCAAATTTAACCATATAAATCCCTCACCTTCAGCAGAACTAGAAGACAGAGGACAATTCAAACATCAGGTGTAAGTAGAAATGTAGCATCAGTTTTCAGTAGAGCTGTCTCACAGGTTCTCACTGCAAGCCTTTGTAGACAGAAGGTTTTGGAAAAGCTGTGCAGAAGAGATAAAAAGAGATTGTCTGCAAAACACCCTCAGAAAGATAGTCTGTGCTAAGTGTGGAAATACTGACGTAGAATCTGGTAGACAAGAGCACTGAATAAAAAGGAAGGGGCTTAACAGTACTCAGGTAACAGCTGTGGAAATGCAATGCTTCTAGGGAAGAAGTGGGTTAATGTTCATCCCTAGGGATGAGGGGGAGTCATCCTTTGGAATCTCACGTTGAAGGGAAAAAGAAGTAAGATGATGAAATCCTAAGTTCCACAAGATAAACAACAACAACAACAACAACAACAACAACAACAACAAATTGAAGGAAATGTATGTAATTCCTTTCCATTGCCACCCACCATGAGCTAGAATTTAAAGGAATTGCACTTTGCCACTCTGACAGGAGAGGGTGTTCTTGAACTGAAGTTTATGTGAACCAGCTCAGATTTTCAGACTTGTCTAAGAAATGCAGACATGAAATCAATCCTCCTATATATGATGCTACTGTAAAATCAAAATAGAATGGAGAATCAAAACATTTCAGTTGATGGAAATTCTGCTCTGAAAACCAACCATGGAAGAAAAGAAAATTGTAACATGAGACTCTAAAGTGAATTAAGTATTTTCAAACAAAAATTGGGATTTGAAAACCACCTTGAATCATAGATTAAAAAACAGGTTAGACGTAGACCAAAAAATCAGGAGGAGATGAAATGCAAGTTTATTGGACACAGGAAAGATCTAGAGACTAAATCACATTATGAAAAGAATAGATTTGAAGAAAAGCATAATATGCACAATTGAAGAAAGGCAGGAAAACAATGAGAATGTCAGCGATATGAAGAAACAGGTAAAAAGAGTCAGAAAGAAAATGGTTGAAATGGAAGAAAGGCAAAGAAGAGCCATCATATGAATAATTGGAGTTCCTCTGAAGAAGAAAATTAAAACCATGGAACAGAACTTATATATAAGATTACAGTCCAAGAAAAAATTCTGTAAATAAAGAATAACCTAAGTTCTCCATGGTGTAATTGTCTGGAATGTTGATTTTAAGACATAGCATGATAAAACTGTAATATATACCGTATATTCAGAGAGAGTTGTGGTATGTAGGGGGAGTTGCTATGAAAGCAAGTGGAGAAAAAAACGAAAGGGTGTATAAGCATTCTGTATTCTTCTTGCATCTTTTATAAAAATTTAAAATTTTATAAAAATCAAAGCCTATTAACAATATCTGAATGAAAACAAAGGAAAAGCCAAGAACAGTAATGGTAAATCAAAGAACAGGGGACTTGCCAGTGGTCTATCCTATTTCTATTTTCTGAATCTCACCAATGAGAAACTCTTCTTCTTAACAGTCCCAGAGGGTACATAGGAGTTGAGATGTCCATATTAAAGATTCTTCTTGGCAGGATCCTTTTATAATCTCCAATTTACTCTGATCTAAGTCATTCTTGATAAGTTAGAAATTGATCTTCTCTATTGGTCTCTTGGTTTCAATGCTCACAGTCTGCTTTCAGAGTTTTACCCTAAAGGAAAGTTTTATTTTTCTCTCAAAATTTGTAAATATCTTGTTTGCACTGTCTCTGTCATGTCTGTGTCTGCCCTGTAAGATATGTATATATATATTTTTACTCTTTTATGTTATTTATAATTCTCATATTTTTCTCATGGACCCCATTCATCTCTGGACTTCTTAATCATTCTATCAGCAATTTGAGAATGATTCATTTTTTTCAACAAGAATTTATTGAGTTACTATTACATACCAGATGCTGTTCTACTCACTGGGAATAGAGAAGATAAAGTCCTTAGCCACAAGGAGGACAGACAATTAATAAATACAGAGGCAGAATCCATCTTTTTTCCCTACTGGAAGACAGGTGATAAACAAATAAATGTATACTATAACATCCCATGATATGAAGAAAAATAAAGTGGGACAATATGGAGAGTGGTAGAATAAGTGGGGAGAAGGGCAAAATAGACTGAGCAACCTCTGACATTTAAGCAGAGATCTACATAGGTCAAGGAAGCCAGCCCTGAGGCAGAATAAGATTGACTTGAGGGAGGAGTAGCCGGAAGGCCACTTTGGCTGAGGTAAGTAAAATGGGGGACAATAATAGGAGAGAAGGTTGGAGAACCCTGGATTATAGAGCCTTGCAGACCTGTGAATTTGAATTTTGTTGTGAGTTTGTTGCATGTCTTTTGGGAGGATTTGAGAAAGGATTGATATGGTCTGATAATTTTGCTTGCTGAGTAGAGAATGGAGAATACTGATGTGGGCATAATGGTAGGAAGACCATAGTTTGGAAGCTTTTAGGGAATTGAATGATGATGATGAACTAGAAGAAGAGTGGTAGATTAGGGGAAAGGGGATGATTTGGGAATTTTACAGTATTAACTGATAGGACTTGAATGTGGAATAAGAAGGAGGAGAGTCAGAGATTATTCCTAGGTTTTTTTTTTTTTTTTGAAGATTTTATTTATTTATTTGGCAGACAGAGATTACAAGTAGGCAGAGAGGCAGGCAGAGAGAGAGGAGGAAGCAGGTTCCCCACTGAGCAGAGAGCCCAATGCAGAGCTCGATCCCAGGACCCTGGGATCCTGGCAGAGGCTTCAACCTACTGAGCCACCCAGGCACCCCTGTTCCTAGATTTGAATTACCATTGGTGTGAATGTGGTGCTATCATCAAGGTAGGAAGGACTGGTGGATGAGGGGGTTGGAGGGAAAAATCAGGATTTCTGTTTGGGCACATTAGGTTTAAATACCTGTTGGGCATCCACGGGGAGATATTATGTCGACAACTTCAGAGTAATGTCAGGGTAGAAACTATAAATGTGAGAATTAGTGCATAGAAGACACTCAAAATATCAAACTGAATAAGATCACTTTGGGAGTGCTTGTTGATTGGGAAGAAATAAGGTCTAAAGATTGAATCCTGGGACCTCCAACATTGAGCCATGAGATGAGAAGAAGTCAGCATGAGAGACCAGGACAGAACAGCCAGGGCGTAAAGCAGGGCCCCCGGACAATGGGATATCTTGGAAGTCAGCAAAAAGTGATGCTAGATAATTGCAATTGTTTGTTGACTTATATAAATATACTTTCTACATAGCTAATATTCATTGAGTACTCTATGTGCTAAGTGGTTTTACATGGATTAACTTCCGTGTAGTGTGATTTGTGCTTAACAACGACACACACTATTGTTAAAATATGAGACATCACAATTTTACTCCAGTATTAAAATAAATTCATAATAGTTTTTATGAGCCAATTATAATTCTCTAAGAAACTTTGTGTTGTATCAATGGGAAATATCTATATATGTCTCAGTATAAACCGAGACTCAGAGGCTTCTGCTTTTTAAGACTCGTATGTTGAGGAGAAGAGTGTCTCTTGATTTGGGGAAATACCTTTTCCTAATTGGTAGAAAGGGGTTTATGGATTTTGGCTAGATTTTTGGAATCTGAAGTAATGTGCTTATTCCCTTTTAAGTAAATACCCAAGAATTCTGTTCTCCTAGTTTTTGGTGTATTGAAATTAATTTGAATTTAAAGACCATTTTTTCAAGATTCCTTCTCTTGATATCTGCAGATCAGGGAGTAAATTATTTTTCATACATTTCTGTGATTGGATACATAATACAAAATGTGAGAAAACATAGTTTATTATTAAGCATGATTTGATAACAGTTGTAATTGAATTACAGATAACCTTTGAGAGATGTTATGCTGGGCTTTCTTCCTTCCCTCGCCCCTAGAAAACCTTTCCAAGGAATTATTTTTGCTTTTACTAATGTTCGACGTTTATTTCATGTTAACTTGCATTATTAGCTTTCTAGAAAGTTTTATTTAAATGTACAAATATAGAAAAACCTATTCAGGGAGATTAATTAACTTGCCCAAGATGCACTAGTAAGTTAGCAACATTGCTAAGAGTTAAACCATAAGAAATTAGTTTTCCTATCATTCGTATCACTTGATTATTTATTAGTCAAATAAGCTAATATACATAGATATATTTTTCTTTATCTAGCCTTCAAATTTATTGATTGAGGAATGATGACATAAAGCTAGATTAATCATAACAAAATCTAGAGATAAAATCACAGTTTTATAGTATACAAAGCTTAGGTGTATCATGTTGCTACCAATATTGAGCCATACAATGTAAACGTAATGTTCTTCATTCAATGACTAATATTGTTTGCCATTCCTGCTTGGGGCCTTTGGAGATGCCTTAGTTATCCAGAGCTTCTGGAAAGCCATGATGATATTGAGGTCTATGGAAAGTGCTACTCAAATGGGTATTAGTCAAAGACCAACCAGGAAACAGCACACTACGTCAGGAAAGCTTCATATACAAAGGTGTGGGAAAACCACAGAGACAGTGTAGTACCATTGGACTACCATGAGGCAGTCCAATGAGCTACTATTTTAGAAAAATTGTAACTGAGGTTAGAATTTTTGTTCATAATTTTTTTAGAAGTGTATCAGTTCAGTCTCAAATACAGATATTTCTTTTTTTTTTAATATTTTATTTATTTATTTGACAGACAGAGATCACAAGTAGGCAGAGAGGCAGAGAGAGAGAGAGGAGGAAGCAGGTTGCCTGCCGAGCAGAGTGCCCGATGTGGGGCTAGATCCCAGGACCCTGGGATCATGACCTGAGCCGAAGGCAGAGGCTTTAACCTGTGAGCCACCCAGGCTCCCCAATACGGATATTTCTTAAGCTGAGTAAACGAAATAGAGAGTTTAAAACAAAAGGAAATTGGGACAAAGCAATGTCATATGCCTCTAGATGTGAGCTACTAAGAAGGACATAATATCACCCAGTAAGTATCCCTGACAAAAATTCAGTTTCCAGTTAATCATGGAGAATTATGAGGCAAGTATAAATTGTGGGGTATTTTGTGGAAGAACTGGCTTGAACTTTTCAAAAATGTCCATGTCATGAAAGAGAAAGGCTAAAAACTGTTCCAAATTAAAGGAGATTAAGGAAACATGACAACTAGATACAATATGTGATTTTGGATCAGGAAAAATAGCATCTACAGAAGACATTATTGGCACAATAGGTGAAATTCGAATATGGATTGTATATTAGGCTGTGGTAGTAGATCAGATTTCTTGAACTTTATAATTGTACTATGGTTATGTAAGAGGATGTTCTTGTTTTTACTGAATACAAGGTGAAGAATTGAGAGTCAAAAGGTCAGGATGTGTGGAACTAACACGTAAATAGTGCAGGAAAGATACATATTTATGTACGTAGTGAGAGAGAGAGAGAGAGACAGAGAGAGGATGCAAATACAGCCAGATTCGTGAATCTCATAAAACTGGGCAGAATGTATTATAGGAATTCTATAATACAAAGAACTATTCTTGCAACTCTTCCCATAAATTTGAAAATGTTTCAAAACAACATGTTAACGACTTAAATAATGAGCCACGTAGGAAAATGATTTATTATATATAAGATGACACCTCAAACTTATAAAGCATTATTTTTTGTTCTAGGAGGTGTGTTATTATAGCTGAGTTCTATTAGACTATAAATTCCTAACAAAGGTTCTATTAGACTCTTAAAATTCTTAACAAAGGAAGCAAGAGAGAACACATTTCTGGAATCTCCAAATGTGGAGACAGGATTTTCAGGCCTGGGAAAAATTCCTGTGGTACAGGATGAGACAGAGGTTGATGCCAGAGAGGAAATCCCAGATTGTGGAAAGTACCTGGCGCGGGGGGGGGGGGGGGGGGTGGTGGTGGTGGTAGAGAACTCTTACTTGAAAGGACAACTCATGGGAGCCAGAGCAATGTGGCCAGATTAATAATACCCAGTGTAGCATCATATTGGCTTTTTTATATTTAAGTGACCTGGATTAAATTTTCCTATTTTAGTGAAACCTTATTCAGTTGGAAGTCATTTGCAAAGCACAATTTTTTAAAAATAAGAAGTAATTTTATAAGCATTGTTGCTAGATGAACCAGTTCCTTTAAGTAAGCCATGATAATCTTCTCATCTCATACTGTGTCTGGAAAATTTTTTGCAATCAAACTAGGTCTTTTTTTATCCTTCTGATCTACTTACCACTTACTAATTGTGCTCCAGCACGGTTGGGGTTGGACATTCAGAGAAATGTGTTTGGTAGCTGTTTGGTAGGTCAGACCCAATGGAGCGGAAGGAGAGGCGTGTCCAGAGGGAAAGGGCTTAGAGTTCCTGGAGTTCCATTTCATGCAGGCCTCAGTGGCGCCTGCCTTGGAGGGTGTGCACCTGTAGCATTCATTTGTTTTTCTGGGAAATCCTGTGGGTTGAGAGGTCAGTGATCAGTGTTTGAAATTCTGGGGATGGCTGGGTTGGAAAGTGGCAATTCCAGACGTTTTCCTCTTTTGGGTCCTTGGGAACAGTGCAGCCCACTGTGTGCCCCCGTGAGTCATCCTTATCCTAGAGTTGGTTGTGGGTCTGAATCTAGCCCCCAGACTGTGACTGCTCACCATCCCTGTGGCTTTCCATCGGCATCCTCGGCAGAAATTGCTAGGTCAGAAGCAGCTTTTCATTTTTGTGCCATCGAGGGGGTCCGTTCAGGAAATGATGCAGGCATACTAATATAGAGATGCTGGGAGCGGGCACTGTCCTGTCCTGTGCTATAGTGATATAGAAGGTCCTGACCTTCAGAACCACACATCCCATACCTTTCATTGGCTCTGTTCTCACTTATGTTTTCAGACAAATGTATTCACAAATGTATTCACTCCCAGCAGGCTATGCTGTTGAGTCAATTTGCTTTGCCTAATACCTATCATTTGCTCTCAGTGATTTAGAATACGCAGGCACCATTCAGTGTAATTGATCTTTTGGGTGGGAGGATTATGTCAAGCAGGGCTCTTTGTCACGTATGCAAGTGAAAAGCCAGTGCATATGCTGGCTGGTAAGTCAGATATTTTCTTTCTTTAAAAATTTTTAAATTTAGGGACGCCTGGGTGGCTCAGTTGGTTAAGCAGCTGCCTTCGGCTCAGGTCATGATCCCGGCGTCCTGGGATCGAGTCCCACATCGGGCTCCTTGCTCCGCAGGGAGCCTGCTTCTCCCTCTGACTCTGCCTTCCACTCTGTCTGCCTGTGCTCGCTCTCACTCTCTCTCTCTTACAAATAAATAAATAAAATCTTTAAAAAAAAAAAATTTTTAAATTTAAATTCAATTTAATTAGTTTCAGAGATAGAATTTAGAATTAATTAATTCTAAATTTAGGATTTAGAATTTAGAGATTCATCAGTTGCATGTAACACCCAGTGCTCATTCTGTCAAGTGTCCTAATGCCCATCACCCAGTTTCCTCCTCCCCCATCCCCCTCCCCGCCAGCAACCCTCAGTTTGTTTCCCAGAGTTCAGAGTCTCTCATGGTTTATCTCCCTCTCTGATTTCGTCTTATTTTATTTTCTTCTCCCTTCCCCTATATCAGTTTTGTTTTTTAAATTCCATATATGGATGAAACCATGTGATATTGTCTTTCTCTGGCTGATAGGTCAGATATTTCAATATACTTTTGAAAGTACATTCTATTTAAAAAATTATACTTTTCTTTCTCTTTATGCCTGCTGAAGGATGTATAATCTGAGGACTGATACTACTACTGATTAAGATCACTTTTTTGTAGCGGGGTGGATATATTTTGTTTTCCTAGAGAGTCTTTCAAATATTTGGAACAAATGTGAATACAACTTACATTCGTCTAATGAACAACATAACATGTTAACTCTGCGTAGTGAGAGAGAAAGTCTCATCTTCACTTGAACAGAAAGCAGAAGGTGACACAGTCTTGTTTGGGTCTAACTCAGTATTTAGTTATCCTGTCAGTGTCTTTCCACTTGTCTGTTTGTGGTTTGGATGGGACTGGGATTCAAATTTAAGCCTCCAACATGGAGCAATAAAGTCTTAACCCAGGGTATGATGTCAGCCTCGTTAGGGTGTCTAGGCCAAGACTATCATTTCTTTTCATAGTTGTCTCCCCGGCCTTGAACTTACCAGACTTTGAAAAGGTGATATATCAGAAAACTACCAAAACACCAAACAAGAGCCGAATAGTTTCTTATAATCTTCTTCCATTTTGCTTTTTTTACAACTTCAGATTCTTGGGAGTTTCTATAGTCAAGCCCTGAAAGGTGGGCCAGTTCCTAATCAGTGACCAGACAATCTCTTTGGTTGGTGTACATAGGTTAGTGTGTTGAAAATGGGAAATTGCTACAAAAGTCAAATGGAGAATCCCATTTACTTTTAGGATTCCCTTTCTTTGGGGCTTGGTTTGGAGCTGAAAGAGGTTTTAGAGAATAAGAAACAGATAACCACAATGTCCTGAAAGGACTGGAGCTCCCCTGGGTGACTTTGAGTCCTGTGGGTCCCGCCCAGGGGAGGGAAGAGATAGGACAGGCAGGTGGTAAGAGGCCCTTTGGATGTGTGTCTGTCTGGGAGCTGACTGTCTATCTCGCAGCAAACAACTAGCCATTTCTTCACTTGAACTATTTTTGTTTTTTTTTTTTTTTTTGTGGGGGGCCAGAGAGCATTTTGGAAGGGACTTTACATGATCCACCTTGAAATATGCTTTTTCTGGCAGCATAGTTGCTGTTCAAAAGAAGGGAAATGGAGATGGGAGGTGGAGCAGAAACATTTTTAATATTGTTATATGGGTGGGAAAGGAAGAAAGTATTTGCAGGCAAAATAGCTGCCAGAAAATAGTTTCTTCCTTTATAAAATATGGTTAGTCTCACTGTGATCTTTACGGTCTCTTTCAGTTCAAAACTGTGAGTCTTTGAAGATTAGTGTGTTCACTCGCTGAATGCTGTTCTTTTTAACGTGTGTTGCAAAACACTCCTTTTAGCCAGTATCCACGAGGCCTTTGTCTCCTGGTTAATAGCGGTGATAGCTCTTTGTAAAGCCACCAGCTTGAATGCCTTGAAATCAGAAGTCTTTGTTCACTAAGAACCAGAGTGTATCACAAAAAAAGCAAGCAAGCAAGTAAGCAAGAAAGCCAGGATTCACCTGGATGCAGGTGAGGCTGAGGACATTGCAGGTGGATGACAACAAACAGAAGTAAGGTTAGTACAATGCCCGTTCCCGGGCAGCCAGTACAAGGTCCAAGGCAGCTTGTATTTTCAAGACTCTTTCAAGTGTGCCTTCATCTTCTTTTAATTTTTGATCTGACTGAGCTCTATCCAGGTCTCTATAAAGGATGTAAGTTCACGGGGGAGTTCACCGTGCTCAGAAGTGTTAGCGAAGTTTACCTATAGGGAGAAGATACCACTGTTACCATTCATCATGTGAAAATCTCTTGCAGGGATCTCCGGACTTCTTTTTGCCCATTCTCCCTCTCAAGAGTCTCCTTTGGATGGCCTTATTCTTTGACCTGTCTCCCCTCGTCTCCACTTCCAGGGATGTCCCTTTGCTTCAAACACATCTGTCTTATCTCCAGAATGTGTCTTGTTCCTCACATCTCCCAACTACCTGTCTGCTGCTCCCTTCTGCCTTCTCCTTCTTCCCATCGGAATCATGTATTTCTAGTAAGGGAAGCTTTTGACTCCAAGAAGAGGCAGAGACACGCATGTAATCCTCTTCACAGAGCTAGAGTTTCTCTTGTCCCTTTGTGTATGTGAGTGCCATTTAGATGAGTGTGTTCTCATAACACCTTGACATTTTTCCACTAACTTTTTTTTTAAAAGATTTATTTATTTATTTGCTTGAGAGAGGGAGAGAGAGGAAAAGAGAGGGTAGGGGTAGAGGAAGGGGGAGGAAGAGAGAGGGAGGGGCAGAGGGGGACAGAGAGAGAGAGAGAGGGAACCCTCAAGCTGACTTCCTGATGAGTACGGAGCCCAATGCAAGGCTCCATCCCAGGACCCTGAGATGATGACCTGAGCTGAAATCAACCATTGGCTTCTCAGGTGACTGGGACTCCCTGGTGCCCATCTTCCATTGATTTTTAAATAACAACAATGGCAGCAACAGTGATAACAATGTCCCTGAGTCTCTGGAGTTATTTATTGCAAGTTGTGTTTCCCAGGAAGCAGACCCTGAGCCAGAGATTAGCATGAAGGAGGTGTTACTGGTGACTCTTTAGGATCAATGCCAGTGAAATGGAAGGGAAAGGAGCAGGATCGGCAAAGGGAGAAATTGGGTTGTGATGCCAACCTAGTAGCAAACTCTGGGGTGAGGGGAGATGTCTGCATTTGGGATGTTCTTTCAGAATCATCTGCCATTGGAGTGAGAGTTGGGGCTGAGCCTTTATGCCTCCATGGGCTGCACTGCAATGGGTGTGCCACTGGAGGCAGCTCTCTTCAGACGCATCAGTCCCCACACAGGGCTGACATTTGAGGGCTGTCCTCAACGTAGCTACTCAATGAGTAGCACTCCTAGCAGGTGAGACCATATATTGTCCCTTATCCCTGAAAGAGCATCTGGGCAGGACTATCACCTTATCCACTATAGGCATCTTCCAGAAAAATACTGTGATTGGAAAAATTGTAGCTCAAGAGTAAGATCTCATAGGAAATGCAGATTAGAAAGAAAAATAAAAATGATTATGATCTCATAGGAAATAGAGATTAGGGAGAAAAGTAAAAACAACCTTAAAACATAATACATACAACCAAGTTCTAGATAGGAAAAATTTTCCTACTTCAAAATGCCCCAGAATCACCAGCATCACAAACCTGTTCTGGGAAGCAAGTCTTTTTTGGTCTCTTCTTCTTCAGTTATGAAGGAAGAATTTCTGTGACATTCTGATCTTCTGAGTCTGGTTCTCCTACAGCTTTGTGCTGTGCTGGCTCTGCCCCTGAGTTCTTTCTGGCTTAATGCACCTGCTTCCCCCCTCCCCCATCCCACCACTGCCAGCTTTAAGCTTTTGTAAGTTTTAGAAAAAAGGCCTATGTAACTTCACAGTTTTCTCTTACTTATGAATAAAGCCTAAAAGGACTTTACCCTCTCTGGGCTTAATCCTCTCTCCATTATCCAGAAAGTTTCAAACACAGGATCTATGTTAAATCATGTTCCTTTTTTAAACTCAAATGCATGTCTAAAAATAGGTAGAGAATAACTATGTAATATATCTACTTTATACTGAGTTTCTACCATGTGCCAGGCCACACGTTGGCAAAACATTACTATAAAAGGGATGTATTATTTATATTCAATACTGAACACATCTTTAGATATTTTGCATACTTTTACTTTTTTTTAAAGACTTTATTTGCTGGGGAGAAAGAGAGAAAGAGAGAGAGAGAGAGCACACAAGCACCGGGAGCAGCAGGCAGAGTGAGAAGCAGACTCCCCACTGAGGAAAGAGCCTGATGCGGGGCTCAATCCCAGGACCTTGAGATCATGACCTGAGCTGAAGGCAGATGCTTAACTGACTGAGTCACCCAGGAGTCCCGTACACTTTTACTTTTAATCCTTATTGCACTCCATCAATTAGTTATTATGATCACTGTTTTGCCCAGGAAATTGCCCACGATCACACAACTTATAGCTTGCTGAGCCAAATTTTGAATTCAGATTTCTTTTCCTTTTCCCCACTTCCTTAAAAAACCCACAGCCCTAGAGTTGATGTTCTTTCTGCTATTATTATATTACTTTCTATCTAGATGATTTCTTCATCTGCAGGGATGCTATTTTCTACTTTTTCCAAGTTTAGTGTCCAAGAAAGCTTAGCATTAAACAGTAGGTGTTTCCCAAAGAGTTTTGAATTTACTTGAAATGATTGCAGGTCAGATCAAAAAACCTTTTTAAAACCAATAATCATCTCTTCTTGAATGGTTGGCTTGTCTCAGAAACAAAGTTTCAATCACAGGTCTTAAAGGTTTTACCACTTAAATATCTCTTGAAGTTGGATGTCCCTGTTCACTCCCTACAATAAATTTCTGACTGGTCTCCCTGAGTCCGTTTTTGGCCCTTTTCTCCACATTCCATCCTAAGGATCCTTCTAAATCACATACGCTAGCTCTTTTACTAGCTCTCTGCTTCTCTGGAGAATAACTCAGTTCTTTAAGTTGGTGCCCAGGGGTCTTCACAATATGCATCAGATGTCTCTAGCTCTGCCTCTTACTGTTTCCCCAGTAATTCTAACCAATTTTATCTTCTTAGACACATTTCTATATCTCATATATACTTTCATAAATTTATCATTAGGACAAGTGTATGTAAGTGCCACACCCTATGTAAATATGCAAGTGTTTGGAGGACAAAAGTACTTCGAGGTCCTAATATTCCAAGTATATATTTGTGTCTTTCTTTTCTTAACTTTGTAATTATGTTTTGTAAGTCTGTCTTTTTGTTGTTATTGTTGTTGTTGTTTCCCTAGTAGACTTACAAAAGGCTCCAGACTCTTAGATTTACTATCTGGATAATTCCATAATAAAGTTTCAGATGTATTGACTGAGAGAGCAACCTAGAGGGGAAAACTATGAAAACATATTCTCTTTCTGTTTCTATAAGCTGGCATGTACCATGTATAACATACTATTATTTACATACAAGGGTTACCTATTGAGTGAAATGCATCTGATGAATGTATGTAGACTACATGTTTTTATATAAATATTTAAGCATTTGAATGTTAAAAATATCTTCTGGACTGTGACATTCCCAAACTAGGATTTTTTTTCTTTTATTACTGATGAACTTCTAGTTTCCCTTTCCAAACTTGTAATGAAGGAGACAGAACATGAGAAATGCCAGTTCATGATAAAATACTTCCTGGTATTTTGTTCCTGCAATTTTATTTGAGCAGTTTGAGTGAATAATGTTGTACCTTTTCAGTGATCTCTGATGCACTGTCTTAATAGAGTAATATGATTGAAATATTCACTTGCTAACTGTGTAAGTTAATAAATCTCACAAGAACTTAATGGTTATGATGTGCACATAATTTACATGACACACTAAGTCATGAAGTACCTCTTCCTTTTGGGAGTATAACTTTCTTTTGGTTCTCTCAGTCAGATATTACATAAAGTTATAATACATAAAATTATTTTTGTTCGGCTTCATAATTAATTGACCAGTAGAGGCAGGAGACTGATTTTGTGTTTGTTGGTGTTTCTGTGGGATTTGTTAGAAACAGAGGCATCATGTGTCGTTTTTGTGTTTGGTTTCACAAAGTTATCAGGTACACAGTGGGTGGAGCACCTTCCACAGTTCAGTGTGGAATTTACTCTTAGTCTTTAAGCTATAGAGTGATGCTGGAGCCTCCAGAGTTATCTAGGAAAGACATGAATGATTCCTAGCACCCAGGAAGAGTTACTACTGTTACCATATTGAGTTAATAGGACAGAATCAATTACCCAGGGATGCTCTCACAAATAATGAGAGTGACTGAGGAGGGCCATGTTGTCCTCCCCAACTCTTTTCTCTATTTATAAATACTATTTGAACCTCAGAATCTGATGCCTTGAGCTGTCAATACACTGGGAATGGTTCCCCAGTTTTCTCAATTTCTGCTGAAGAGAGTCCACCAGTGACCTCCAATAAGGTACACTGTTGGAACCTAAACATAAATGCGTAGAATGTTAGCATGTAAAGGGATTGTTGAAGTCATCTATGCAATATACAAACTTCAAATCTTCATACAACACCCATTACAAATGGTCACCTGGGATCTCCTTGAACATTGGAGTGACCAAGATTTTGTTGCCGCAAAAGGCAGGTCTTTCTTATTTCCAAGAGCTCCAATTATTAGATTTCTTTTGTTATGTTAGGTCTGTTTTGTTAGATTATCCTAAATATATCTGCCTCTGACTTCCAATTAGCAGTCCTACTTTTGTTCCCTGGAGGCACATTGAAATTGAACATCAATTCCACATGTCTGTTCCCTCCGTTTGAAAATGACCAGCATGTTGCCTGTGTGTCTCCTCCTCTCTGCGTAGTTTCTTTAACTATTCCTTTTAGGATTCAGGTGTTACTGATCACTGGTCTGACCAGCACAGAGGCAAGTACAGTTATTTTCTCTTTCATTCTGAACTCTTTACTTTTGTAATGCGGTCTAAGTGAACTGAGTGTTTTTGGTAACAATGACATAGTGTAAATCCCCATGGGACCTGAACAGAACTCAAATTGAATTTGTGCTCCAGTATTTCATATTTTCCCATCAGATACTTTACAGATACTTTAGTTGGTTTTTTGGGGTTCTAAATACAAAGCATTTTGTTTTGATTTTATCATGTTGTTGGTGTAGTTTGGGGATTTGGTGGAATAAATCACTATATTAGTTATCATTTTTGTTTCATGCTACCTTTACATTTAAGAAACATGCTGTCTCTGACTTCACCAGTCAGCAACAAAAATACTTATCTGGTTGAGGCAATGGTACAGCATCAAGGAGCTAGAAACCTCTCTGATATCATTTAACAATGATAGATGTGCTAATACTAGGACTCTTTGGTTATGATCATTTAATTAAAATCATACCTATGAAACTACATTATTTAATGCATGTATCTATAGTGTGATGATGAATCAGAATAGTGGTTGCTCTTGGTGGTGGTGGTGGTGAGGGGGAAGGTAGAGGAGAGGAACCGGAGAAAGGTACAAAAGAGGTTCTGGGGTAATGGAAATATTTGGTATCTGGATGACATGTGGGTTTACAGGGGTGTGTGTCCTTCTAAAGCAGAACTGCTGAAAACTTTCATTTAAGATCTGGGCATTTTATTGTATCTAAATTGTATCTCAATTGAAAACAGTATGTAAATTCATTTATTGGTTAGATTACCAACAGTTAAGAATTAAAATCAGCTTTGCAAATTAAAATCTTGAGGTTTGGAATATTGAAATGCCTTTGTCAGTATTTGACAGTGATGAAATCCAAAGTAGGATGTAGAACTCAACCACTGTTTTGTATGAATTGCTTTTTAAATTTATCCTTTGAATAACACTTCTTTAGAGTGTGGGTGTGATGGGAAATAATTTTCTTTTAAGCAGTCTACTTGATATTCAAAAAAAAGATGGATAATAACATTACTATATTTTGGTAGTGTGTGTTCAATAGGTTTTGCTTTGTTCAAATTCTAAGGTTTTGGAAGGCTGGAATGTGTAAATCGTTTATCAGCATACTCTATTCAATGAGTATTTATTTAGAATGAAGAAAATTTGGTGTCATATTGTCTATTTTGTTCATTGAGTATTCTTTATAAAGCACTTCTCTGAAAGTCTTCTTTTTGAGGTGATATTGTATGTCAGTCAAGACAGAGTGTAAGAGATCATGAGCTATGAAGGAACCACGCATTCCTTAGTAGAATGGTGGTTACTCTAACAGAACATGATGAAATGGAGAATAATTGTTTTTAAGAGATGTAGTGAAAACATGCACATGTCCTCCACTTTTCATTTTGAGGTAATACGTTATAATTATATGATACCTTTTATTCTTCATGACGTTTTTGTACATATTATACAATCTTATTCTCACAGGACTTGGAACATATTTTGTTAGATTAAGAGTATATACCTAGGATGGTGAAATAATTTGAGGAAGATCATACTAATCTAAATCTTCAACTCTGTTCAAAGCCTAGTTCAAAATTGTGTCTCTTCAGTGAAGCTGCCCTTCACCCTCCTTACCTAAAATAATTTAAAAAATTAAACTAAAAGTTTAATTAAAAAACAATTTAGAGGCCCCTGGGTGGCAAAGTTGGTCAAATGTCAGACTTGATTTCAGCGCAGGTTCTGATCTCAGAGTCACACGATCAAGCCCCACATTGGGCTCTGGAGCTTAGTGTGCAGAGTCTGCTTGAGATTCTCTCTTCCTCTCCCTCTGCCCCTCCCCCTGCTAGTGCACAGTCTTTGTCTCTCTCAGTAAATTAAAACAAAACAAAACAAAACAAAACAAAACTTTTTTTTTAAATTAAAAAAATTTCTTAAGGAATCTTCATCCTGCCCATGCTATAACTCTCAGCTGCCTTATATCTCTTCTTAAAAATTTTTATGGATATATTTTATGTTTTATGTTTTCCTAGCCATGTTGTTAGTTCTATTTTTCCTATGTCCTCCCATCCCCACTGTCCTTAGAACAGAGCCAGATGAACATCGGTTATTTAATAATACTTACTGAGCAAGAGCTGCCCTTAAAATGAAATTGTGCAGCACCAATAAAATGCTCCGAGTAGTGTGTGGCCCATCATATGTAATAAAAACTGGTTGGATAAGTTCACTTGGGGATAATGTGACCAAATTTATTATACGATTAATAGTAATTTCACATTTTTATTGCACAGTTTTAATTAGAATCTTTGCTTTCTGGGGGTGCCTGGCTAGCTCAGTCAGTAGGTCATGTGACTCTTAATCCCAGGGTTATGAGTTCAAGCCCCATGTTGGGCATGGAGCCTAATTAAAAAAAAGAAAGAAAGAAAGAAAGAAAACTATTAAAAAAAGAGAATCTTTGCTTCTTGCCTTTGCTAGATTTTCTGAATTTGAGTGTAAAATCTTTGGAAACTTGCTAGGTGATTGTCTATTAGCAAAGCAGCATGGTTTGGGGAAAAAAACCTGCATATTGATATCTGTTGACCTCTCTCTCTGAAGTTCTGCCACTTTCTGGCTGAGTAAAGTGGGATGGGTCCCCTAAGCCCCCACCCTACTGTGAGCGTATATGTGGCCTAGCAAAGTACATGGGATGTGATTTGCCCTTGACGAGGGCAGATTTCATGATTCCCCTTATCTCACTAATATCTGTCTTATTACTCTTTCTTTTTTTTTTAATGAACAAGTTTTCGAGGAACATGAAGTTACATATGCTTTTTGAAAAAAAATTAGAAAATTTGGGAAAATATAAAGGAGAGGAAGCAAAAACTCACCTTGAGGAAAGATGGAATATTTTTAGTATACTAAGATCCCATTTTTAAAATAAAAATGTCAATCTCATTTTTAAAAATTTTTATATTTTATTTTATTTCTTTTCAGTGTTCTGGAATTCATTGTTTATTCATTTGCTTATCAAGTCTTTTTTTCTTTTATTAGTGCATTAATCTAGCATACATTTATTGGATGACTCCTGTATGGCAGGCACTATTCCAGGTGTTGGAGATAGAGCAGTAAACTAGGCAGGATCTTGGTTTTTCATGGAGCTTTTGTGTTTTTTTTTTTTTTTTTTTGAGGGGAGTATGTACAAGAAGCATGTAAACTAATATAAAATATGACCTGAGATGGTGTTAATGGCATGGCTGAAATGTAAAGCAGGTGTGTGTGTCCAGAGTGATGGCAGTCCTCCTTTAGAGAGGGTAGCCACCTCAGGAGGTGATATTGTACCAGAAATCATAAGCATAAGTGAGAAAGCAAGTTGAGTGACCATCTAGTTAAGAGAACTCTAAGCAGAACAGCATGTTCCCAGCAGGTCCAGCACAAGGCTTACAGACCCGATGGAGGCTAGATTATCCATTTCTCTCAAATCCTGTGATCTAACTTTGAACTGGGAAGGCTGGCTACTTTTTGTCTTCTTAGGGTGTAAAATCTTGATTTTCCATTTAATCCAGGTTGGTACCATGGTACCCATGGCTCTGCTTGTATCACTAGCTTCATTAAGGCTTTGATCTTGTGTTAATGTTTTTGTTTGTTTTGCATATAGAAAAGTCCTTTTAAAACTAGACCCTCAACCACTGGGAGGAAGCACTGCTCCAGAGAATGTTCAAAATAGAAAACCATTCCAGTTCTAAAGTGTAGGCGTCTTCCAGCAAGGAGGTTTATAAGGAGCTGCTGAGCAGGGATAGGAGGAGGAAGATTTCCTGAGACCTGTCTTTATGGTTTAACATCATTCTGTTTCAAATGAATTATTATAACAACAAATGCGTTTTTCCTTCTTTTTCTTTTTCAAATTAAACTATCAAAATATGTTTCAGGGAAGGAAGAACAGTTTCTGGGTTATCCATTCTTTAGCTTCTATTATAAAACATTGAGCTGACTTTAGTAGCCACAGAACAATTAAATTGCTGTGAACAATTATTCACAGAGCTCTTCTAATCAAATATTTCTATGATCTCTTATAAATGCTGAGAAGGTTGCAGAAATGTCTACTTGAAATCTAAACAACTGGAAAATTCAAATGATCGTTTCTTGTGTTAGGTATTTCTAATAGAAATAGATAACACATAAAGATGACTTTAAATTAAATAAAATAAAATACCAGTAGTCATAAGGTAAATTTCAATCAAGTAAGATTCTGTTAACTCTCTCATGCTTTCTAGAAATCCACTTAACTCTTAATGATTGTTGAGTGTAGTAATGCTCACAAAGCAGTAATATGACTTCTGAACAGGTACAATTAAAGTGTGGTCAGCTCACCTTCCTGGTTGTGTGGACCTCTCATTGCTTTTTATTTTTCTGTGATTGGTAATGGGAACTTGACTCACTGGAAACATCAAACAAACAAAGAAACAATGTATTCTCAATCCACTCCTAGCCACCATTTAGTATACGCTTTTACTTTTGGGTTTTTCTCTTGAGGGAATTAGGATGGGTAAAGCTATCCATGGAATCATGTAATAAAAAGACCTGAAAAGTCCATCTGCTTTTCTTTCTAAGCAATTCCTTCTTTCTTATTTTTGTTTAACATTTTTTCAAACTATCTCAATACCCTTTACATATAAATATAAATTCTGGCTACTGGGTTAATATAAAAGACATAGAAAAGCTGAATTTTTATGGGTTAGTCTGTCCAGAGGATTTATATCGTTACACAGTAGCCTTTCCACTGAAAACTTTTTAGTAGTATTAACTAATTATGATTGAGAGGAGAAATGGTAAGTTTTCTTCTTTGGCAGTGTTGAAAACCGATGGCCTCTGATTTATCTCAACAGTCTAGAGTTGGGAATTTTTCTCTGGAGAAATGGATACTTGGGAGATTCGCATGTATGTGATTTATGTGGCATTTGACTTACGTTTTCCAAGCTGTGATAGTTCACAATTTAAGCACTTCTCATCACCACCAAGCAACTCCAGAAAATAGAGCATCTTTTAATTTGAGCCCTCGCAGTTGGCCATACATGGAGAAGTCAGGAGAGTTTTGTGGTGACCACGTGCCACAGGCATCTAAGGATGTGGTAGAACCAGAATGAACCCCCACCCCACCCCATGTCGTTGACAACATGTGTTACGTATTATTATGGTTCTGGCCTCTAGATTTTAATTTCTTGGTGACAGGATCTATATTTGGGGAAAAGAATTGTCTGGGCTAACTTTCTGTGTAATAATCACTTGGATTAAATGATTATTTTCCATGCAAATTTAAGTAAGATGCAAACACTGGGTGCCAAGGATTTCTGTGTGAATCAGGGGTAGGAATAACAAAGGAGCCTGTTCTGTGTTAGTGGTGAGAAATCATCTCCTGGAGGCTAAAACATACATATGCTCGAGTCAAAATTCGGGAAATGTACTGGTTAAACACTGGTGACCTAAAACCATTGCCAACCTCCAGATGTGCTTCCCTGCAATCCACGTAGCAAACAGTGGAGGGATTTGGAAGTAGTCAACTGCTGTGATTGCCTGAGAACCGCAGAAAATGAAGTATTCTGCCTCAAGGTTGTTCTCCTGGAAAACAGGGCTTTCTCGAATTCTTTATCTCAATCTTGTCTAAACTTGGAAATGACCTTTCATATACATTTTTTCTCCCCCTGCCGTTCTTTTTTGGTTTATGCCAACAGCAGTCAAATAAAGTTCATAGACTCTCAGAAGGAAAACCAGTTAATTTTTTGCCTGGAAGATGCCACTCGAGGAAAAAAAAAATGTTCCTTCTCTGCCTACTCCAAAATGTACTATTTGAGTCCCACTCTCTTTTCTGTACACGAATTTCATATATGAATAAGATAGTAAGTTTTAAAAGGCATTTCGCTTTTCACAGTGATTACCAGTGGCTTGTTGATATTTGTGGGTTGATCTGTGCAAGAGCATCAAGATTATTTTGAGTCATCCTTTCAATATTTTCCTTTCCTTTATTTATTTGCCTTTTGGTCCTGTAGGTATCCCTCTAACTTATACTCTTCACTTAGAGCTGAGAGTTTTATCTCATCTCATCTTATTTCCATTTCCATTTCTCTTGGTTTACACCCTGAGACACTCAGGGAAAGGAAAATTATTTGCCAGATTCTTGGGCCTTTGCTTGAGGTAAAGCTCCATGAACATACATAAAGCAGAGATCAGTGTTCCAAAAGAAAAGTATACAGTTGTTCTTTTGGCTCTTGGCTGCTTGTTGTGGGAACTTAGAAGTGAGAAACAACAGTCAGGCTGGAGAACAGATTGGAGCAGCGTCCGGAGGATCCTTGGGTTCAGCTGTTTGTGGTCAGTGGAAGGCGTGAGGGTATGTGCAGTTTTATTGCAGGACAAATGAATGAGAAGTCAAATCAGAGAGAGACAAACCAGGAGAGACTCTGGACTCCAGGAAACAAACTGAGGGTTACAAAGGGGCGGGATGGGGTAACTGGGTGATGGGTATAGAGGGGGGCATATATGGTGATGAGCACTGTTCTACACAACTAATGAATCACTCAACGCTACATCAAAAACTAATGATGTATTACATGTTGGCTAATTGAACATAATAAAAAAAGATGAGGGAATTTACCTTCTAAAAAAAAAAAAACAAAAACGAAAAACTCAGAAGACACAGAAAGAGAGCAATCCCATTTTGGAAATGATCATGTTGGTCACTAATGTGTTTTCCTAATTACCTCAAACATCATTGCTTTTTGTGGATTTGGAATACGAGTTTTTTAATTCCAACTGGATGAAGGAATGGGAAGTGTATTGGCAAACAATACACTTCTCTGGATGAAACTTTCTTTTTCTTCTTTCTTTTTCTTTGAAGTTATAGCAAGACTCCTCATGAGCTTTTCTCACAAGCATTATGAAAGCAAAGCTGTAAAGTCCTTGGGTTGAGGGTAGGATTAGGATGCTAGTCACCACTTCCGTGTTTTCCTGTAATGCCTGTGTCCTCCCCTGTAGCTCCTTTCTCGTAGAGTTCATTCACATTATGGTAAAAGTTAGAGCCTATTGGTGTGACAGCTGGTAGGGGCTTCCTGGGTTCCAGAAAGACCTGGGGCGGATGTTATCAGAGCTCCCACAACTCACTGTGGTGCATCCTGGGAAAGCATTTTCTGAGAACAGTAAACTTCCATTTTTTAAAATTTGTCATTTTGAAATGCGTCTGCAGCCTCTGTACTTTGTAGGGAAGGAGCCAGAGTAGAGCTGTTGCTATTCTTTCCTGTCTTTGTGCTTCTGCGGTCCTGCTTGCTGTCCGGTTCTGACCAGCTGGGTAGGACGCCTGTTTCTCCAGCTGTCGTGTGTGTTGACTTAAAGACTTTTCTTGTGCCAGGAAACAACGTCATGAGAACCATCCATGGAGTGGGAGAGATGATGACCCAAATGGTACTCAGTCGAGGCTCTATCTTCCCCATGAGTGTGCCTGACGTTCAGCCCAGCATCCACCCCAGCAAGCAGGGGAGCCCCATAGAGCATGAAGATGTGACCGTGATGGACACCAAACTGAAGATTATTGAGATTCTGCAGGTACGTGGCAGAACGGGAGTGAAGGAGCGAATACCCAATTGTGCATCTCCAAATCACTGGGAATATTCTGAAATGCTATTGAACTCATTTATTTCTGTTAAGTGAGCGGCACTATTTAAAATGTTAGTGACATGTGTTCATTTTCATTAAATGTATTTCTGATGATATCTAACAACTGTGGAGTGCTTTGAGGGTCACCAAACCTCTTTCATACACATTTTCTCATTTAGTATTGACCCTGATTTCATTTTACCTTCACTTCAGGGTTTCAGAGCAGGCAAACTTGAGATTGAATTCTAACTTGATTTGTATTTTTAATTGAATTGGGCATGTAATTCTAGGTATTCAGATTTATCATTGTTGCAAGAAACTCAAATAAAATTTTATTTATTATTAACAAAAATGTTAATATTGGTCTCAGTATTTTATATAAGGGACTATCTCTCTTTGTGTTTTTGTTTCTAAGAGGCTGAGAATAATAGATTTTTTAAAATGAATATAGTTTAGGGACGCCTGGGTGGCTCAGTGGGTTAAGCCGCTGCCTTCGGCTCAGGTCATGATCCCAGCGTCCTGGGATCGAGTCCCACATCAGGCTCCTTGCTCGGCGGGGAGCCTGCTTCTCCCTCTGCCTCTAGCCTGCCATTCTGTCTGCCTGTGCTTGTGCTCTGTCTCTCTCTCTCTCTCTAAAATGAATATAGTTTAATACCTAGCTCTATGAATTTAAAGAAGATAAATTATTATTTCATGCCCACTGGTGTAGTGAATAAATTCCCTATTACTGTAACTGTGAATTCTTAACATTTTTTTTAAAATTTGGAAATAGTTTTATGATACTTTAATTGTAGCATTTATTCCAGATTTGGAAAATGGGGCCTGGAGTTTTCAAAGAATCTATTAAGATTCTGGATACAGTTTACTAAGCCTTTCATCATAATTTAATGTAAACTGAGCTAGCAGAAGTGGGTTAGTAGTCCTGGAAGGATCTGTACATTTTTATTTAAAGCAACTAGGCTTATAATCATAAAAGTTTTCACAGTTCCTCCAGAAATTCCAAAGGCTGAATCCTGAGAAATTTTGGCAGGCTTCCGGACCCCGTGTTCATGACCCTGAAGAATCACTTGGTTCCCCTATTCTGACACTGAGAACAGTAGTGATCACCTGACCCATGAACCTACTGAGCCCATAGCTTCCCGTCATCCTACTCATGGGACAACCTCTAAGATATGTGACCTTGTTTTAGCCCACAGTTATGGAAGTTTAGCATTCGAAAAACAATCTGACAGCTAACAAACGAGGAGATGGAGCTACTGCAGTGGGGCCCATGCGGGGCTGACCTCTCCTTGCTGCCTCTTTTGGGCTTTTAATATATTTCTTGTTGAGCCTCTTTTCTCGTTCTGGTTTTTGTGTTGCTGTGTATGGGTCTGATTTAGTCCGTGTTCCTAGTGCTGCTCTTCCAGACATTTCTGTCTTAGAAACTCCCTCTTCAGGAGTTTCTTTGAAGGCGCCTGCATGGCTCAGTCCGTTAAACACCTACCTTTGGCTCAGGTCATGATCCCAGGTCCTGGGATGGAGCCCCTCCTCAGGCTCCCTGCTCAGTGGCGAGCCTGCTTCTCCCTTTCCCTCTGTCCCTCTCCCTGCTCATGCTCTCTCTCTTTGTCAAATAAATTAACAACATCTTTAAAAATAAGAGAGAATTTCCTTAGAGCCATGTTCCTCATACAAATCTCCTGCTTCCTGCCAGCTCTACCTCTTCACAGGGTCTTCCTGCCTTTTCCCCATCATTTTATGTCTCTCTCTCTCTCTTTATTTCTCTCTCTCATTTTCTCCCTCAGTCTGTTTTTCAAAATATTTATTTATTTATATGAAAGAGAGGGGCTCTGGGGCTCCTTCTCGTAACCTTGAGGTCATGACCTGAGCCCACTCCAAGAGTCAGATGCTTAACCTACTGAGCCACCCAGGTGCCTCCCCTCCCTCTCTGTGTCTTCACTTCTCTCCCAACTGTCTTTGTTTTTATTCTTCCCTCTGGCCTTTTCCTACCTTCCATTTATTTTTTACAGTTAAATATATTAAATATACTTAATTAATATTTAATAAAATTTATTAAAATTTAATTTAATAAAATTTAATAAATAAATTTTAATAAATTTTAAAATTCATTAAAAATTTTTATAAAATTAAATATATTAAATAAATTAAATATATCAGAAGATGAAAGTTTTACTTTGGGATATATTTATAAAATACAACACTATGAGCACTAATCTTCACTAACTGAAAGTTAATAAGTGTTTCACTAATTAGTGTCTTACTCATTTGCTCTTTACATAGGTTTTTTTTTTAAACCTTTCTTTTCAAGCATGTGCCATCCAGTTTCTGTTCCCGTCTAAGACTGTCAAGTCCAATGGCCCTTCTCAGCTCTGTTTTCCCACGATCTGTCCCTTGCTTTGAAAATGCTCTTTAGCTAGAATCTACCCAACCATGATGTGTTGCAGTACATGGTAATAAAAGAGACTCCTTGGTGTTTGTTTTAACTTCCTCATTATACATTCTTCATAGGCAGGGCTTACCCTTGACACCCCTTTTGTACCCTCAGCACCTTTCTTAGTTCTTGGCTTCACAAATGTTTGTTGAACTTAAGTGACCATAGCTGACACAGAGCATGTTTCCTGCCCATAAGAAGCATAGGGGGCTATCAGAGGAGAGAAAGAGAGAGGCAGAGGCAATAATAGAAGTATTAGGTTGACAGTAGACAGGTGTAAATCATATTTTAGGTGAGCAAAAAGGAGAAAAATGGATCTAGACAGGGAATCAGGGGAAACTTCATTTAAAAAGGAGTTTAAACTGAATCTGGGAGGATATCTGAAAAAACTGGTGACTCTAGGGTAGAGGAGAATACTCAAGGTAAGGTAGACACTGAACACATGGGAGAAGGCAGGAGAGAAGCATCTAGTGCTCGTGGAACAGAGCAGTATGAGAAGGAGTGAGAGGAGGAGAAAAAAGGAATGGGGGAACGGGGCTGCTTCAGGAACCATAGAGATCCTGACAGATCAGGTCAGACAGTAGCATGTGTGACCATTACTCTTCACTGTCCAAACAAGGCTCTTTTCAGAGTGCAGGGGGCATAGATAGTAGTTACGCTGGGACAAAGTGTTACACCAGGCTTATCGCGTGCAAACTGGGATGGGTGGGAACCCTGTGTAAAACCACTTCTCTGTTGTTTCCCTTCTCCGATCAGAAATCTGTAGCACAACTTTTCTTTCTCGGGTCCCCACTGAATTTTCTATACTACATGATCAAGCCCTCAATACTTTTCTAATTGTGTTAACAGTGCTATATTTTGTTTTCCCAACTCAGACTTTGGCTTCTTCAGGGCAATGGGCTTCAAGTGTTTGCACTCTTCCTAGTGCCTAGCACACATGGGAACCTTACTGACACTTAGTTTCTGCCAGTGTGTTAGTTAAGGAAGACAAGGACAACTGCACAACCCAAGGAAACACAAACACCATTGAGGTAATCCATGGTATATTTGGATGCTGTTACTTCAGCTGTCCTTTTGTAGCCGAGATCCAAGACTGACTGTGGTATAGCCGGAGTCCATACTATTGTACCTGGAATTTCGGCCTTTCTGTGTGTGGTTGAAGGTCATAACTCCAGCACTCTCCTCCCAGAGCCAAAGGTAACTCTGCAAGGTGCAAAAAATTGTTACCTCTTCTTCCAGACTCATTGGATACCTTTATCTGGAATATTCAAAGAGTAATCATGGGAAGTCAAGTTTTCTTCTTCCTAAAAAACTGCTTTGGGATCTTACTGACATTGGCTAATGGAACTGTGTCACTTCTCTTCGTTTTATGACTGATAATCATGTGTGCAACTGAGATTTCTAATTAGTTCATGTGCAATGTTTAAAGTTTTGTTGTTGGTGTAATGAATTGTAGTTTTAACCACTATGTTAAGAAAATAAAAGTATTTTTTTAATGCTTTTTTGTAGTTTATCCTGAGTGTCAGACTAGATTATAGGATCTCGTATATGCTGTCAATATACAAGAAGGAATTTGGAGAGAACAATGAGAACACGGAAACATCTGCCAGTGGCTCTCCAGATACGGTACTACCATCAGGTAGCTCCTTTGTGATAATATTTGCTCTGTAGCTTTCATATTTTGTCTATGAGACAAAAATGTGGAAATAATATCCACCAATGACATGAAGGGATTGAGACAGAGCAACGGACTTGCCTAGGATGCTGGGAGGATATTTCCAGTTACTTGGTGCTCCGCCCCTCGAATGCAGTTTATTTTACCATCTTCACAGCTCAGTGAGGTAGAGGTACTGTTTATTGTGCCATTTTATAGATAAGAAAATCAGATGGGGTAAATTACTCACTGAAGATCAGGAAAGTAGTAGAGCGGGGATTTCTTCTGAGGTCTCCCCAGTTTCAGAGCTTGAATCTTGTAAGCATCATGCTGTTTTGGTGAAAGTCCAAGGGAACCTTTTTGCTTGATCAAAGAGCTGCATGAAATATAGCTGTGGGGAAAAAGATGTTTTGTAGGAAGCTGTTGCCCAACTGAAGAATAAAGACATGGTACGCCCCGAAGGTCTAAATGGGGGTATTTTTGCGTGTGTGTGTGTGTGTGTGTGTGTGTGTGTTTACTTTGCATGGTTATGAACTGGTACTCTATGTCAGTTTTTCACATTTAAAAAATGTGAGAATGAAGCCAGTTTATCTCTGTGTATAGGAGCATAGTGAAGAAAGCATAAAAATTGTTGTGAAAGTTTTGTGGCTGTAGAAAGTGTCCTATGAAACCTGAGAAATATTAAATTTCCATTTTTCTGGGTGGATCAGGCCAGTAACAGCAGGCTAGAAACTATGTCGTATTAAAGATTTAGCCAGGTCACAGAATTCTTTTTCTGAGGAGAGGATTTGTACACAGATATGAAATTTTCTTCTAAATACAACCACCATGAAAATATCAGGTAACCTCCTCTTTTTCACCCATCAATCAATTTGACAGGAATGATTCAGTGATTGTAAGGGTGTAGTTAAAATGGATGGGAGACCCCTGTCCTGGTCTCCGACTCATTAGTAGGATTTGAAGGGCAGCTTGCCTCTGTAGACGGAGTTAAGCTTTCCTAAGGGACAGGGCGCTTCTGGTATCTTTGCAACCGTGTTGTTTTTATGCTTCCCAGAAGTATAGAACCCTAAAGGGCTCTTTCCAGGAATGATATGGCAGAACCAGAAAATCTTGTTGGCGGTTGCATTGACCGTATCATAAAAATTATTGGCTCTCAGAAGCCAGACTTCTGGAAATAGAAGCTCTAAGTGTCATTAAAGTATGGGGGGGGAACCCTCAGGAAACCAATTCTCTCTGATTTACCTGATCTCTTTCATTGGTTGAGAGAGCTTTTTCTTTTTCCTTTTTTTTTTTTTTTTTTAAAATCTTGCTTTTTATGCTTTAGGGATAAGAAATAAATAATGTACTTATTTAAACATTTTGAGAAAGATATCCTCAAAATATTAGTGGTGAGGATGGGTGAGGAATCATGATTGGTTCACATAAAAAAATTAATGTCCCATAAGAAGAAGGGATGGAATTTTAGAAGAAAGTGTGGGGAAAAGGATCATGTTGTTTGGAAGTACCACATAGTAATAAGGTTCATTATTGCTACATTTTGATTCTTTAAAGAACATGTTTGAAAAACACCCTTCCATATCATCACATCATTAAATAATATATATTTACATGTATGTGTGCGTGTGTGGAGTTGATGCATATAGATACATCTAGGGAGATGAAGCAACTTTTTGAATGGTCCTTCTAGATATGTCTTTGACTATAGCAATATAGATTTAAAATGTAAACTTCTTTTAAAACATTGATCTTTAAGTGTAATTAAGAACTGTGACTTTTTAAACTGTTAATTGATATTTGGTGGCATAAAGAAATTAAGACAAATATTTTGGGTATGCTAATATTGATATGAATACTGTGACTTCTAAATAGGATAAGATAAAGAATGGAATTTGCCATTTGTCTTTACAGCTATTGTTCCTGATATAGATGAAATTGCAGCCCAGGCAGAAACTATGTTTGCTGGAAGGTATAGTAACACTTACGTATCTTTACCTTGTGGCTAAGGTTTTGCTTAGAATTCTATTGATATTTTGTTATTGTTTACCTCCCTATATTTATTTAATTTTAGATCCTTTATTGTTGCCAACATAATTTCTGCCAGAAATGAAGTTGCTAATTTACTGTAGAAGAGAAAGCATAGCTTTTCTTTAGGTAGGTCAGGGGGAAAAGACGAGAGAGATGAAATCAGCGTATTGAACTTTTCCCTGAATTCTTTGCTTTTCTTTCCTCAAATAATGACAGCACATGGATGCCCTTTAAGTCCCTTGGTATAAATAGCACTCTGTCTTGCAAAACATTGCTTTCCTGCATCTGAGAAATTTGAGGCAAGAAAGTGACTTCTTTCAATGTTATCATTAACTTCATTTGTGAGAAATAAAGCTATTTTCTGCCAGTTGGAAATATCCATGATTAAAGGAAACAAAATACCTCTGGTATGACTACCTTCCTTTGTTTTCTGAAACTCTGACATTTATTGATTTTAAGTTGTTTCTTTCTTTTTCAGAAATGAAATTAATAGCAGTAAAAAGGAAAAGTAAAAAAAGCCCTAAGGTGTCCAAGCTACTAATTATTTTTTCTTACGTTCATTTCTTTATACATTTGCCATGAGAACTTAAACAATTTCACACAAAGCCCTTTGTTGCCTTTACTTGGGTTAGAAAGACAAACAAGAATGAAGAAGGGAACCCAAAAGGATTTTTTTTTTAACTCTAGTGAACATTTGGTTTAACTTTGTTTTTATATTGTTTTGACAGTTTTTGTTGGTGTTCTTGTTGTGTTTTCCTATTTAAGTATTTCATTATTCCCAGGAAGAGACAATAAATCAGTGCATGATTTTTCACCTTAAGACAAACTGAGGGTTACAGAAGGGAAGGGGGTGGAGAGATGCGGTAACTGGGTGACAGGTATTAAGGAGGGCATGTGTTGTGATGGGCGCTGGGTGTTATAGGCACCTAATGAATCATTGAACACTGCATAACAAACTAATGATGTATCATATGTTGGCTAATTGGACATAAGAAGAAGATAAAAACTTACTAAAAACTAAACTTCAAAAAAAAAAAAAGGATCTCTTATCCCGTGCAGTCTTGCCCAGGATCTAAATATACCAAGCACAAAGAGTGGCTCTGGTGATGACTGTGTGCACATGGATGTGCGTGCACGTGCCCATGCCCTTGTCCTTCCTTGCCGCTCATCACCTGTTGGTGAGAGGTCTCTAGGGCTCTGGAGAAAGTTAGTTTTTTCTATACATTTATCTTAGTATTTCTTTTCAATATTAGAGTTGAGATTTTTTTGGATCCGTTTTTGATCCAAAATTATTTTTGTCTATGTCGAGGTGAGGGACTCATCCTGCTTTGCTTGATACTTTCCCAGAGCAAGCCCTGAAAAGTCCTCTGCCTGGGATTGCCTTCAGCCTTGGGCAGATGGGGACAGTTGTCCATTTCATGGACAAACCCAAGTTTCCTTTTGTCTTTCTTTATGTGTGTGTATGTGTGTGTGTGTGCATGCGCGCTTTGTTTCTTTATCAGTTACATGAGGGGAAAAAGGTAAAATGATCTTCCTTTTTACATTTCATCTTTGAGGGGGAGAATGATATAACTGAGAATGTATATGCAATTTTAACCACATAGGAGTAATTTTTTTGGTAAATATAAGTTATTTTAGAATGATTTTTGGTTTTATAGAAAGGAGAAAAATCCAGTTCAACTTGATGATGAAGGAGGCAGGACCTTTTTACGTGTCCTCATTCATCTGATCATGCATGACTACCCTCCTTTGCTCTCAGGAGCCCTACAGCTACTGTTCAAGCACTTCAGCCAGAGAGCGGAAGTCTTACAGGCATTTAAACAGGTAAGACTGGGGAGCCCTCACTGGGGCATGGCAAATGCTCGGAAAATATTGTTTATAACATTCCACCGGACTTCACAGCTGCAGAGTTCATGAGACTGTATGTCTTCTCCTAGAGACATTTTCTATTTTTAAAGACAGATGTGGTCTTGTCCTAAGCCAAGACATGATCTATTTTAGAAAGAGTTCCCCACGAAATGATTTTCAGTTAATATCTTTAACATAAATGACAGGCACAAAGATTTAGGAAGGCACTGGGGGATAAGACCATAATAAGAATTTTGTTGTCCCTGCTATTATTTTGACACCAGATTTTACTCATAAATTTGGATGGGACAAGCAGTAATGCAGAAATATATATTTGGTGATTGAAAATGTATAAATACCAAAGAAAGTAACTGTTTTGGATATAATCTTTTTCTTTGTCATCTGAATGACATCAATCTTGAGACTATTGGTGAATAATACCTAACTGCTTACATGTGTGTTTCACTATATTTATGGTATTTAATAAAGCATTGATCTTCGTTAAGGATGTTTTATAAGAATATATTAAAATATGAAATAATTGTAAGTGTAATTATACAAATAGATATAATTATGCATAATTTATTTATCATGCAATACATATAAATTATTATAAAAGTTTATAACATGAAGCTTAGACCATATCAGAATTTTCTTCCACTTATGTCTATATTTCTACCTCTTTTCAGATAGAGTCTTGGGAAAAATTAACTTTAGCAGTGAAATTAGAGTTAAGGTATCTTTTCTTTTGAACTACTCTTTAGTACTTTGGTAAAGTTCACTTTTTAAAAAATATATAATTCTTTATAACATATGACTATATTAGATTGTGTTCACAGATATTTCCAGGTAAGTTTTCATGGTCAATATACATCTAAACTATCCATAAATGTTCTAGAAATATTAAACTTCAACTGTTAAAAGACTTGGGATTTTTTAACATCAGTAAAATAGGAATTAAGGAATTTCCATAAGTAAACTGAGGGTTCAAATTCTTCTGTTTCCAGGTGCAATTGCTAGTGTCCAATCAAGATGTAGATAACTACAAGCAAATCAAGGCAGATCTAGACCAGCTTCGACTAACGGTGGAAAAATCTGAGTTATGGGTTGAGAAGAGCAGCAGCTATGAGAATGGAGAAATGGGTGAAAGTCAAGTAAAAGGTGGTGAAGAACCCATTGAGGTTTGTTTTCAAGATATATTTTGAAGTAATCCAAACAATATCTTCTAATCACAGGCCCCATAGCCAAAATTATTCACAAAGAAAAATTTTATTCTGAGTAATGGAGCATATAATTTTCATTTGCCAAATGAATTAACTCCATAAGCCTTTATTTTGCTTAATTCTTATAGGTCTCATAGGTCTTAAGCATAGACCTCTAAAGAGGTGAATTTTTACTGTTATCATTCAAAGTGACTGTTTATTACCAATCTGTAAATCATTTTTTTCTTTACTGCTTATCCTTATACAATATGTAAAAATAGTTAAATGAGGCAGTATGCTTTAATGCCAGCATGAAAATACCAAATGTCTGTTTTTACTCTAAAGAGTGGTAAGATGGTGATCCTAAGTCTTCTGTTGAATAGGTATTAGTTTTTGGTGGGTTAATTAGTTGTTGTTTTCACATTTTACTAAATACTAAATAACCATTTAAAGTTTTTAAAGCCATGTTTTTTGCAGTAATACTTGGCAAGCCCATGCCAACATCCTAATTGGTAAGATACTGTTTCTTAAATTCCTGTCTTGTGTTTTATTTAGTTGTTTTTTAATCTGCAGGAATGTAGACTATTCAGAGAGGTTTACCTACCCCAGCTTTTCTGTTTGTTGGAATACCCAAAATATTGTGTAGTGAAAGGTAAAGACAGAGTAGGAGATAGTTTCAGTCCTCAAAATGTGGAAAAGTCTCAAAGGGAAGTTCATCTGGTGGGTTACTATTTCTTCCTTGTCTCAGGACTACTTACCACTAATCTGCATAAAATTTTTAACTTAATCTTTTGGTAACTTTTTTCTGTGATTTTATAATATAAGTTATTAGAATGTAGAATTCCTACTCCATATAAATTTGTTTCATGACCAGCTCTTTTGTCGTTGTTGATAAAGAGTTCTTCTACAGCATATTTAAGAACTAAGAGGACATTTTACATTTAGGTAGTCCTTGCTACACGTCGTCTTCTAGCAGACATTTTCATACACGGTATCTCTTTTTAAATTTTACGACAAACTTTGGAGAGAGTTAGAAAGATCACATTTCTAAGGATGGATCAACTGAAACTCAGAAAACCCAAGGATTTCTTCCCTATCAAGTAGCTCTGTGTGACCCAACTGAGATTTTAACCTAGGTCTTTCTGAGGATAAGTTCCAGGCTCTTTAATGTATGAAGGCAATTTCTGATATAGTATTTAAAGATGTTAAGAGATGTATTATGCCTTTACAAAGCAGGAATACCTCTTTTGCAGATACATGCTGTGCTCATCTTCTGGAGAATAAACACAATACTGCTTCCCCTTTTAGAACATTGCATTTTAAAAAATAAAGAACGACTCTAAACCATAGGAAAATGTTCTTTGTAAAAGTTTGCAAAAAAAGTCATGTAAGAGTACAGATGAGATGTTCCATGAAGGATTTAGTCCTTCGTCTGTAGTTTAAATTCCTAATCTCTGAACAAACTGGAGAAAGAGCCTCTATCAGTGTATATCCATGGTATCCCCGGAGCAGTTTAATAAGCAATTTGTACTGATTAAAGAAAGAAGATGAATGAGTTGTCTCATTGTGGCTACCTTCAAAACAAAACTATGTTCCACGTGGCTTATAAGTTCATTTTTCTAAATACTTGAGATGAATAGAAGTCAGTGAAGCTGGGATTTATTTACTCTTTGTTGTATACAGGATTTATCTATTCAGAAAATGGTAATGATTGTAACTACTTGAACCAGGAAGTGATTTAATACAAGAAATTAAATTTTGGAAAGTCTGGAGGAGTATAGTTTGGAGGCTGCCTCTGGACTGTTGACTTCAAGGTCAAACAGTCATGGGTACAATTCAGAGGTCTAGAAGCTGCTTTGGCTGCTGCCAACGCTGCAGCTCTGCCACCACTCACTCACACCTGAAAAGCACGTGGCTGGATGATGGAACACTCACATCTCTCAGGATTTTCTTCTTAGCCCTTCCAGCCAAAGGACGATGGCATTGAATGGATAGGGCATTAAGAGCATGGGTTTTGACATCAGATTCCTTAGAAGATGCCACTAATTATATGTGTGACTTTGGGTAACTTATTTTACTACCCCCCCTTTAAAAATATTCATTCAGCGGACATAATAATGGTACTTAGATCATGAGAATACTAGATCAGGTGAGCAAATTGAGCATACGGCATGTCAGTTAATACAACTTCAGTTGGAAAATATAAGCAACAAGGTAATATGTTATTTACCAACAAGTCAAGAAGTAAGGCTCCAGCTTTAATTAATTCATTTTCTCAATGTGGTCACTATGGACCAATAGACTTAATTTTGAGACTGATCTTTTCATGGGTGCATCACAGCAGCAACATCCTGGACATTACATCTATGTACAACAACGCCAAAAAGAATATCTGTGCCTTTTTTACGCATTTCTGAGTGTCCTGTATAGGAACAAGGAAACCTTTTCCAGGCATCCCTTAGTAGAATCTATCTCATGTCTCATTGTCGAAAGCAGAGCCATATGTTTACCTCTAAAGCAATGGATTATAAGATTAATTTAGCCTAAGTAAAGGATAACCCTCAAGCTCTAGAATACCTACTCCTGAATTACATGGGGGAAAGGCTAGATAGTAGAATAAAACTGAAATCTCCTATCAAGGAAGAACAACAAAAAGCAACTGTTGGTCCGCAACTGACAGTGTCTGCCGAATTTGGTAGTCAGTGCCTGTTTGTTATTATTATTGGTTTTTATTATATGGTTTTTATGATGGGTATGGAGTTATGAGATCTCAGAGTTAAATTATACTCATCAGGGTTATGAAGTCCAATTCCTGTCTGATACTTATTTTCTCTCTAAATAGCTCACATGAGTGAGATGTTTCTCAAAACAGAACTTATGTGATGGCAAATTCAGTAACTCTTGAGGTAGTACATTCTATTGAAATGAACACATAGCTTAAGAAATAGAATATTACTAGTAGGGAGTCCCTGGGATTCCTCCATGTATGCCGGATGAGACCGTTATTGTGAGTTTCTGTTCATTTCCTTGCTTTTCTTAACAGTTTTTGCCACAAGGATTTGTATTTCTAAAACATGAAAAAAGAATGAAAAATATTTTATTTAGTCTGTCTTGGATTTTTAAAAAATTTTTATTGACATATAATGTATTACTTACCCTGGCCGGGGGCGGGGGGGTAAACTCACAGGTCTGTGAATCGTCAGACTTACACACTTCACAGCACTCACCATATCACATACCTTCCCCAATGTCCATAGCCCAAGCACCCTCTCCATATGCCCCCTCCCCCCAGCAACCCTCAGTTTATTTTGTGAGATTAAGAGTCTCTTATGGTTTGTCTCCCTCCTGATCCCATCTTGTTTCATTTTTTCCTTCCTACCCCATAAACCCCCTCTGCCTCTCAAATTCCTCATATCAGGGAAATCATATGATAATTGTCTTTCTCTGATTCACTTATTTCGCTCAGCATAATACCCTCTCGTTCCATCCACGTAATTGAGAATGGCAAGATTTCGTTTCTTCTGATGGCTGCATAGTATTCCATTCTATATATATATATATATATATATATATATATATATATATATATCCCCCCCACACACACACATCTTCTTTATCCATTCATCTGTTAATGGACATCTAGTTTCTTTCCATAGTTTGGCTATTGTGGACATTGCTCCTATAAACATTTGAGTGCACATGCTTCTTTGGATCACTACATTTGTATCTTTAGGGTAAATACCCAGTAGTGCAATTGCTGGGTCATAGGGTAGCTCTATTATCAACTCTTTGAGGAACCTCCATGCTGTTTTCCAGAGTGGCTGCACCAGCTTGCATTCCCACCAACAGTGTAGGAGGGTTCCCCTTTCTCCGCATCCTCACCAACATCTGTCATTTCCTGACTGGTTAATTTTAGCCAGTCTGACTGGTGTGAGTATCTCATTGTGGTTTTGATTTGTATTTCCCTGATACAGAGTGGTGTTGAGTGCTTTTTCATGTCTCTGTTGGCCATCTAGATATCTTCTTTGCAGAAATGTCTGTTCATGTCCTCTGCCCATTTCTCAATTGGATTATTCATTCTTTGGGTGTTGAGTTTGATTAGTTCTTTATAGATTTTGGATACTAACCCTTTATCTGATATGTCATTGCAAGTATCTTCTCCCATTCTGTCAGTTGTCCTTTGGTTTTGTTGACTATTTCCTTTGCTGTGCAAAAGCTTTTGATCTTGATGAAGTCCCAATAGTTCATTTTTGCCCTTGCTTCCCTTGCCTTTGGTGATGTTTCTAGGAAGAAGTTGCTGCGGCTGAGGTCAAAGAGGTTGCTTCCCATGTTCTCCTCAAGGATTTTGATGGATTCCTTTCTCACATTGAGGTCCTTCATCCATTTGGAGTCTATTTTTGTGTGTGCTTTAAGGAAATGGTCCAGTTTCATTCTTCTGCATTTGGCTGTCCAATTTTCCCAACACCATTTGTTGAAGAGACTGCCTTTTTTCCATTGGACATTCTTTCCTGCTTTGTCAAAGATTAGTTGACCATAGACCAATTAGTTGACCAAGATTAGTTGACCATTAGTTGATCCATAGTTAAGGGTCTATTTCTGGGCTCCTATTCTGCTCCATTGATCTGTGTTTCTGTTTTTGCGCCAGTACCATACTGTCTTGATGATGACAGCTTTGTAATAGAGCTTGAAGTCTGGAATTGTGATACCACCAACTTTGGCTTTCTTTTTCAACCTTCCTCTGGCTATTCGTGGTCTTTTCTGGTTTTATATAAATTTTAGGATTATTTGTTCTATCTCTTTGAAAAAAATTGATGGTATTTTTTTTATATAATTTTTTATTTTTTATAAACATATATTTTTATCCCCAGGGGTACAGGTTCCTCAAAATCTTGATGGTATTTTGATAGGGATTGCATTAAATATTAGTTTGCTTTAGGTAATGTAGACATTTTCACAATATTTGTTCTTCCAATCCATGAGCATGGAATGTTTTTCCATTTCTTTGTGTCTTCCTCAATTTCTTTCATGAGTACTTTATAGTTTTTTGAGTAGAGATTCTTTGCCTCCTTGGTTAGGTTTATTCCTAGGTATCTTATGGTTTTGGGTGCAATTGTGAATGGGATCGACTCCTTAATTTCTCTTTCTTCTGTCTTCTTGGTGTATAGAAATGCAACTGACTTCTGTGCATTGCTTTTATATCCTGACACTTTACTGCATTCTTGTACAAGTTCTAGCAGTTTTGGAGTGGTTTCTTTTGGGTTTTCCACATAAAGTATCATATCATCTGCAAAGAGTGATAGTTTGACTTCTTCTTTGCCGATTTGGATGCCTTTAATTTCTTTTTGTTGTCTGATTGCTAAGGCTAGGACTTCTAGTACTATTTTGAATAGCAGTGGTGATAATGGACATCCCTGCTGTGTTCCTGACTTTAGGGGAAAAGATCTCAGTTTTTCCCCATTGAGAATGATATTCGCTGTGGGTTTTTCATAGATGGCTTTGATGAAATTGAGGTATGTACCCTCCATCCCTGCACTCTGAAGGGTTTTGATCAAGAAAGGGTGCTGTAGTTTGTCAAATGCTTTTTCAGCATCTATTGAGAGTATCATATGGTTCTTGTTCTTTCTTTTATTAATGTATCACATTGATTGACTTGTGGTGTCTCAGATATATTTTTGCCCTCCTTCCTTGCTGATGTATAGCTGTAACTCATACATTTTTTTCTAATATATATTGGAGAATGTGCCTTACACTTTATGTACATGTTTATCTAGTTAACTGTTGGTGGTCATTTTCATTCTTTACAGTGCAAGTGTTTTTTTTTTTAATTTTTAATTTTTTATAAACATATATTTTTATCCCCAGGGGTACAGGTCTGTGAATCGCCAGGGTTACACACTTCACAGCACTCACCAAAGCACATACCCTCCCCAATGTCCATAACCCCACCCCCTTCTCCCAACCCCCCTCCCCCCAGCAACCCTCAATTTGTTTTGTGAGATTAAGATCACTTATGGTTTGTCTCCCTCCCAATCCCATCTTGTTTCATTGATTCTTCTCGTACCCACTTAAGCCCCCATGTTGCATCACCACTTCCTCATATCAGGGAGATCATATGATAGTTGTCTTTCTCCACTTGACTTATTTCGCTAAGCATGATACGCTCTAGTTCCATTCATGTTGTCGCAAATGGCAAGATTTCATTTCTTTTGATGGCTGCATAGTATTCCATTGCGTATATATACCACATCTTCTTTATCCATTCATCTGTTGATGGACATCTAGGTTCTTTCCATAGTTTGGCTATTGTGGACATTGCTGCTATAAACATTCAGGTGCATGTGCCCCTTTGGATCACTACGTTGTATCTTTAGGGTAAATACCCAGTAGTGCTACACTACAGTGCTAGTGTTTTTAAAGAAAATTTGCTACCAAAAGCAATGCTGCTTTAAAACCTTTTGTATGCCATCTGATGAACAAGTTTAAGAGATTCTTCAGGTTAAAGACTTAAATGTAAGACCTGAATATATAAAAAGCTTAGAAGAAAACCCAGTAACTTCTTTGACATTACTGTAGCAACATTTTTTTTTCTAGATATGTCTTCCAAGAGAAGAGAAACAAAAGCAAAAATAAACTATTGGGACTACATCAAAATAAAAAGCCTTCACACAACAAAGGAACCCATTGACAAACAAAAAGGCAACCTACTGAATGGGAGAAGATATTTGCAAATGATATATCTGATAAGCAGTTAATATACAATATATATAAAGAACTTATGCAACTTAACACCAAAAAACTAAATAATCTAGTTAAAAATGGACAGTGGACCTAAATAGACATTTTTCCAAAGAAGACATACAGATGGCCTAACATGATTAATATGTTCAACATTACTCATCATCAGGAAAATGTAAATCAAAAGCACAATGAGATATCACCTTACACGTGTCAGATTAGCTAAAAATAAAAAAGATAGAAAATAACAAGTGTTGATAAGGATGTGAAGAAAAAGATACCCTGTGTACTGTTGGTGACAATGTGAATTGGTAGAGCCACTGTGGAAAACAATATGGAGTTTCCTTAAGAAATGAAAAATAAAAATACCATATGATCCAATAATTACACTCATGGCCATTTACTCTTAGAAAATGAAAACACTTCAGAAAGGTATATGCTCCCCTAGTTTTATTGTAGTATTATTTACAATAGCCATGATGTGGAAGCAACTTAAGTGTCCATTGAAAGATGAATAGATAAGGAAGATGTAGTGTGTATGCACGTGTGTGTGAGTGTGTGTATGCGTGCACACACAGGAATATTATGCAGCCATAAAAAAGAATGAGATCATGCCATTTGCAACAGCATGGATGGATCTAGAGGGTATCATGCCACGGGCATTAAGTCAGACTGAGAAAGATGATACCATATGATTTCACTCATATGTGGAATTAACAAAAATCAATGAATAAACAAACAAAAAGCAGAATCAGACCTATAAATAGAGCAAACTAATGGTGGCCAAAGGATAAGGTAGTGAAGATTGCGCAAATTGGATGAAGAGGCATAGGAGATACAGGTCTCCAGTTATGGAGTGAATAAGTCAAAGGAATAAAAAAGACAGTATAGGGAACATAGTCAATGATAATGTAATAGTGTGGTGTGACAGATGGTAGTTATACTTGGTGCCATGATGTATGGTACTTCTCCATAGAAGTAGAATCACTGTGTTGTACACTTGAAATGAATGTAACATTGTGTGTCAGCTATCCTCAAATAAGAAAAGAGATTATTCAGGATATACATTTAGTTGTAAAAAATCTAGAATGTTTAATTTTTACCAAATAAGGCTACTTGTTTTCTGAAGACCGAGTGACACTCCCTCCAGTACTGTATGAGAGTTCTGTAGCCCCATATCCTCATGATGGCTGACTTTCTCACTTTTTCATTTTTGATGATTGGGTGAATTGACATATTTTCTCTGTTGTGATTTTGTGTGATTGCTCATGAATTTGAGCATATTTTCATAGGCTTATTGGCCATTTCACTTCCTCTTTCATTTTAGATTAAGCTAAATATTGTATGGACAAGTTAGTTAGGTCTCACCAATTCATGTTTATCTCCTCCTAAAATTAAAAATATTTTTGACTTCAAGTCATGGTGATACTATAGTTCAAACTTGAGTACAATCTTTTCATTTATTATTATTTTTTTTTCTTCTTGGTTGTATTGGTCAAAATTTCCAGTATGATGTTGATTAGATGTGGTATCCTTGTCTTGATTCAGTTTTTAAAGGGAATGATTTTAATATTTCACTATTGAATAGAGTGTTTATTGTCTGTGTTTGTAGATACGCTTTATCAATTGTGGAAGTCCCCTTCTATCCCTAGTTTGCTAATTTTTACCGTGATGATTATTGACTTTACTTAAACACAGTTTATACATCTATCAAGATTATGTTATTTTTCTTTAATCTTAATCTGCTAATTTTTAAAAAGTTTTCATTTAAATTCCAGTTAGTTAACATGCACTGTGATACTAGTTTTGACATCCATACATCACCCAGTGCTCATCCTTAATCCCCATCATTGATTTCACCTATTCCCCCTTTATCGGCTAATGTTAATAACAAGAATTATAAACAGAGCTTCTACCATAAAAACCTTGCATTCTCTAATAAATTCATCTTGTTGATAATTTTTACATTACTAGACCCAGTTTGCTGATATTTTGTTTAGGATTTTACATCTATGTTGTCAGTGAGATTGGCCTGTAAATTTCCTTTGTTATACAGTTCCTGTCACATGTTGGTAACAAGGTTAGACTAACTGCATAATAACATGAGTTGCAAGATCTTCCCCTTTCTTTGCATATGTTTAGATATGTATTCTGTGAATGTTTGATAAAATGTATCCGTGAATCTGCCTGGGCCTTGGATTTACTTTGAGGGAAGATTTTAACTACTGATACAATTTTTAATGGTTGTAAATTCATTCAGACTTTGTATTTTGAGTCAGTTTGCTGTACATTTTTCTAGCCATATGCTTTAGTTTTCAAATTTATTGGCATACATTTGTTCATGTTCTTTCATTATCTTTTAAAATTTCTGCTCTCTGTAGCTTCAGGATCCCCATCTCCTTTTTTAAAGATTTAATTATGTATTTTAGTGGGTGAGGGGCTGAGTGAGAGAGAGTCCCAAGCAGACCCCACTCTGAGTGCAGAGCCCAGCTTGGGGCTGGATCCCACCACACTGAGATCATGACCTGAGCCGAAGCCAAGAGTCAGACACTTAACTGACTACACCACCCACGTGCCCTGAGACCTCTTTCTTATTCTTGATACTGTTTACTTGTGTTAACTTTTTCATTTTGACCCTGTTGGTTTCACTGTTTGTGTTGTATACTTCTGTGGGTTTTGGCAAATGTGTAATGTCACGCACGTATCATCTTACCAGCACTGCCCATATTTTATTCATGCTTTTTAATGAATCTATTTTTGGCTTTGGTGAGCTTCTGGGTTTATTTTATTATATTTATTCTACTGTAACCTTTTATGTTGACATGCTTTTCAGACTTTTAAAAAATTTAATGGTATAATTTCCTTCTAAGGAATCGTGTTCCACAAATTTTGACAAATGCCTTTTATATTATTGTTCAATATTGGATATTTTAAAATTTCCATTATGATTTCATCGTTCTCCCAGAATTACTTGGAAGTGAATTCTTAAATTTCCAAATGTCTAGACGAAATTTATCCCTTTTTGTTATTGAAGTCTTAATTAATTAACTTGTGGCAACTGATGCCATCAGTTCTCCAAAATTTATTGAAACTTGCTTTTTGGCTTCTTAAATAGCATCAGGTTTTGTAAATGTTTTATGTGGACTTGAGGAGAATGCGAACAGGTAAAAGGTTCTTTGTATATGGCCAGTAAGTCAAGCTTCTTGTGTTTGAATCACTTACCTACTTACTAATATTTTTGTTTTCTTGATGTATCAATAGCTGAGAGAGGAATTTGTTAACATTTTCCACTACGATGGTAGGTTTATACATTTTCCCCTGTAGTTTTATGAATTTTTACTTTCTATGTTCTAAGGCTATTTTTGTTCGTTTGGTTTTCTTGCACTTGGGTTTTTTTTTCTTTTTTTCATTTTTTTGGGGGGCATAGTTGACACATTTTTTGGCTACTTTATTTGACGCCCCTAAATTTAAAATTATTTTTTTGCTGGGAGCAAAAACTTATCTGTTGAAAAGTATTTTCTCCCACTTCTGATGATAATACTTCATGTCTTCAGGCTTCTGTGGCTGCTATTGAGAATTTTGCTGTGTGTGGCATAGTGGTGCTTTAAATTATGAAACTCATTGTTTGTTAAACCTTATTATTGCCTCAATATCTGTTAATTTCCTTTTTATATTTTCTGTACTTGGGACTTTGTGCTGAATTTGAGTAATTTCTTTAGACTCACATGTGTCTCCCTTAAATTTATCTTATCTGCAGTTTACCTTCGGACTTTTTAATTTCAGTCATTATATTTTTTCATACTGGCAATTTGATTTTTAAAGATTATTTATTTATATATTTATTTGTTAGAGAGCGAGAGGGGGGGAGAGAGAGAGCGCGAGCACAGGCAGACAGAGTGGCGGGCAGAGGCAAAGGGAGAGGCAGGCTTCCCGCTGAGCAAGGAGCCCGATGTGGGACTCGTTCTCAGCACTCTGGGATCATGACCTGAGCCGAAGGCAGCTGCCCAACCAACTGAGCCACCCAGGCGTCCCTGTAATTTGATTTTTAAAACAATCTTTCTGGTCATTTTTTTGATCACCTTTTGTTGCTTGCCAATTTTTGTAATTCCATATGGCTATTGTACAAACTGTGTATAATAATGCCAGGATCAGAAGTACTTGGGAATTCTTTATGAATTCTCACATTGCTGATGCCTTAAATATTTGATCATCTTTGATTATGAGCTCATATCTTTTTTTAAGAGACTTTAGTTTTAGAGAAAATTGTACACTGAGTGTAACAAATTCCTGTATACTCTCCCCATTTTCTTATTATCAACATCTTGCATTAATGTGGTGCATTTGTTACAATCGATAAGCCAATATTGATACATTACTATTAACTAAAGTCCATAATTTACTTTAGGTTTCATTATTTGTGTTGTACAATTCCGCGGGTTTTGTATAAGTCACGTACAGTACCATACAGCATAGTTTCACTGCCCTAAGAATCCTCTGGGCTCCTCCTCTTTGTCCTTCCCTTGTGAACCCCGAGTCCTGGCAACTGTTAGTCTTTTTACTGTCTCTATAGTTTTGCCTTCTCCAGAATGTTGTATGCTTTAATGTTTATATAATTTTTGCAGACTGACTTCTTTCATTTTGCAATATACATTTTAGGTTCTTGTATGTCCTTTTGTAACTTGCTAACTCCTTTCTTTTTATCACTGAATAACACTCCATTGTTAGATGTACAATAGTTTACCCATTCACCTGCTGAAGGGTATCTTCATTGCTTCCAGTTTGGGCCCATTATGAATAATGCTGCTATAAATATTCAACTGTTGGTTTTGGACTCTTAAGTTTTTTGACTTAGAACATGGGGTTGAAATTGGGCATGTTTTCCTTTTGAGTATTTATGATGACCTTGGCCTATTGCCAGGGGTCACTACTAGCCTGAGACCATGAAGCTTTCTTCTCCTCTATCTGTCTGAAGGCAGGAGTCTCAGGTTTAGTTCCCTGAATTTGACACTAGATTAGAACAGACTTCATCTTTGAGTTGCCAGTACCGGCGTTTAGCTTCAGAAAACCTTATCATGTTGCCTTGAAGCTTAGAGTTCTGATTTGGTTTCAGTTTACCTTTTTTTTTTTTTTTTTTGGTAGATGGAAGGTGGGGTTTTGGAGTCCTTCTTTGTTTTCTGTGAGCCCAGAAATGTACTTAAGATAGGTTCTTTATCTAGGATGTGGCTGTTTTGTAATAGGAGGGCCATTTGCACTTTTAAGTTTGCCACTCTTTGCAGGGGTCTGTGGAAATGTGTTTACTTAGATATTTACTAATTAAGAAAAGTATTATGAACTTAGATTCTTTGTAACTTTATATGTATAATTCTTCTGAGTATTATGTTTAATCCAGAGAAAATTTCACTTGCTTCTGTGTGGCACTTTGGGTTGCTATATTTTTTGTAACCATATTAAACAATGTTTTTGGCTTGGGACTTTTGAGACCCCTTTATTAGTGGAAATTCTAGTCTGAAATCTTAAGTGAAAGTGGTCTTGCCCTATGGGCACTCAGGAGAATTCTTCTCTCTTTTTTTGGCTTTGACCAAGCTAAGGCTAAGCTGGGTAGCCCTTTGTTCTTCTGTGGGCCACATCTTTTTGTGGGTGTCTCCTCTAAGGATTCCTGGGTCTCTAATCAGCACTCTGTCTTGCTTGGGACCTAGGCTTTGTTTCATTTCCATTGTGTGTGTGTGGGATATATTCAGACTCAGTATCCATGTTATCAGATATGGATGGATGTCCTCCAGGTCGGCCCTGCTTGAATCTAGTGCTTGACTACTGCTTGGAAATTTTGGTGAATCTTGGTGAATCTTTATGTTTCTGGCCTTCGTTTACTTCTTTTTCTTTACTAAAAACGGATTTTTTTTTTTTAACTAAAAAGGAACATTTGAAAGATTTTAGCTATCACTCTTAGATGCTATATACTTGGAGGGGTTTCTCTGCAATTCAATTTTATCATATTTGACAGTTCTTAAGTTTTCTTTAAACTCTTAGAAACTTGGGGTACCTGGGTGGCTCAGTTGGTTAAGCATCTGCCTTTGGTTCAGGTGATGATTCCAGGGTCTTGGGATTGAGTTCTGCATTGGGCTCCTTGATCAGTGGGGAGTCTGTTTCTCTTTCTGCCCCCATCCACTGCTCTCTCATTCTCTCTTTCTCTGGCAAAAATAAATAAATAAAATCTTAAAAAGAATAAACTCTTAGAGACTCTTCCTTATTTTGAGCCCATATATTTATCCTTTTAATGTCTGTTTACTAATGCTAGGTTTGAGGCAATGTAGACCATAGCTAAACCACCTCTATTTGATTGCTTTGTGTCTCTCTAGAGCAAAATCCTTCTTTTGAACATTCTACGTAAAGTGTGATTTTGGTTCCTTGACCACCATGCCTGTGTAAGGCTTTGTACACACCTGAACTTCCCACTTCCCTTCCTATCCCCTTTTGATACCTGTAATCAGATCTAATGTTCAAGATATGGCTCTTGCCCTCAAAGAATGAACATGTAGAAAACAATATGCCAGAATGTCTAATGAAATACCGAGTTGTGGTGAGACGAGGGAGGAGTCGGCGTGGGCTGGAGCACTTGGAGAAGGCTTCACTATTCTGAAGGGTCAGGAGGATTTAGTTAGCTACTCTATTCAAGAATAATAAAAAGAGATTTGGAGTTCACGAAGATGTGATTTGTATTTGAAGTATCTGGAAATTGGGAGCCTCTGACAATTCTTGGGTTGGGAGGTGAGTATACTATCTTAGAAAATATAGTCTGGCAGATCAAGAGATTAAAGGTGGGGACCAACTAGGGGCCTCTTGCTTAAATGGAGGTGTGAGGTTATGCAAGCATGAACTAGGGTGGCAGGCATAGAAATATACACAAATGGGTAGATTGGGAGGCCAGGAGAATGGTACACTTATAATAGCTTAATATAAAGAGACAAAAGTGAGAAGCTACAAAGTTGCTAACTTGTACACAGCCAAGTAATGTACGGTTTGCAATGAACCAACTGCCATAGATAGTGACAATGTATTGTAAACAAGATGAAAGCTGTCACAATGTCAATGGCAACAGCCAGTAGCAGGCAGCAGCACTCTAGCAGGCCAGTAAAGATAATAATCCTTTGTTGTTTAGGAAATCTTTACAAAGGCTCTAAACACAGAGTAATTAGCATTGTTTTAAAACAGATCATAATGTTCTAATGTTGTGCCTGCTTAGATATCAGAAGACCAGATAACATTAATGTGATTTTTAAAAGTATGACTCTTCATCTTAGTAATAAAAATTTTTCTCCTATAAGATAAAGTTTTTGTTTTGTTTTATTTTGTTTCCTCAGTGGTCTGTTCTCTTTACTCTGGGCATAAATGGGAATGGACAATCTATGTACTAAGACTAACAATTTCACCATATGATCCAAAATTATCCTATTATTATAGGATATCTATAGTAATAACTATAATATCGTATTACTATAGTTGATCATATATATGTATCTATACATACATATATATGTATGGAGGAGGATGGGATGGATTTGGTCATCTGGTAAGCCCATTGCCTCCCTAGCATCTATGAACCTTACTATCTATTGTATATGATAATATTTTCTTTTATTAAACTTACCTTCCAGGGACGCCTGGGTGGCTCAGTTGGTTAAGCAGCTGCCTTCCGCTCGGGTCATGATCCCAGGGTCCTGGGATCGAGTCCCGCATCGGGCTCCTTGCTTGGCAGGGAGACTGCTTCTCCCTCTGCCTCTGCCTGCCTCTCTGTTTGCCTGTGCTCGCTCGCTCTCTCTCCCTCTGTCTCTGATAAATAAATAAAATCTTAAAAAAAAAAAAAAAACTTACCTTCCAGGGCATTAAAAAAACTATACCATCCTTGTTGAAACATTAAAGGCTGGGGTATAACAAGTTGACAATATCTGTGGTATTATTAATTCATCACATTCAAATAGGTGTTGAGGGGTGCCTGGGTGGCTCAGTGGGTTAAAGCCTCTGCCTTCAGCTCAGGTCATGATCCCAGGGTCCTGGGATTGAGCCCCGCCTCGGTTCTGTGCTCTGCGGGGAGCCTGCTTCCTCCTCTCTCTCTGCCTGCCTCTCTGCCTGCTTGTGATCTCTGTCTGTCAAATAAATAAATAAAATCTTTAAAAAAAACCCAAATAAGTGTTGAATTCTAACTATAGGAAGGAAGGATTAACTCAGAGAATCATATCTGAACAGGCTAAGTCAGGATTGCCCTTCATGTTCATCCACGTCTTCATTTAGGGCTGAGAAGCAGGTCACTTGGGCATCATGGCCCTCCTAAGAGAAGTTCCCGCTCATGTTATTTATTTTGTTTGTTAATTTTTCTTCACAACAATGGTGCTTCTGTATCGGTAGGTCTCTATCTCTATATTTATTTACCCACCTGTATTTACCTGTTTCTTTTTAAAAAGCTTACTGAATGTGTTATTGATCTAGAGTCTAATGTTTGAGCAGTCTATCTAGTTTTTAGCTCAGGGACCATTTTTATTTATTTATTTATTTATTTTCATTTTCAGCGTTTCTGTTTTGTTCTTTTTCACACACATGCATTCTAGATTCATATCTGCCTGCTCAGCTTCACTTCGTTGTTGTTGGTGGTGATGTTTTCATGGATTTGCAATGTAAGGAACAGAATTAACTGAAAGATGTTCCTGGGGGGCTCACTCTGGGTTGTGCAGACAGTAAGCTGGCTGGACTGTTTGTGGGGGTCAGCGTGGGGAGTGTGGGAGGGAGTGTCTTCTCCTCTGAGAGGCTGTACACCAGGTTGGCTTCTGATGGGATCTGTGGCTTCCACTCGGCAGCAGGAGCTGTCCAATTTCTATGGGCTCCCTAGGTGTGTCCTTGATAAATTCCTGTAAACGATGGGCACCTGAATCCACAGCCTGGTGCCCAAATTGTTGGTATGTTGTTCTTGCACTTGCCCCATCAGAAGTGACCACAAGGTGGAGATAGGAGCAGTTACTCAGAAATCTAGACCCATCCCGGTGTTTGGCAGAGCACCAGCACCTACTGTGGAAGTACAGAAGGATGGGGGACACTTCCCTTCTTTTGCTGGTGCTTGGCTTGTAGTTTCTGCCTTTCCCGATGAACCTATCCTTGATCTATGCTAAGTGGTGCTGTGGAGTCAGCCTGAGTGTGTGGCAACCACAGAGGGAGCCACGTGGTATGAGATACGTCATTCCTCACTTTATCTCTGTGATTATTTTAAACAAACTTATAAGTCCTTGAAGATTTCTTGACTGTTTGCATTTCACTGGGAATGATATACTCTCATTATTGAGGTTTCTTGTTGTCTTAGCATTAACTTTCCTCATAGGCATTTGGATTTTCTGCGAATTTACCTTGGTGAGAGAATGAATTTAATCCCTTCCTCTCTTCTCTCCCTCCATTTCTTTGCTTCCCTCCCCTCCGGTGCTTTTTCTCTATTTCCCTCAAGACGCACCTTCCTTGTCTCATGATTTTTGTTATCTCAATATGCTATTATTCTTTTAAAAATGTTTTCCATTATTTTTTTTTAAATTTTTGAGAGAGAGAGAGAGAGAGTGCAAGAGCAGGGAGGAAGGGGCAGAGAGAGAGAATCTGACATGGGCTCCATCCCATGACCCTGACATCATGACCTGAGCCGAAATCAAGAGTCGGACACTTATGACTGAGCCACCCAGGTGCCCCATGCTATTATTCTTCAAAAGCAAAAACTGGTTTCCACTCTTTGCCCACCACTTCTGATCTTTTTCCTTTGATAATGCAAGCAAGCAAGAAGGCAGATCCTCTAGAAGGATATCTGCAAAGAAAACTGCTTTTCTGAGTGTAGTACTTTGATTCTGCACAGCAAGGAAATTATTTATTTATTTATTTATTTTTAGCAAAACTTACGATTGACTAACTCTCGACAAAAGCAACTGGTAGAATGTCTAAGCTTCATGGCTTGGTTTAGATGGAATCCATGTGCTTTAGGCAGAACCTTCCTACATGACCTGATCTATGAGGAACACTGTGGTCATTGCATGAAGAATTTTTATCCGTTAATTTTGGAGCATGCTTTCCTGAATTTTCCTTTTCTGAAATTTATTTTCTTATCTCCATTAAAAAATTTTTTTTTTTTTTTGCCCCAGACTTCATTGTATATTTATTTCATTTGTTTATATAATGTCACATATACCTGTCCTTGGCCTCTGAGCAAATGCTGCAGGAGGTGATTGCTATAGATGAGTGCCACAAAAATAAGTCCTTTCACAAGACATACTTCTAAAAACTAATTTTTGGTGTTGAGCCAAATTATACTTTTACACATCCTCATTCTATTTGGTTGTTATGCAAATTCTTAAAGGTAATGCTTGTATCTCCTGAATTTGTTTCTTTAAATTACTTCCACTGTAATAATCTTTTCCCTTCTTGTCCTTTGGGCTTCCATTTAAAATTAATGCTGTTTTACTATATACTTAATATTTCTCTTCTTGTTTTCAAGAACAGTTACTGTCTCACTAATTTTTTTTTCTTCACTTTGCCAATTGTACTCAACCTAATGTAAATTGTTAGTGAGGATTCTAAGTTCCTATCATGGTTTCTTTTCCTCAGCAGGTGGCTTAAAAGAAAATTCTAGAAGTCGATTCAGTTACATCAGAATGTGCAGATATTGTTAGACCAGGCGTCAACATTTCTGTAGTGATTGCTTGCTGAAGAGGGAGTCTGAAAGAAGGTGCTGATGGCTTTCTCTTCCATTCTGTATGGACCGCCCCCTTCTCACAGCTGTCTCAGAGAGTGTTGTGATATGATTGTGAGTGGGGAAGCTTCTTTCACCTAACATGTTGGGTAGCGGACATAGTCTCTAAGGGCTCTATTATATTGCTGTTTTCATTTCCTGTACGGTGCTTTGTTATTCTGTGTCACCCTGCTGACTAGAGGCTTGTCTATCCTTTCTAAGTTTTATATAATACTGGTGAGGATTACATAAGAACTATTATATGTTATATTATATAAATAAAGTATTATAAAAAGTATTAGACATTGCTGTACTATAATGGGTTCCCGTTGCATTTTTATGAAAACAACGATGAGTTTACATTGAACATACCCATCATCAATATATTCCTGTTTTCCTAATATCCCTCTAATACAATCTAGTGACACATACCCTTTTTTGGTACCTTATTTATCAGCGATATAGATGGCTGAGGAGATTTGGATGTTTTCTAGGACATCCGATTAAACATCATCAAATACTAATTAAAATGATGTCAAGCGAGTCAGAAAATACCAATATTGTATTTGTCTTGGGACAAAGGGAAAGGAAAATAGGTTTAGGGTCAGGTTAAGAATATGTTTTTACTCTCTAGAAGGGAAACTATTTGGGCTTGAACTGAGGGAAGTGTGAGGGAAGTTAATCGCTGGTAATGGTGGACACCACCTCTTCTGCACAGTGTGGATCTTGGGCCAAGTCTTCAAGCAGCCTTAGATGCCATCTAGGAAGCAGAAACTGTCAGCCATGACCCCATAGTTGTCCAAACTACCTTTACGTGCAAGGTCAGGTAAGTAGACTTAGGGTGATTTTAGGGGTCTGCGACCCTCTAGGTATCTTCCTACATGACTGGGATGTGATGTTAGTCTTAGATGGGAGAGAGAAAAAACATCTATCATTCCACAGTGAGGTTATCATTCAGTTGTCTGAAGGAGGTGACATTTGTTATGAGGAGTTGCAACTAAATTATAATCTGATTAGGGAATCAAATATAAAAGCCTGATGATTGGATTTTCTTTCATGTTTTGGAAGAAGGTGGGAAGGAGAAAGGAAGGGATTTGACATCCGAAGTTGGGAGAATGGTAGTTAGTAAGTGATGCCACTAAATGAGTTAAATAATGGTTATAGGAAGAAAAGGCAAGGGACAGAGATGGAGAGCAGAATGCCTGGCAGACTTGCTGCCTTGACAACATTGCTGAGGAAGGACATCTTTTAACTTCACTGGGGTGGGGACAAAGAGAAGACATGCACTGAGCTATTTTAATCATGCAGCTGTGGATGCAGGCAGTTCTACATCCTGGGATTTAGAAAGTCCTTTTTTCTTCTTCTTCTTTTTTTAATAAGCATGATGGCCCTGGTTGAAATTAATTCAGATTCCCATTAATTGGTGCCAATATTTAGTTCACCATATAGCTCATACAATATCACGTCCCTGTATGATTTTTGCTATTGCTATAAATGTTTGCTTGACTGACTCAAAGTAAATTTGCAGTAACTATATTTCGAACCAGTATTTGTTTAGGTATTCACTCTTTGAATCTCTGCCTAGAACTCTGCTACCCATCCAATTTCTAGACTCTTCTAGAAATATCTAGACCCTTCTAGACCATTCTTGCTATATGGTTTCTGAACCTACTGGTTTATGTAACAGTAGATGCTATGCAATTAAAAATCTAGCTGCCTCTATGAAATCATTGAACTAAGTGGTTTCCCATATTCCATTAGAAGAAATAAGTTCAAATTCTTCCAGATGACAGGAAATAATTATAATAAAGTGCAAATACTTTTGGAGTGCCATATTTATTCTTCATCACAGTTGTCAAAAGGATAATTCAGTTGTTTCCTACTGCATGCATGGCACCATTCTCAGTGTTATGCATTTTTTAAAATAGATTTATTTATTTATTTGTTTATCTGACAGACAGAGATCACAAGTAGGCAGAGAGGCAGGCGGGTGGGGGTGGAAGCAGGCTCCTCACTGAGCAGAGAGCCTGATGTGGGGCTCGATCCCAGAACCCTGGGATCATGACCTGAGCCCAAGGTTGAGGCCTTAACCCAATGAGCCACCCAGGTGCCCGAGTGTTATGCATTTTTTTCTGAGTCTACTCAGCTCTAGAATTCTGCATAAGTTGTACTTCTGCATTTTGTTCCTTACTAATATTTTGACATTAAAATGAAGTCAGGGCTTTGTAGATTTTGCCACTGACCTAAGATCAAAGTTACATAGAATATAAAAAATATAGTCAATTTCTGCCCTTTCTGGAGGAAAGCTTTTGGAATACCTTTACTTAGAGCATTTTGGCATCAAAATAAGAAAATGAAACCTAACTGTAATTGCATAGTTTACATTTTTCTTAAATTCCCCTGATCTGCTTTGGAATCATCCAGATGTTCTGTGGGTTAATATTTTTGTTCCGTTTAATTACATTAAATTATTTTCTGAAATTGAATGGGGCGGCTTATTGAATTCTCCAGTGCTGCCTCCTTTTGTTGACTGCTGGCAATATTAAATTAAAATAATTATTCTTCATAATTCCCATACTTATGGAATTTAGCATTGTCTGTATCTTCCCCTGGGCTGACCTAGAGAGCCTAGCTTTTTGTAATGTAGTACATTTTGCCCAAGATGACTTTTCTTAAAGCAAGACAGTTGTTTTTTCTTCAGGTCATTGTTTGAAAAATGGACTTAAATATATCTGCCAAAGCTTTGCCTGTGTTTTCAAATGATTTTTTTTAAAGGTGACATATATCAAGAAACATCTTCTTTCCATTGTAGGAGCTTTATCAATCTTTAGACTTGGTCATATCTTAATCCTGGTTTGTAGTACACACTTGGTTTTCTTTAATATTTCTTTTCTTCCAGAAAAAAAAATGAATATGGCCTTTTAAAATTTCAACAGCCACCTTTGTGATCAGAAAAAGGAAATTTCATTATATTTCTAGCTTTTGCAATTTCTACTCATCAATAATTTTTGTCATCACATAGAAACCCTGTTTGTCTCATTCTCCAACCCGCTGTCTTTTTCCATCTAAATAGTTTCCATTCGTATCAGCACTTGGGCTCCTTCCTGTACTGCACTGGCTTCTCTTAGATATGTAGTTTACACTTTCTTCTACAACTTTCTAGGATTCACTTAGTGTTTGTTGTCTCACAGACAGTCTCTCCGCATTCTCTTTTCTCTTTTATTTACCTGCCGTGGAGGTTGGACGGTTTTCATTTCCCTCCGAGCATTTGCTAGGATGGATAAATGACACAACCCTGGACTCCCATAGTAATTACATTAGGAATGTTTTCAGCATTCATGGTCTTTACTTTTCACAGTTCCATTTCTGTTGAGTGAAAGAGACAAGGTGGTCAGAAAGATAGAGTAATTTTGAAGACTATCAATGGCACGATAAAACAGAGAATGGGGCTTAAGGAAAAGGATAGCGGACTACAGAATCAGATGCTAAGGGAAGTTTTGGTGATTGTGAATCTTTGGCACATAAATAAATTTTAATACACTGTGGTACAGAGTATTCTTTTGAGAAATCTAGTGGGGCCATAAGCTGAGATGCATGACTCCTTCCAAGGATGGGCAATATCACTGAAAAATGCTTGGTTAATGTCAACTTGGCCATATTTTTAAAGAGGAGAAAGAATCAGTAGACAGCAGAAACTACTCCTGCATAGGAAATAGAGATGAAGCAGGGAGAGGAGGCAGAGGAGGTGGAATTTGGAAAATCCATTAATCAAAAGTTTTTTGTTTTTTGTTTTTTGTTTTTTTTTCCTTCTGAAACACAGCAGGGGTGATGGATGGTACTTGAATTTGCAGGTGGAAAAGAGGACATGTTCATATGCTCTGTAAATTGGTAGGGGAGGCTATTTGCTAAGGTTGCATTGGGATTGGACGCTTCTATCTTTGGTCCAGTATTGGCCTGGAACAGAAGCAAAGACAAATACAAAGCTTGCTAAGGAGTGGTGATGGGTCAGTACTGGGCAGCCCACTCTCCTACTTGGGAAAGTCCTTGAATTCTCTACTCAGAATTCTTTGACTAGCATGGGCAGTTTTTTTCTTTTTCTTGGTTTGATTTAACTTTGTGGTTTGTCAAAGAAACAGCTTGGGACAACTGAAATTACATTGATTGGATTTGCATGTTTTTGTTACTTTTTCCTGAGCTTAGATTGGGGTCCCCTTTAACTGTGAGAACTCAATACCGTCAATATAGTCAGAAGTTCAGTGTGTTTTTGACTCAAGTTGGACTTAACATTCATCCCCGTGCTATTTTGTACATGTTTTAAATCAGGAAAGCAATCAGGTCCCACTCTGCTTCATGCTCTCTCTTGCAACATGCTCTGACTCTTCTTACCACTTTCTATACACGGTTATATGTGCTCTTTTTGCAGGACCTTTGGCTAAAGTGACTTCTTTACCTAACAAGTGCCCCCATCCCTCCTCCTGTCTCTCATACTTAAATAAATAAATGGTTTTCATCTTTCAAGACATTGGCTTCTCCTTGACCTCTTCATAAAGTTTCTAAAGCTAGAGCTATTCTCCCTTTCTCTCTCTGAATAGTAATTCTGCTCAGTTCAAATCTTTATTTTCTTAGACTGTAATTTTCTTGTGGAAATGACCACATATCCTATTTGTTTCTTTCTCTTTTTGTTTTTTAAAATATATTTTATTTATTTGACAGACAGATCATAAGTAGGCAGAGAGGCAAACAGAGAGAGAGGAGGAAACAGGCTCCCCGCTGAGCAGAGAGCCCGATATGGGGCTCGATCCCAGGACCCTGGGACCATGAGCCGAGCCTAAGGCAGAGGCTTTAACCCACCAAGCCACCCAGGTGCCCCTATCCTATTTCTTTTAGATCCACTCACCTTTATGTAGTACCAGGCATGTATTAAGTCTTAATAAATGCTCATGCATTAAATTATTTCCAATGTGTTTTATTTTTATTTAGTAATTATAAGAGTTGATATTTAAAATATGTCACTCTCTATATTTGTTTTTTATTGTACTGCTACAGATAATGGTTGTTACAGTGAAATATTGTTGGCATTTCAGGACCTCTTAATAAGCTTTATCAATTTAGTAATTTAAAATTTTAATTTAAATTTTATTTTCCTTTCTTCATTTTCATGGTTCTGTACATGCTTTGCTGGTCCCAAGTCATGACTCTTAAGGATGTCATGGTAACCTGGTGGAGAATTCTTGGGTTAAACTGTTCTTACAATCCATCCCTGAAATGTTTTTTTCAGCTGTTATGATATGCTTCTTCACCTTTTTTCCCCCTATAGTTTAACCCAGATGATAAAATTCTTATTTTTTCTTCTTTTTTTTTTTTTAAGATTTTATTCATTTATTTGACAGAGATTGTAAGTAGGCAGAGAGGCAGGCAGAGAGAGAGAGAGGAGGAGGAGGCAGGTTGCCCACTGAGCAGAGAGCCCATTACAGGGCTCGATCCCAGGACCCTGAGATCATGACCTGAGCCCAAGGCAGAGGCTAAACCCACTGAGCCACCCAGGTGCCCCCAAATTACTTATTTTATCCCATGGACTTTTACTGTTCCTTCTCCTATCAGCTCTATAAAGCGATGATATATGTGGTATATTTAGTATAGGGAAATACACTGCTAATATTATGTGTATTAACTTTTCCTTTTTTACTTAACTCATTAATTATTAGTAATACCATCTATCTTGTAATTTGGTTGTTATTGGGAAATGGTAATTTGCCTGACTCCCTCAAGCCAAGTAACTTTTTATGGGATAAGAAAGTACAAAGGAAACATTTAGGGGCACCTGGGTGGCTCAGTAGGTTGAGCCTCTGCCTCTGGCTTAGGTCATGATCTCAGGGTTCTGGAATCGAGCCTCAAATTGGACTCTCTGCTCAGAAGGGAGTCTGCTTCCCCCCACTCTCTCTGCCTACTTGTGATCTCTATCTGTCAAATAGATAAATAAAATCTTAAAAAAAGGAAGGAAACATTTAAGTCGAGTCACAAATTACAAAGTAATTATCAAACATTTATTATTTACTACAAAATAAATTTTTTATAAAGCTATGCATGGGATAAAAATATATACTTGTGTTTACTTTAGGACTCAAGCATTTTAAGTCCAGTGCAGGATGGAACACGGAAACCTCAGATTGACAGCAATAAGAGCAATAACTACTGGATTGTGAAGGAGGTCAGTCCATGTCAAATATTTTCATATGGGGTTGTATTTGTGTGGCAAGTGACTTTTGTTTGCGTATTACATTTAATGTTATAGACCTTATATTTAATGATTTTCTTCTTTTTAAAGATTTTGATTAGACTAAGTAAACTCTGTGTCCAGAATAAAAAGTGTCGGAATCAGCATCAACGATTACTGAAAAATATGGGAGCTCATTCGGTGGTGTTGGATCTTCTGAAGATACCCTATGAAAAGGTTAGTTACTTCTGAAAAAAAAAAAAAAACTATTTTGATATGATCTCAGATGCATAGCCAAAGTACAAGAATTTTTTCCCTGAACTACGTGGAAGTGAGTCACCAAGCTGATCAGCCCTGAGCCCTTTAATGTGTGGTTCCCACAAAAAGGATGCCCTTCTTTCTGTACAACCACGTGTCAAGCTTCCAGATCAGGAAAGAGCATGACACTTGACAGCCGCTTCATCCTCAGGCGCTGGTCACATTTCTCTCATCATCTCAACTGTGTCCTTTTTGACAAAATGGTTCACTTCAGAAACAGCTGCTGTTTCGTTGTCATGTCTGTTCCTCTCCTCTTGCTGTAACTCTAAGGAAATTGACACTTTGGAAAACAAAGTGTTGCTTCATTTGGGCCAGTGAATGTTGCCTTATGATTAGACTCATTTATGCATCTTTGGCAGGAACATAACAGAAGTGAGGATCAGTTCTTCCCACCACTCCCCCCTAATAGGAGGCACCCGATTTTGATTTTGGTCCCATTCCTGATGGTGTTTACTTTGATCACTTGGTTAAGATGGTGTCTGCCAGGATTCTCCACGGTGAAGGACTCATTTTCCCTTGGTAATTAATGAGTATTTTGTGGAGGGCTTCTTTGAAACTGAGTAAATATCCCCTTCGTCATCAAACTTTCAATCTATTTATTCACTTATTTATTTTAATCTGTGTAAATTATGGGTGCTCATTTTATTCCCTAGGTTATGCTAGGCATCTCTGATTAGCGCTTTGATTCTCAGATGCTCCCCTTTGAGCTAGCTTTACTGTCCTCTAACATGTGCATCATTCTTGAGTAGTTCCTTATTTTTCACACATGAAGATATTCCAGGATCACCTTACATTTCTTTCTTTTTTTCTTTTTTTTTTTTTGGTTCCAACTCTGGAACCAGCCATTTCTTTTTTTTTTTTTTTAATTTTTTATTTTTTATAAACATATATTTTTATCCCCAGGGGTACAGGTCTGTGAATCGCCAGGTTTACACACTTCACAGCACTCACCAAAGCACATATCCTCCCCAATGTCCATAATCCCACCCCCTTCTCCCAAACCCCCTCCCCCCAGCAACCCTCAGTTTGTTTTGTCAGATTAAGAGTCACTTATGTGGAACCAGCCATTTCTTTAAGTGGTTCCAGTTCCGTTTTGGGGGAGAATGATGTGTAGAAGCAAAGTTCCGAGAGCTAAGTGTATGTATTGCTTTTGGGGTTCTATCCTTCTAGGCCCCCTAAATAGACAAAGCCAGGGACCATATGTGTGTGTTGAAATAGTTACTCATTTGTTAATACTGTAAATAGTTCATCTTCCTGATCTTCCACCACTGCAGTGGGCCCTTCTCCATAGGGACACCCTCTGCCCTTCACTCAGGCTCTGACAGCCCCAGGGTGGGTGCCCTCCTTATCTCCCAGGTGCTACCTGCCCTGCCAGGCCTCTCCTGGTGCAGATGTTCTCCCCACCTGGACTTACACTACTCCAATGGGGTTGCTCTCCAATTCAGCTTACTTTTTAACACATAAACTCAGTTCTACCCTTCCTTAGGTGGCATAATTCATTCTATGGCACAGAATACAATAAAAGAATTATTGAAAGATAACAAAAGGTATTAAATCCTCAGCATTTATTATCCACATTATTTCATTTTTGATATTGTAAATGGGCATTGGACACGTGATCGAGTCCCTTCTTCTAATAATAAACCTTGGTGCTCAGTATTTTACTACTACATTATGTTTATAGATTTGCTCAGTTTTAATAGCTGGGTGGTACAGAAACAAACAAACAAAGAATAAGAGGAGAGGGCACCTGTGTGGCTTAGTGGGTTAAGTCTCTGCTTTCGGCTTGGGTCATGATCTTGGGGTCTTGGGATTGAGTCCCGCATCGGGCTCTCTGCTCAGCGGGGAGCCTGCTTCCTCCTCACTCTCTGCCTGCCTCTCTGCCTACTTGTGATCTCTCTCTCTGTCAAATAAGTAAATAAAATCTAAAAAAAAGAGGAGAGTTTCAAAGAAATGTCGAATACAATGGCACTTTCCTATGTTCTGTCTTGGCCAGTTTTTCAGTGGGAATTGGGTATTCCTGTGGCTGAAGTCTCTTTGATGTCTTTGAACCATCCCTGCATTACACAAATAAAGAAAAGTGTTAGTAGATTTTGAATTAAAATTTCCTATTTTTAGGTCAGGAATGAAATTTTTGGTCTCATTTACTCATCTAATTAAATCATCCCTATTTTATATATGAGAAAATTAGTCTATTAATGATCTTGGGCTGTTCGTTTAGTTATAGATGGCATAAACTATAGACTCTTAGAAAAAAACAGAAAACATTAAGTTATTTATTAAAACTACCATTCAAAACATGAGTCTATTTTGTATCTCTGATACTGACTACATGACAAATTGGATAATCAACTACCCAGAAAAAATTTAGATGGTTTCAGTAATACTGTTGAACGGCTACTATTAAGGAGAGAAGTTTGCATTCTTTTTGAATTTTGAGACTTGGAATTTCTTGTTGAGATTCCTATAAGTGAAAGATAGTGTTACGGAATTTTGGAAAATGATCGTGAATAAGGAAAGCAACTTATGAATACATGTGTTCAGAAAGAGGGGGGCCCCAAAAGTTCGAGGAATAGAGGAGATCAGAAAGCAAAGAGGAAAGGTAAAACAAAGAGGTGGAAATAGATGAGATAAATAGCAAAAGGATGGGTATTAAGGACGGCAAGTGTTGTGAGGAGCACCCGGTGTTATACACAACTAATGAATTGTTGAACACTACATCAAAAACTAATGATGTACTATATGTTGGCTAATTGAACATAATAAAAAATAAGAATAGCAAAGGGTGAAGGTGGGAGGAGGGGAAGCTTGAGATGAGGTCAGAAATACATATATAAATATATATATGCATATATAGATAGAGAGAGGGAGAGAAATTTACAGAAGGGTGGGAATAGAGGAAAAGTGAGTGGAGAGAACAAAGAGACTAGGGACAAGACAAGAGTATGAGGGATGATGGATTCTGGGAAAAGCAGCAGGAAGGGAAGAGTTTGAGAAGGAGGATCTAGAAGGTAGGGAAAGAGGAAAAAACAAGGAACAGGAAGATTCAGATACATAGAAGTGTTGGGAAAAGAGCAAGTCCCAGAGAAGGGAGGGATGAGAAGGATGGGGTGAAGCAGAAAAGGGAGGGAACAGAGACATTGAGGGGACAGAGAGAGAGAGAGAGAGAGAGAGAGAGGAAGGCAGGACAGATGAACCATGGGCACTAAGACTGGACACAAGGGTGGGGAGAAAGATGCAGCCGTGGGCAGATGGGAGAATGCAGTGGGCAAGCAGAGAGGTTGGGAAGAAAGAGAGACTGAAACGAAGAGGGGTTGAGATAGTGGAGCAGAACATGTAATTAATTGAAGGAAAAATAAAGAGAAAGTGAGAAACATCTAGAAGATGGTGTGGGGTTGATGGTAAGAGCGGGGATTATGGGAGCGCAGGGGAGGTGTAGAAACAGAAAGGTCACATTGGAGGAGCATAACACAGTAGCAGAGAGGGAAAGAGTCCATGTGGGAAAGAAAATTCTTTTTTATAATACTTGGTATTATGGTTTATTTGTTTCATCACTACTCTTTCACTTATAGAATGATGAAAAGATGAACGAAGTGATGAATCTGGCTCACACTTTCCTGCAGAATTTCTGCCGGGGAAATCCACAGAACCAAGTTCTCCTTCATAAACATCTGAATTTGTTTTTAACTCCCGGTGTAAGTATTTTAGTGACTTCTAATATTGATTGTAAAGTGTCCATCCGATTAAGTGTCCATCCGATTCATTTTAGCAGCATTGATGAATGGAATTTTATTAGTCTTCACCAGCTTATTTTTTTCCTTATAGGGGTTTCCTCCCTAAAAGTGAATCTGTTTTTTTTTTTTTCATTAAGGAAATATTCATAGAAACTGGAAATACTACCTGAATTTTACCTGCAAGTGACCATTTCCTTTATATGTATATAGTTTAACGTTAGGGAAAAATGTGGTAGGACCAATAACAATGGCAGTGCCATGAGTGAGAGAAATATAGAAAACTGTAAAATGTGTCAGTGGATACTAGGGAAGAGCTGGCTTTGAGTAACTGATAATGAATCTCAAGAATCCCATCGCCAACACGTCGACCTTTATGATAACTCTTTTTTCCAACTAAATTCCTTTGTGAGCTCAGTTTTCTTTTAATGGTGAATGAGTTCATTGCATCTCGTAGAAGGCTTGCCCAGGAAACTCACTATGGCTTTGCATAAAATATAAGGCTGATCACAAGCAGGGAAAATAGTGTAAGTACTGTAAAATGGAAAATTGATCTTGTCAGAATTACAAAGGCATGTTCCTCTCTGGTTAGCTCCTGGAAGCAGAAACCATGCGGCACATCTTCATGAACAATTACCGTCTCTGCAATGAGATCAGCGAGAGAGTTGTGCAACACTTTGTGCATTGCATCGAGACACACGGCCGCCACGTGGAGTACCTGAGGTTTCTGCAAACGATTGTAAAAGCAGATGGTAAATATGTGAAGAAATGCCAGGATATGGTAATGACAGAGGTATGTGCTTGGTTTGCGTTTTAACAGCTTCACATAAGTCATGTGTGCAAGTGTGTGTTTTCTGTAAATGTGTAGTGTGAAAAGCCCCCGCAACATAAGTGGGGAAAATAATTTCGTCCTGATGTCTTACGCAACAAGTATATTTTGTTTAAATCTAGTGAAGTAACATACCATTAAGTTGATTGCATAATTTTCCGAGTTTATTTTTCCTTTTGATCCTTAAAGAATTTGTGCATTTTAGTATATGTGCTGCCGAAGCAAGCACAAGAATTTGTGCATTTTAAAGAAAAAAATTCTGAGAAATGTTATAGTTGAGAATGAAAGTGACACATTTTTATATTTTTAAAATTTTCAAGCTGTAACAAAGATGGTGTAAGTTTGTTTTCCCACTGCCTTTTTTTGATCTATTCCTGAAAGAAAGAATTGGTGTTCTCTGTTACTATTTGTAGAAGGGTTTGAAGGGAATTGAGTTAATTAATAGAAATTAGCCATCAGTGATTTATTATATGTGGAAACGTAAGTTGAAAATTTAAGAAACACAGATGGTTGAAGCCCCTCATTTATTTTGCTCTCTTTATTGTGATGTTTGATGTTGAATGAGATTTATGCAATGAGTAACTTACTCACTAGGAACCAAGTGGTACTTTGGAGAAATTGAGCCCATTTGGATAAATCATTGCTCTGTGACCTAATAATTCTATAAAGGCCTGTATGGATTAAGGCAGCTTTCAACCGTGGCTATCAAACAGTTATGCAATAGATTATATTGATATGAGGGGATTTTCACAATTATGTACTTTCAGTTTATAGTAGGGAGGGGGGCTTCTACATTGATGTAATGTGAGTCCCTCCTACCCCATAGAAATCTTAAAATTAAATCAGTTTAAAGCCTTGAATTTTTAATGCAAATTATTGTTATTAAACATCTTAAAGAACATTTTAAACTTGTAAAATTTACCTTTTCCTTATCTATATTTACATTTGTAATTGTTCTTCATTGCCTAGAAATGTGGGAGCTAATTTGATTTTGCATTATGATCACCAAGGAAAGGATTAAAATGGGAAAGTAGCAAATAAAAATTAGCAAAAATTTATGACACCTCCTAGGAGAAGTGTTTTTATGTGGAAAGAAGTATTTGTAATATTATATTGTGTTGACATATAATACATATTTTGACACATATGCATTCTCTTTCCACAAAACGTTCAAAGCAAGCCAGATGTCTTATCAATTCAAATCTGTTACCAATGTAATGAAAATAGAGAAAAAACATATCCCCCAAATATCCCTATTGGGGTTAGAAAATTGTTACTGAAAATAGACAGATATTATGGAGTTTGAGCAATAAAATTACCACCTGCTAGAACTCTCCAATAAAACTGTAAAAACAAAACAGGAAGGAAAATGTATATCCTGAAACCACTGGCTTATTCATTTCTTTGTTTCTTTCTCTCTCTCTTTAAGTCTTCTTTTTCTCCATTTCTCTCTTCTCCAATTTTACCTCCATTCTCTGCTGGTGCCCATGACACATGGAATTTCCAGATTCTTGTGAAGTTGCAAGTTGGCTCAAAGTACATGCTTTTATATTCTGTCACTGTTGAAGGGGGTGGGAGTAATGTACTCTGCTTTAGTAAAATGAGACTTAAGAGATTTCTCATGTCTTGGCAATGGCATCTTCCATTTTGAAGTAGAGGGAAGCAACTTTCTTGAAATATTTTGTGGGTTTAATTTCAGGGGATAACTCACTGGGGAATGATTAATTATCATCCACGCCATTGAATTCCTGTCCCCATCCACCTCTCCCCATCTCCCTGACTGTTTTTGATAGTATTCATAAATAATCACTTGGCATCGGACTAGAATCTTTTTACCATCCTGCCTTGGTGTAGTTCTGCTTTTGCAATATTATCTGTGTGTGTGTGTGTGTGTGTGTGTGTGTGTGTGTGTGTGTGTTTATAAAGAGATGCATGTGTTTCCAGATAGACCAAATCTTTGGCAATAGTTTCAAGGACGAACATTTGGACTGCTATGTAGACTCTCTTATTATCATTTCAGTTGATAAATGGGGGTGAAGATGTGCTGATATTTTACAATGATAGAGCATCATTTCCCATCCTTCTCCATATGATGTGTTCAGAGAGAGACCGAGGGGATGAGAGTGGCCCCTTAGCCTACCACATCACCCTGGTGGAGCTGCTGGCAGCATGCACAGAGGGGAAGAACGTCTACACTGAAATCAAGTGCAATTCCCTTCTGCCCTTGGACGACATAGTGAGGGTGGTGACCCATGATGACTGCATCCCCGAGGTAAGCCTGGCAAAAGCTTAGCAGCCATGAAATTGTTATTAATAAAGAGTGTAGAAGTGCCAGACGCCCCCATACTGTTTACAATGAGATAATGTATTTAGTCAAGAAATTGTACTTCACTATATAATTAGGAAGAGTTAAAAGAGCATATAAAGTTCCTTTTCTTAGTTGTACAAGAAGCTCTGAAAGATGATAAACTTTTTCAGAGTAGAGCCACTGTGGGTTTACTGGAAGCTACTCTAGGAGTCTCTAAAATTCTAAGTATGGCAATGTGATAAAACAGAGATTGGACTTGTTACCTCTGGTATGTTCTTGAGCATGTAATAGATGCTTCATAAATAGCTCATGATCACTGATAGGCTGGGCTGGGCTGGTGCAGCAGTATCATCTGTTAGACTCTGTAGGCTTACCTTGCTTGATGGAATAAGTGCATTCTTGGAAATACGGACACACATTTTGCTTTATTCACACATTAGTTTTTATGCTCTGTCCTTGTTTGCCTCTGATAATAGGGAAAAACTCATTAAAAATTGGTTGTCTGCCAACAGGATTAATGAGGCTTCCAGGAATGTACATTGCAATAATCTCTTCCTTTTCTACTGTTGTGGTGTATTGTTGCGAAGTTTTTAAATGTGTGATGCATCAGATATGATAGAAATCCAAACATTTTAATTTGTAGTAACTTAAAAAAGTGTCAGATTAAGTTAACTTCTCTAACTTCCCAGTAGTCCTATGTAGTGATGGACTTAAAAGGATATTTTTGTGAAATTTTGTGGAATTATTGACACTTCATATCAAGGGTACTGCATGCTCTGATTGCTTTGAAATGAGATGGCCAAGAAAGGAATACTGTAGTGATTAAATTCATGAGTTCTGTCTGTATTTGAGATCCTGATTCTGACTGTGCTTCTTCCCACATTCTGGTCTTTCTGACCGCACCACTCTGGCCCCTTAACGTTCACTTACTTTATTCCTTTTCACCCTTCTTATCTTGATTCAAGAATTTCTTCTGCAAGGAACACTTCCCTGACCTCCCACAGCAGAATTAGAAGAGTCTACAATTTGAAATTTGGCATTTGAATTTTGTTAATAAAGGTCTGCATCCTTCACACGCTTTCCCAAGATTGTAAGTGTGAGGAGAGTAGCAACTGGGCTGTTCTGTTTACCATTGTATTACCTGAACCCGAGTCTATACTTAATAAATGTGGTTTGAATGAAGGAACAAATGAATTAAAGAATGAGTCAGAATCCTGGATCCATTACTTCTAGATTTGTGACTGATTCCAGCAGGTTATTTAACCTATGTGATCCTCAATTTGCACCGTTTTAAAGTGAAACGATTATAGTATGTAACTGAGAGGATTGCTGGAGGATGGAACTAAGAAAGATATTACATACAAAATGCTGAAGGTGTTTGGCATGTAGCAAACAATGAATAAATATAAGCTGCTGTCAAGGTGATTATGATAATGCACTGAGTGGTTCTGATGTGTCCCTACCCTACAATCAGTTCTTGACACAGGCACCCCATCTGCTTTTTGGCCTTATGAAAGCCAGTCCTGTATTCCTTATATGCTAACTTGGATTCTGTGAATCCTTGAAATTATTTACATGGTTTTGTATGTATATGCACTTGGGGTGGTTTATAGCACCCATCCCATTATTTATTTATTTATTCATTTATTTATTCTTTTAGAGAGAGAGATAGAGAGGGAGTATCTGTGAGCTGGGGAGAGGGGAAGAGAGAAAGAGAGAAACCCAAGTGGACGCCGCACTGAGCACAGAGCCTGAGTTGGGGCTCGATCTCATGACCCTGAGATCATGATCTGAGTTGAAATCATGAGTCAAATGCTTAACTGACTGAGCCACTTAGATGCCCCTCATCACATTTTCATTTAAAAAAAAAAAAAAGGGAAAGAGAAGAAATGCAAAAATTACTCCCCTACAATACCTTAGAAATACTCTAGGTTGGTGAGACTCATCTCAGGCCTTTATGAGGAATTTTGTTAAATATGAGAATGAATGTCGCTACATCTCAATATGATTTTTTTTCTAAACTACAAGCCTGTTTCTTCTCAGAAATAGTAACAAATATTTCTGAATGGCAATAAAGTACTATTTCATCAACACATTTAAATGTTATATTAGAACTCTCTTGATTGCAAATGACAGAAAGCTAACTTAAACTGCTTAAATAAAAAAAGGACTTTTTTTGGCTTCCATATTTGGGAATTGGAAGGATAGTTGTTCTGATGGCTCAAGAGGTTCAAGCAGTGTCAGTTTCCATCTCTTGTGCCATTTTCCTTTGTGGTTTTGCCTCATTCTTTTCTTCTGAGCATAATTGTCCTCCATGTACTTGCGGAAGATGGCCTCTTGGAGTTTAACTTGTTCCATTTTCGTAATGAGCGCGAGAGAGAAAGAATGACAGAGAGAGAGAGAGACAGAGAAAGAATGACAGAGAAACAGAATGACAGAGACAAGAGAGAGAATGACAGAATGTCAGAGACAGAGAGAAGGGAAGGGAGAGGAAGAGGAAGGAAGACAGGGAAAGGGAGTGCAGTTGACTCTCAGTGTCTCAACTAGGATAGACTTGGTTTAAGTCTGGTGTACTTGTGCATTCCAGTCGCTGAGGGCAGGGGATTTTAGTTAAGAAAAGGGATATGGGAATGCTTTCTTACGTAGACATAAAACATGCTATAATCCACGATAGTAACTAACCCAGATTTTATTTAACTTTTCACATTTGATATTTGAAAATGAACAATGAAGAAAACTCACTTTCTTTTGTATTTGAAACTTGCACAGGTTAAAATTGCTTATGTGAATTTTGTTAATCACTGTTATGTGGACACTGAAGTGGAAATGAAAGAAATCTACACGAGTAACCACATTTGGAAATTATTTGAGAACTTCTTGGTGGACATGGCAAGGGTGAGTTACACTTTCACCATGAAACACGGCTTTATGGTTAGTTATGTTTTTGATACATATTTTGACTAAACAGGATCAAGGATCTGGATGAAAATTTGGAATTAAACCCTCCAAATTTGGATGTAATCCATGACTTTCAAAAAGTTGCACATGCATTCATTTCTCAAGATTGTGAATGAGATGTAATGAGTTCATATACACAAAATAACCAGTGTAGTGTGTATAGAAATGAGGTATCCATGTCTACTTTTACCACTAGCTCTATCGGTATGTTACTAGGTGGAATTTCAGTGGCCTTTTTACACGGAATGGGGAAGACATTGGCAGAGATCAATTTGTATTCAGCCCCTTATCATGGATGCAATTACAAACCATAGATAGAAGAGATCTCAGGACGCCTTGACCACAGCTTTCAGACAGACGGGTACTTGACCAGACTACCCAAGGTTTAGCATTGCTCAGTGCTGCCTATTCAAAGTTTTCTTTGGGAAAGAGCTCCAGAAATTGAATCATCTGGTTTGACTCGTCAGTCAACATAGGTCCTGCTTTTTACTGAGTCCATTTCCTCCCGTTTGGCCTTTTGGGGGAATTGGAGAGGACATGTGGAGCTGGTTGGCATTCTCTAGATATTGTCTAGCATGTGTTTTTGAGTGAAATTGAGTAAATGAATGAATGAATGAAGAAAGGAAGGAAGGACTCTTGTTTATAGGTAGCAGTTAATTTTAGTTGATATATCTTTGCCTCCCCTCAACATTTTTTGGCATGTTGAACTGTCATAACATATAGGGTCTATTATTTTAGCTTTTTTGATCTTTAGTTTTCCCTTTGAAATGATGGGATATAATGTTCAAACAAGAGTTTCACTAATGGGGGGTGCCTGGGTGCCTGGCTCAGTGGGTTAAGCCTCTACCTTTGGCTCAGGTCATGATCTCAGGGTCCTGGCATTGAGCCCCGCATCAGGCTCTCTGCTCAGCAGGAAGCCTGCTTCTCCCCCCTCCCCACCTCTCTGCCTGCTTTTCTGCCTCCTTGTGATATGTCTCTCTCTGTATCAAATAAATAAATAAAATTTTTGGAAAAAAAAAAAGTTTCACAATGGAAGATAGTGTATAGATAATCCTTAGACCTGTGATGACTTAGGGGGGCTGTCCCAGTTTTTTGACTCTCTACATTCCCAAGTACTGGTAGCTTTACACATGCCTTATTTCGATGTATTTGGAGGAAAGGGGGGTTAGTGTGGTACATATTTCCACTGTCTTAGAAGAATGGATGCTGCCTGCCTCCCTACAACCCTTTTTGGAAGGAAGGAAGACAAGAGGGATATAAGAAAACACTGACTCAGACTCAGACATAAGACTCAGACATAAGGGCCTTGTGGGTGAAATGTGGTTATTTTACCTTCCCTGTGGTGTGGGCTAAGCCAACTCCACCATGTTCACACATGCGTGGAGTAAGGCAGTCCTTACTTTACTTCATTTCTGTAGAATGAAAAGCCACTCGTTGCCTTTGGCAGGCAAACCAGCACCTGTGGAGAAATCATCTTATTTTACATACGGTTTTCATATCCCTCATATTGACCCCTATGTCCTTGTGAAAGCCCTTGCATCTGTTGGGCTACAAGGATCGCTAGAGACCTTGAAGTAAAGGATGCGTTTATGCCAATGACTGAGCTTTAAAATTGCACGTGTGGGAAGATATTAAAGAGATTATAGACTGATTTGCAGAGCTGCACAGTGCCACGGACTACAGATAAGTTTGACAGGACCAAGGTCACATTCTAGGCAGCATGAGCTGCAAAGCTACAAGGAGTTTTTTCTTTTAAACCAAAGAAAGCTGGTGGTAACAGCCGTTGGTTATGCCACTCTGGAAACACCCTTGCTGCTGATGTGTTTCTAAAGCTATGATGTATGTATTCTTTTTTTTTTTAAAAAAAGCATGCATGCTAGGAAGGCTTTTTATTTTAACCATTTTGATTAAGTAGACATTTAATGTTATTATATAAAGGCTTGAAGGGAATTTTGAGATCTTTTTAGTCTATTCACTCATTATGTCTAACCACAACCTCTTAGCTATACTGTAAAAAGCATTTTTTTCTTTCCTTCTGGTTTCGCTCTTATTTATATTTTAAAACAGCAGCTCTCTTATCCCTTCACCAAAAATGACAAAGAATCACCCTTCCTATTTCAGGGAAGGGAAAGGAAACCTGGATTTTCCGTAACTGGGCTTTGTCTTTCTGCCCTTGAAGAGAGATTGAGGAGCTGGCGACATACTCAAATTCAAATACAAAGCATTGTTTAAATAAAGTAGAAGTGGCTTCCTAGGCAACTTTTCGGTTGTGTAGATCAGTAATTCTCAAACTTCAGTGAACATCAGAATTGTCTGGAGTGTTTCTTAAAACAGATTGCTGAGTCCTACCCCAGAGTATCTGATGCAGTAGGTGTGAGTCTTTGCCTTTTTAACACGTTCCCAGGTGATGCTGAAGCTGCCGGTCCAGGGGCCACACTTTGGGAACCACTGCAGGAGAATATAGTAGTTTCAGAGTAGGTACTTCAGAGGCATTAGCCAGACCAGAGTTCAAGTCCAGATTCTGCCTCTTCCTAGTTCAGTTACGTTGAACAAAGGACTTACCCCTCTGACTCAGTTTCCTTATTTGTAAATGGATCCAATAACACATTCCTCATAGGGTTGTCAGGAGGCTTCAATGAGATAATGCATATGCACATGTGTGGCCTTTACTCAGAGAGCTGGTAATATCCTCTATTTTATCCATATCATGGTAACGTCACTGGTATTTTATTACAAGGGAATATGTAGGCTTTGAAGCAATTTCAACAAGATTCCTCAATACCTATACCAGTAACAATGTTGAGGATACCCAAAAGGAGGACCAGGCAGTACAGGCAAGAGCCAGAAATCATGTCTTTGAAACTGGACATGCGCAGTAGTGACTTGACAGAGAGATGGGCTAAATGCAGATGTTCCCGTGAAACGATGACATCCTGGACCAGCTGATTTATGTCAGTGGGGAATGGTGAAGGTGATCTGAAGGAAAGGTAGGTGGCGAATTGGACTGCAAGAATCATAGGCTCTTAAGGTTGGAAGAGACCAGCAGTCCCATGGCTCACACTCTTCAGCACCTGCCTGTGTATTTCCAGCAGGAGTCCTCTCACTCTTATTTGAGATAACCGGTTTCATTATTGCATAACTTTAATTGTGAGAAGCTTTCGATATTGAGACAAATTGTTATGATTATACCTTTTGCCTATTTCTTCCTTCTGTAGCGACATAGAATGATTCAGTTCGGTAGGTATTTACCATAAGTAACATATTCTTCTTACTGGTCATCTACTTTCAAATAATAAAGTCATGCAAGTTAAAGAACTTAAGACCGACATCATAATTTTGCCCCTGAGTTCCAGAGAGATTAATTCACTGGCATAGGGTGACTTGCCTAGCCAGAAGCAGAGCTGGGGCATCTGCTGGGGTCTAACCCGGTGCCTTTACTCTAAAAGCTTCTCACATTTGTTCCCCTTCCTGTTTTCAATACACTTTCAGGTTCTCTCTATGTCAGTGTTTGGAAAGGATGGCATTTAGGAAGGGGTTTCTGGTGGGATCCAGCCAGCACAGGGCAGATGATTATTTTAGTAGAAGTTTGGAGAACAGTCTTACTTACAAGGCAGGAGAAATATTAATATGTAGTTGCATTCATACTACCTTCCACCTTTCCCTTCATGTTGTGCTGGAGTCATTTCTACCAGGTTCTTTTTGTTTGCTCTTAGGTAAATCTCTCTAAAGAGTCTTAATTAGTATCTTTCATATTCCTATTCGTACTTCCTTGTCTTTATTTTATTTTATTTTATTTTTTTACTTTTTTCAGTGTTCCTAAATTCAGTGTTTATGCACCGCACCCAGTCTTTTATCTTGCTAAGACCCATGTGAGAAAATCTTTCTGAAGGATTGTTTTTAATAAGCCTGTGCTGGGTTTCCCACACGTAATTCCATTCTGATTTCTTGACAGACAGTACCTGTGTTCTGTAAATATGCCAGATTTAGGCAGGCAGCAAAGGTATTAGCTTCACGAAAAGTTGTTGCACTGTATTTCAGAGCATTAAACAGCTGCCCACTTTGGTCTGTGTTCCAGTGTGGCTAAACTTGGAGTCTGGGGAGCAGAAACACTTTCCTCTACCTTTGTAACTGATGATTGTTTCAAAATCAGGGGATTTGGGTCATTATGAGAAAATACCTGAACTCCCATCTCAGCACCTTTGCATCTGCCTGGGGTAGTACTGGTTCTCCAAGTATCCTCAAGACTTCTTTCATGTTCCTGCTTAGAAGCCCTCAAAGGGGCCTTCACTTACCACCCTTGTGTAACAACTTCTTCCCTCTGCTCCCCCTTCACTTGCTTCATTTGTCTTCATCGAACTTACATCCCCATGTGACATTTTTATATGCATTTGTATTTGTTCCTACTGAATCAGAGGGCAGGTAGTGTGTCTGTTTGGTTCACTGCTGCACATCTGACCTTGAACAATGTCTCACACATGGTAGATAGTATGTATTCGTGAAATAAATAAATGTCCCCTGAAGTGAAAAATACTTATGAAGTGAATTTGAAAACAAAGTTAAGTCTCAGATGATGACTCAGCCCAGGGCTATTGTCCCCAGTCCAGCGGTGACGGTGGCCAGGGGAGGAATGTGAACCACACGTAACATCACTTCCCCTTAGACAAGGAAACAGATGCCCAGTAAAAGGATGAACACTTACCATTGACATCAACGGAGATGGAATTGGAGGGTGTTATGCTGAGTGAAATAAGTCAATCAGAGAAAGACAATGATCATGTGCTTTCACTCATATGTGGAATATTGGAAACAGAGCAAAGGATCATAGGGAAAGGGAGGGAAAACTGAAAGGGAAGTCACCAGAGAGGGAGAAAAACCATGAGAGGCTCTTAACTCTAGGAAACCCAGGGCTGCTGGAGGGGAGGTGGGTGGGGGATGGGCTGACTGGGTGATGGGCATGAAGTCTGCGAGAGAGGCCTCTCCTGTTAGCTTAATTTAATTCCATACACTTGCCTCGAGTGTAGTGTAGGCTTAGCATCAAATTAAGTGGGCATATCAATGGGATGAAAAAACAGGCACAAACAGATTTTTACATATGTAAGATATTAATATATAATAAATTATTACCATTAGTAAGGAAGTGATTGGTTATTTTCAGGGATGAGCAAACTTTCTCCATGAACAGCAAGGTAGTTAATAATTTAGCTTTTCAGGCCTCTGTCCCAATGGTTATAGGAATTACTGAAGGGAAAAGAGCCATAAACAATATATAAACAAGTGGTTATGGCTAGATTTGCCCCCGGAGCTGCAGTTGGCTTACCCTGGTAACATTAAAGTAATAATACAAGCTCCACTAGAGTAGTGATTCTTATGTATTTTATTCATCAATAGATCTTAGGTACATAGAACATTCTTGGTGTGGAATAGATATTCAACAAAACTTGATTTGAACTAAATCAAAATAACACTTGAGGACACTGGCTATTTGGGGTAAAATGAACTCAGTTTCTTTTTTTTTTTTTTAAATATCTTATTTATTTATTTGAGAGAGAGACAGTCAGAGAGAGGATGAGCAAGAAGAAGGTCAGAGAGAGAAGCAGACTCCCCATGGAGCTGGGAGCCCGATGCGGGACTGGCAACCAACTGAGCCACCCAGGCATCCCTGAACTCAGTTTCTAACCTAAATATACTATTAATATATATAAATAAATATACTATTAATATATATAATATATATATTTACGCAATATATATAATTGCA